>NC_051318.1:62325271-62637325 GCF_015220235.1 Choloepus didactylus | reverse complement strand
GTACCATCTTATTTTAGCCACATAATTTCTCTTTAGAAGCAGACAGGGTTTATGATGGCAAGTAAATGAATAAGTAATTTTTTTAAAGTACATAACCTTTTTAGAATATACATCTTTAGGACTGAGCACCAAATAAAACAGTGACTCTCAACCAGGGGCAATTTACCCCCAGGGACACCTGGCAATGTGTGGAAGCATTCTGGTTGCCACAAGTGGGATGAGCATCTACTGGAATCTGGCAGGGAGAGTCCAGGTATGGTGCTAAACATCCTACAATGTACAGGACAGCTCCCACAACAGATTTATCTCATCCAGTACATCACAGTGTCGAGGGTGATAGACCCTGGAATAAAACCTCAGAAGGCCTGACTTGGGTTTGCCCCCTACCAGGACTTGGTAGAGTCGGACATTTAAATAATTATGAACTTTGGTGTTAACAGCCATAAAATGGAAACACTTCATAGTACAGATGAAAGAAATAAACAAGATAATGTAAATGATGGTATCCAAAGAGGAAGGAAAATACAGGCTAACAGCTGAAGCCACGACTCCTGTCACTGAGAGCCAGGCTGTTGAGGTGATGAAGGAGGGGACGTGGGAAAGGAAAAATCTCCAAGGGGAGGGAGATGGATAGTCACATCATCCCATCCAAGTCAATTATTTGAGGGAAGGTGTTTCTATGTGCAGAATAAAACAATAATAAATGGGTTTGGTTTTATTTAATTTTGCTTCCTTTTCTGCTAAGGCCAGTCTTTATGACACCTTTGGGAATTTAGAAAGAGGGAAGGCACAGTTCTGCAAGGGGTAGAGTTCAGGCGAAGTAAACTGTAGCCCTTCCTCCATGGTGAGTACTATCCTTTCTAGGCCTCAAGGCTGTGAAGACTGGATTTCAGCCTCCTGGGCACCTTTGACCAAGCACTTTTGTGTGGTTTCCAAGTTGCACAACTGTTTATAGCGGCCCTGACTAGAGCTGTGGATACATGTGTTGCTGTCTTCAGATTAATCTATGGACTCAATCACAATAATGCATTCCCTCCGGGAAGATATATCTTCCTTTGGCTCTTGAAAGGGCAGAGGTAATAGCCACAACTGAGGCCTAGATAAGGCTGAGTAACTCAGAGGGCTGCTTAGGAAGGCCTGAAACGATGGCCAGTGGGAATACCAAGCAAGAACACATCCTCAGTTACAGGAGCAGAGGCAAGCAACCCAAGTCAAATCACTGGGATTTGGGAGCATAGTACCTGGCAGAAAGGTTGATTACATCAAAGGGGTCCATATTTCCAATATTGCTACAAGTACAAGGAGAAGGATAAATATGTCCTCAGAAGCTCAGTATTCCATGCCACTATCTGAGGAACTCATTGATTTCATCTAACTGATATTTATTAAGCACTTACTATAAAGAATAATAAACCTAATATTCTTGAGGCTAACAATAAGTCAGGAAATACATTAAGTACTTGACATGGGTTATTTCACGTTGAGACTCACATGATCTTGAGGTAGATATTGTTATTTGCCAAAATACACAAATGAGGTAACTGAGGCACACAAAGGTTTAGTAATTTGCCCAAATCACAGAGCTAGAAATGCTGCCATTGTGACCTCAGAATATGTAACCTTAGCTGCTGCACTATAGTAGTCAGCACCAAACACCAAGCTATGTCCAAAGGCTAAGATGGTAAGTGACATAGACATGGTGCTTAGCTCCGGAGGGTATTAGAAGTAGAGGATATGTGGAGAACTGTGGTGAGTGCCCTGGAAATCGTTTGCTCAATTGCAGTACAAGCATAAAACATGAGGCCATCAAATTAAACAGGAAACAAATTTTGATGGAGAAAAGGAAATGCCATAACCTACTGTATTAGATACACTATTCCAGGGTCAGAGAAAGGCAGAGGTAACAGCCACAGGTTCTCACAGTATCTTCATAAACTGTATATACCAGGCATAAAATTTTAAAGGGTCATTACATTATATATAAAACCAGCTCTGCCTTCCACCTGGAAATTACTGAACCTTAGGAAAGAATGATGTTCTGATAGTACCATCTTAGTCACTAGCGAGAAAAATTGAGATAGATTTGCACTTTTTAAAAAAAAATATATTTCTCTTGTAAATTTCAAGGTTGGTAACTCCCAGAGATTCATGTGCATCTCTGCTTGAACCCAGGCTCATTGTATTCGGAATAAAAATTGAAGCAAAGTGTCCTGCAGGTGCGATGGTTTTTTTGTTTGTTTGGGTTTTGTTTTTTTTTTTTTTTTTTTTTTGCAAAACCATTCATCCACCAGGAGTTGCCCATTAAACGTGTGTCTTTTTACAACCAGTTGGATCACTTCCTATTACTCATAACAGGGTTATTTACAAATGAGATGCTGAAAATGTAAGGCTGTCTGTCTCAGCCCAGTACCTTTTCAGGGATTCTGTTCTATTAAGAATATATAAAAAGTAAGCAACAGAAAGGAAACACATTTCCTGCCAATTAATGGGATGCTGGCTAAGGGCCTGAGGCAAAGCCCAGGGCCTTTAAAGCAGGCAGTCATTAACTGCTAGGAAATGCCTACCAAGAGGTCACCACCGTGTTGAAGGAGAGAGCAGACAATCCAGGGGAAATATTTACCTCCAGATGAGGGAAAAGCTCACGGACTCGTAAGACAAACATGGAACAATCCAAGGAATGCTTTCCCTTAGTTTTTCAGCCAAAATCATTTCCACGATACTATAGCTTTTTTATGGAAAGAAAATCATGACACCATTCCTTTATTTCCTCCTTGTTTTTTGTTTTGTTTTTAAATTTTTGCTTTCTCTGCCTCAACAAAATGGCAAACTCTACATGTAGGATTTGTTTAGAGATCTGGATTAAACATTATGAATTTTAATAATAGAACTTCTGATAAATGTCTTTTCTGTTCCATGCTGCATTTTGGTTTTAAACTGCATTCAGTGTTTTTTGTTTGTTTTGACCAAGGATCCAAATGAAACCCAACCTTTACAAAATACTGAGGTTGGGCTGATCTTAAAGCACTAGTAAATCTACTCTAGAAATATTCACAACATGCCATTCCCACTGGATTAAAGATTAAAAAATCAATTTTGATTTGAAACAGCCTTATGCCTGGAGTGGCTGATGTTGATAGACTGTTTTTGGCTTTGGTTTCAAAAATGTCAGCAGAAAAACTGAAAAGAGAGACCAGAAGTGTTCTCCTACTGCCCTTTCCCAAGTTTACCCACCCCTACCCCCTGAGTCACTAATCTTACTTCTGTGATACTTGCCTGCTCTTTCTATGGGCTCTCTCACCACACCTTATTTCTGCTTTTTCCTTCTTGCCCACTAATACTCAGGGTCTGAAATACTTCATAAGCTCCAGAAGGGTCTCGCAAGCTCCTGACACCAAAAGTGTAGAGAGCAATATTGATTAAATTGAGGAAAGTGAGGAGGGTTTTACATCAGTTACCCTGAAGAACCCAACTTCTTAATCCCAACCTGTCTCTTTGCCCAAATTTCCCTGCTTTCCCTATCAGCAAGGGGTATATTTTTATAATATTTCCCAAACCAGTACTCAGTCTTTCCTAAAAAGTCACAAGCAGCTAAGCATTGCCTCAAACTTACCTGAAAACCTAGTGTTAGCAGGGACTAACCTCTTAGAAGATAGCTTAGGAACCGTCTGTTTTACTTAGTCTTTCATCCACTTAGCTCAAGCTGCTCATCAAAATATGCTCTCCAGTCACATACACACTTCTGTATGTGTATTATATATTCTCCTTTTTATATATTTTGTGTATTATATATTCTTTTTGGTCATATGAGTATTTCAAGCTTGTAGATCTCACTAAGGGCAATGTTTTGACTAGTTTTTGTGCAGTAATCGCTCATGAATAGTATTTAAATAACCATGAGGCAAAAGGAGGTGATTTTGTCAGAACTTCTCTTCTTACTTCAGTATTGAACATATCTTATTGCTATGAAAATCTCAATGCCATTATAAAGAGAAATTCAGGGGAAATGCAATAGAGACATCACTCTCAAATTCTACCAATTTGCAGAATTTCATTAGTAACCCTCACCCTGGTGCTGAATTTTTAGTGGAACAGAAGGTGGGGATGTCAGTCTTAACTTAGAGTTTAAAAGACGGATTAAAGGAAGAAGCAGAGCAGGTATGTTTTACTTAAAATTTTCCTTTTGGAACAGCATTTGTCCTTTCACCATCATCCTATCAAATTTCATTTATCAAGTTCAGACATTGTCATTTTTTAAGTTTCACTTGAAAAAATGTTTTTCTGGCAATGTTGATAAAGCAAAAACAGTTACTGATATGTATGGTCAAAGACTGTGTGTAGTATGGTTTTTGAGCATAGGGAAGCTGATCTTGGATACAAATGTTTAATGTAACAGTTTGTGACACTGCCATTAGTTCCTCAATGATAGACAGCTAAGCATTCAAGAGCAGAGGATTTTAAGGGATCGGTCTATGGTAGCAGGAAAGGTCAACCAGAATCAGGAAGAATTGGTTTTCCTCAAATCTTTATGATTTCTTGGTATGCTGAGTCACACTATAAGGTAACGTAAAGCTCTAGCCAAGTTCAAGTTCTCCTACAAGCTAAATGAGGAATGCAGTTCTTTTATACACCTGCTCTCAAATTAAGCCCTGGAAGAGAATACAGTTGTTTCAGGCCACACCATCAAGAATTACATATTCAAAACATAAAGCATACCATTGACAATTAAATGGCACTCTGCACTTATAAGATATTATTTCAAGGCCATTGATTAAATTTTTAATCCTTGTTTATATCTGTAACTGGGAAATATAAGGCCTTCTATTTTGCAGATAGAAAAAATAGTTTTATAAAGTTGCAAACTATGCCAAATTCCTCAGTTAGAGAGAGAGGATTACCTTTCAACTGTTGTTTCCTAATTTCACTCAGTTCCCTTGGTAAGACCATTCTTCACCATACCATTTATCTATAGTACTTCTATAAATGACTTCATTTTGGAAAAAGAGATTTTGCATGCATAATGCTGATAAATTTTTCAATCTAAAGTTCAAATCTTTGGGACATCTGACATCAATTTATCAATCACCATAACTGCTCTGGCACTATCACAATTAGCTCATTTCTTGTCATTACATATGTCAGTAAATACTTTTCCTCCAGATTGCTACTTGTTCTTGTCATTTACTAAGTCATGAAGAGCTTTGTCTCATGTCATTCCAAGATGATTTTGGGCAATGATTGCTGAAAATAATTCCAAAACTTTTCTGAGGGAGCTGAGTGAGGAATGAGTCATGCTTGCTCACTTTAAAACATCAGCCAAAGTTCAGGCCAAATTACCAACTTAATAGTATTTGTATATATTTTACCGAGTTCTGATATATTTCATAATCATGAATGGGTGGGTATATCTTAAGAATAGACAAAGATCATAAAAATATTTCTCATGTGCATTTATAAAAAGGACACCATAGTTATTTTTTCTTGACTTGGCCTCTATATGTTTCTGTGAGTTATGAACTAGCTACAAAATTAAGCATGCTTACTCTTTTCAAGTCCAGTGGTTTCATTTGCACTCATCCAAGATAGGCCGACTGCACAGTCACATGAAAATTATATGTGAGGACAGACTCATGGGGTGAAGAACAGACTATAGGAAATCTTAGAACTGAGAGTGGACAACAACAATATATTGTTAAAAAAACAATATATACAGTAGGATTCCCATTTAAATATATCTATTTATTCACGTGTGTGCTTTTGTTGTATCTTTATGAATATAACTTTAGATGTGGAAGTTTTGTGTTTTTCATTTTTTTTTCCACAAAATCATCACAGAGTTTCTCTCCATGTGGTAAGACTGTGGACCTATTACATTTTCTTCTTTACACATTTCCTTAGTCTTCAAAATTTTCTATCATGCATAGGCAATAATTGTAAAATCAGGAAAAACAAATATATGTATCATCAGCCAGAAAAATTCTAATATTGGAAGGGTCTTGTCTTTAAATTCTTTAAAAAGAAAGGATAAGTTAAAAACTTAACTGGGAGAGTAGTATTACATCTTTAAGATCTTAAAAATAATTTACAGACAAGGTAAATGAGTAACTCCTATTTTCCACTGTAAGTGAACTAGGTACTGGAGATAGGGAGTTGTTAGGATCGAAACAAAGACAAGACAGACATTTTTTAAACCTAGAGGGTTAACAGTAATGTTTTCATCATCTCTTCTTTTTGAATGTATTGCAAATAACTGAAGTTTGCTTGAGCCCAGTTAAGTGGATTCATAATTATATCATCTAATTTTAATGAAGCTAAATAAAGCTAACTATCACTAAATGGGCAGGCACCTTTAAAAGATTCTTGCAAAGAAACTAGAGATTGCAGCTAACACTAATCGTCTAAGCTCAAGCAAATAATAAAATGGCAGAGTTGATCTCCATTAACCACATTATATCTTAAAAGCAATAGCCATCTGATAACATCTGATAATTCAAAATAATCAAGAAAATGATTTGGAATATATGTGTACATGTATACACATATTTCGATAAATTAATCTCACTCTAAATGCATTCTGTGCCTTAAGATATTAATGATAGCATAAAGCCATCACATTACCAAGACATAAAAAACGGACATCTAGAGCATAAACATAGAACATGACAATTTAAGGGAGGTTTAAGTCATGTTGTTCTCAGTACAGTATTTTAGAAATGTGCTTTATTAAACTTTATAGCAAATATTTAGAAGGCCCTTTTGAGTCTTCATTTCATTGTGAAAACCAAGTACTATGTACCAATGACAAAACTCTTTCCAAAATAGTAAAATGGATGCAGTGATGCACTGAAAACAACAGAGAAACAACCTAAAACCATTTATTTTTCAGCAAATGTTTCTGGAAGATAGAAAATATTGCTGAAGATTGGCAGAAACAAGCCATAAATCACATTTTGTGGGAGAGTTGCTTTTCTTTTGAATGAAAATATTGATTATGGTATATCTCGTGTTATGGTATTTGCTATATGCTCTTTCAATAATGAAATATACTAAGAGCTACTTTTTGATGAGTCGCTAAAGATAGTTGTGCTGTTTAAATCAACAATTTATAGACTCTATGCCTTTGACAGGACTAGAGAAGAGAATCTGCATTAAGAGCTCTGCTTGTGAAATTTATTCACTGCATCATTGATAGCCAAGCTATTGCAGCAAAGAATTGAAACTGGAAGCAAATAAAGTGAATTAAGTGCTACAAGGTATGAATCAGTGATGTGACTACACAACTCCAATCACACATAGTACAATATGAATGATACACATCTGGAGCTGTGTAACAGTGTGGCCCTAGCTTTAGGTTTTGACTCTAGATTTACATCACCAAAGGGATTTTTTAAAACATGGAGGAAAGCCCACAATATTTAATGAAAGGGGAGTGAATGAACAGACATCTTTTGAAACATACAGAGGCTCACTGGCTATCTCACAGCAAAGTACTCAAAAGAGTGTTATCAATTACGTGTACTTTTCTTTTACAAAGACACGAGTTTCAATTTTGCTGACCTTTATACTGACGCAAAGTAGCATCAGCAATATGTTGCTGAGAAAATTTTTTTTAAACATTCACATACTTAATCTGTACTTTTTAGTAAAGATGATATTTTAGCAATGTCGCAAAGTATCTGCTTTATTAAAAAAAGCAAACTCATGTTTTGAAGAGAACATTTTGAAAATTGATGTTTGAAAGTATTTCCATCTTTATGGGATTTTCACCATTGAAAGTGATACAAAAAAAAGTCATCCCGAAACATTTTCATTTTTGCATATTTTGGAAATGGGCCTCTCTACTCTATTTTAAGAGTTTCCAAATAGTTTCATTACAGTATGAATCTATCAATAAAAATTCTTAAAATGAAGCATATTCTGGGTTTAACATTAGGAAAAAGGGCGTTTATCACCCTATTTTCAACAAGTGATTTGCAAAGGCAGGAATGAGATTGAAATATACATTTTATTATTTGATAAATCCAACCATTTAGATCTATATATATATTTCTGAATGTCTGTGAATATATTTTTCAGTTGTAAAATCCTTAAAATCTAGTATCAAAATAAATAGCACCTAGACCCAGATCTTACATTGCTGTATCAAGAAGTGCTAAAATGAAATTTAAAAAAAAAAAAAGTTCACTTATATTGCTCTAGTTTTAACAAATTTTAGTGAGTGCAAAATATTTTATGTATTAATAAGGAAAATAAGATTATTTAAAAACCATTGTTTGTTGCAACATTTTTCTATCTTTAGAAATTTCTAATTCACATAGATTTTTTAATATTTAATTATATTAGATCACTAGTATAAGTAAATAATGTCTGATTATACACATACGTACATACATTTTTATTGAGATTTGTTATAAAAATTTTACTAATCAGACATGCTATTAAAAAATAGTCCACTAGTCTGTAGGATAGATGTGTGCAAAACAAGCTTTAAAATTTTTAGACACTGTAAGAGAATATTTAAAGGAAAGTTCTACTTCAGATTATAAGTAAGCACATCCAAATCAATGTATTTGTTATGTGGATTAGATCAAAGAGTAAGGAGAGAGTTTCCCAGGCAAAATATTATTCCACCTAATTGTGTCGTGCCAGTTTGATGCAAATTGTTTTTGCTGCTTTAAAAGTTCCCAGGATCTCACTAGGGTTCACTGTGTAGCCAGAGCACCAGAAAACAGTGACTTCCAGAAAGAACAAGATCTTTATTTTCTTGAGCTTGCAATAGTTCATGCTTCTATTCAAATACCAATACGCTACAAAAATCACACCCATTTTCTTACAATTCAAGAATTCTCCATTGTTGCCATTCAGGAGGTATTTTATAAAGGAAGCGGGGGAGGGGGTGGGTAGGTGGGAGGGGGCATTTCTTTTCTATACCCAAATCAGATAATGGAATTTGCATCTTTCTCTTTCACTTTGTTATTCACCTGGGACTCCCTGGTAAACAGTCTGTACTTCTTAGGAACATCAGAGATATATAAAATAATCACTTAATTTGGGGGTGGGAGGATTATTTGTTTTCCGCTTGTTTTGCTGACAGCCATAATTACATCTTAAAGTAATAGTTAACCACCAAGAAGATCAATTATATTATTTTCAAAAGATTAAAAACTCATTATACATATATACTTAAATGACCATTTAATAAAGTTTATTCACTCCATGAAGATAGATAATTTTTTAAACTAATAAAAACTCCCTTGCTGGCCTTGAGAAGCACATGGCCACATTGTGAGCTGCCTATGGAAAGGGCAACAGGGCAAGGAGAGTCAGCAAGAAACTGAGGCCTTCAGTCTGACCACCTGCAAGGAGCTCAATTTTGCCAACAACCATGTGAGCATAGAAGCACGTCCCTCTCCAGTCAAATTCCAATGTGACCCCAGGCTGGTAAACACCTTGACTGCATCTTGCAGAGAATGCAGCTAAGCTATGCCCAGACTCCTGCCCATGGAAATTGTAAAATAATAAATGTATGGTTTTATGCTCCTAAGTTTGTAGTCATTTGCTACTCAGCAATAGATAACTAATATAAATATATAACTAATATAACTAGTATAAAGAATGTTGTGCTGAACATTGTTAGATCGTGTCACTTCAATAAAAAATTAGATTGATCTAAAGCTGGTTTTCCTGGTTAAAATGCATTTTCTTCTCCCCACCTCCCACTCCCACTGAAAAAAAAAAAAAAACCTGAGTTTTTTTAAACTAAAGCAATGAAGTTATTAATAGAATCATGCTTAATAAATGATCTATACCTGAGTAATCACAGCATTCACCTCTATATTTATTGTTATTACACTGATTCAAAACAGACATAAATGAGAAAGGATACAATATTTTCTAAGTCTTGATAACATGTCATTTGAGAGATGCTTAGAAAACTAGGGTTACATTATTTAAGGATTATATTCATCTGTAAGTGACAGACATATTACTAATTGTGGCTTATCACATGCAACAGAAAATCTTGGGTTAGTGTTCCAGGGCTGGTATAATGGCTCTGTGATTTCACCAAGGACCAGGCCCACTGTTTCTTCCTGCTCTACTTTCTTCTGTGTGTAGCTTTTGTCTTCATGGTAGCAAGACAGCTGCTGCACTGCCAGGCATCACGTCCCCCATGTAGGCAGGAAGACAGGGGCCTGGAGGGAAGAGCAAAAGGATGAAGGGACAAAGCAGTTGTCTGTCTTAACTGATGCCTGGCACTGTAGCATCCATACTGCTACCATGAATACAAAAGCTACACACTGCGAACAGTGGAGAAGAATGGAACAATAAGATGAGATGATATTGTCATATCCTCCTCCTTTGGAGGAGGTGGTAGGAAAGGGGTAAACAAGGGGTCCTTTATATGAAAGAAAATATTCTGTTGTTAATGACAGTCTTGGGGAAAAAATATATTAATAATTATTTGGCTGCAAGGAAATTAGGACAAATACTTATTCTGTAGATAATATAAAAAGGGCTTAGAAATCTTGATCTATGTAGGACAGATTGAGAAGGGGAAATAACTTTGTACATTAACAAATACCAAATCTTGAAACAACGTTAGGAAATACTAGATGATATAAGGAAATGTAAATCTAAGAGTTGTAAGGGGACTTAGAGTCTGTCCACTTCATCAACCATTTTGACAACCTATCTCATCATAATAAATAGTTTATGAGTATACCATGCCTTAAAACACATGAACCCATTCTTTCTGCTCTCACTTTCATTTCTATCTTTGTTCCTTCATGTAGTAGACAAACTATTGTGTATACCCTATTGTGACCGTGAAGAGGGCTGCAAGCAGCCAAAAGAGTAAGAAGAGTCAGAGTTCCTTTTGGAGATCTCGCTCCCTACCCGCCCTCTTTACAAGCACCTATGCATTTTGTTACACAAACAATTAGGTTCATAGGGAATCAGAAAACTCAGCTTGGGCAGAGAAAATTGGCAAAGAGGAAATCTAGAAATCTGGAAATCCAGCATCCTTGGCTGTAACACAATCCCAATCCCATCCTCATTACTAGCAATGTCATTCAATCTAGTTCCTACAACATTATTAATATCCTGTGAACACAGATATTTCACCTACATAATGATCCCCTTTCAGATTTCTCTTGAATCTTAATTTAAAAAGCGGTGATCTTTAGATTTACTTCTTGAAAGAACATGTGTTTTAATTTCCACCCTTATCAAATCTTCTCTTCCAGAATACTAAGTACTTATACTGAAAATGTACAGAAACCTTGAAATATTTGCAATGAATATTTCAGAATTATGAGGGCTTTTCCTAATTTCATGAAGGTTTATAGGCATTATGACATGGTAAAGCAGACAAGAACTCTGGAGAAAGACCTAATTTTAAATTCCAGTGCTGTTATTTACCAATTTTATAAATTCCTAAAGCTTCTTATTCCTCATCTGCTAAATCAGGACAATAAAACCTACTTCATAGGGTGATTATAAGGATTATATGGGGAAAAAATGATTCATCCTACTCAAAATTCCTCGGAGTACTTTTCTTTGAGCCAGGGAAAATCATGGTGCAGCCTCCTGGAACATAAATTTTACTCTAAGACTGGGGAGTGAGTGGAGCTAAAGTAATTTGACTCATAAATAAAGTAAAATGTTGATTAGATAGTAAAACAAGCACATATCTTTAGAGTACAAAATTAGCATGAGTGTCTAAACTAAAAGAGAAAACTTCAAAGAAATCTGACTCTCAGTGAGCTGCTACAATTTTCACTCTACTCTTCCATTCAGCATATTTAAGTAAAAATTTTAGAAGCAATATATACATGCCTTCTGCATTGTTAAGCACTTAATACATGCTCAATAGCAGTAAAGATAAAATTTATTCATCTAGGTAAAATTTCCTGACAGTGGGAATTCCCCATGAACTTAATGTTGTACAAGATACCAAGTATGATACATCAGCAGTGATGAGCAGAGAAGGCAAGAAGAGAACAGAGAGCAGATACATGTGGCAGAATCAATAACTCCTTGAAACTAATTGACTCCAAAAGGAAGGGCATTTCTTGGGATTTAGGATTTTGGGGAGAGTTGATAGCCTGGGGCAAAGTCCACCCAATCATTAGCTTTCTGTAATAGCTACCCGTGACCTTTGTTGATGATGGCAGAGAGCAGATGGCTTATTAATATAACCTTAATTGAGCATCTTGGTGCTTGTGGAGTACGAGAAATGGGCACCATTCTCCTTTCATCCTTTTCATTATCTTCACAGATAGTGATTAATTATAGATTGGTCTTGCAGTTTTGGAACTAAGCTGTAGAAATTATACCATTTTCAAACTGGAGATTATAATCCATTCATAGGTAATGAAAAAAATTAGCCAGGTCAATCTGTTGGGTTTTTTAATTAAAGGGAATAAAGTATTTTAATGAAATAGAATAGAAAATAAAAGTAAATACCAGAGTGTTTTATTACTAAGAATAGGTTTTTTTTCTTTTGAAACTTTTGTTTCAGTGATCTATATGGGTAAACCAAGCAGGTACCCATGAAACGTGCTTTTGAAAGCCCCTAACAGAATTTAACATAAAGTTTAAAAGTTTAACATAGAATTACTATATGAATCAGCAATTCCACTCCTAGGTATATAGTCACAAGAATTAAAAACATAGGTCCTCACCAAAATGTGTACATGAATATTCATAGTAGCATTATTCATAATAGCCAAAAAGTGACTATCAACTAATATATAGATAAACAACATGTAGTGAGTTTACAGATCATGAAACTGAAGCCTAAAGAGTTGATGGGCTTTGCATAAGTGGATAACGGATTTTTGCTAGTGTTAGACATCAACGTAGAACTCCGGTCTCCTGACTGACTCCCTATTTATTTTTCTATTCCTGCTATATTTTTCTGCATTGCCAAGTCAAAAAGAGGCTTGAAAACATATTTATTTTCCTTAAGCAACATCCTAATGCCATTTAAATAAATACCAAAAAATTTAAAGTAAAAGTGTTTACATTTATGAAAATATTTGTCCCTAAAGTCCCTAAAGTCTTTGTCCCTTTGCCTCCTGGCATTCATGCCCTTGTGTAATCCCTTCCCATTGACCAAGAGGTCTGGACCAAGTGACTCACTTCTAATTAACAGAATACAATAAAAGTGATATGATATTACTTCTGAGATTAGGCAACAAAGAGATCTTAACTTCCACATTGTTTGCCCTTTGTTTCTATCTCTTGCTCATTCTGATGAACCCAGCGGTCATGTTGCCAATGCCCTCTGGAGAGATCTGCATGGCAAGGAACTGAAAGAGGTTCTGGCAACAACCAATGAGAAGCTGAGACCCTCAGCCCAACAACCTGCCAGGAACTAAACTGTGCCAACAACCACATGAAACTTGGGAGCATCCTGCCCCAGTGAAGCCTGCAGTTGAGATGGCAGCTCCAGCCCACACCCTGATTGCACTCTTGTGAGACATTCTGAGCCAGAGGACCCAGGTAAGCCAAACCTGATTTCTTGACGAACAGAAACTGTAGATAATAAAGGTTTGCAGTTTTAAGCTGCTAAGTTTTGGGGTAATTTGCTTTGCTGCAACAGATGACTAATACAGCAATGATTTCCTACTGATAAATGAAAAACTCTAGGAAAAAACTAATGAATTTATCCACTAATAAAAGGAGTGGCTAGAGTAGCTTTTAACATGAATAATCTCATGGGGCTGACAAGAAGGAAAATGGAGAAAAATGAGACCAAGGTATAGGAGACAATAATGTGAAAACAGGGTTAAAAACAATAAATTACAAAAGGCAGTAAGATGGCTATAATACAAAAAACAAACTAACAAAATAACAAGTGTTGACAAGGATGTTGAGAAACCAGAATCCTCATAACACTGTTGGTGGGAATGTAAAATGGTGCAGCCACCGCAGAAAGCAATTTGGTCACTCTTCAAAAAGTTTAACATAGAATTACTAAATGAATCAGCAATTCCACTCCTAGGTATATACTCACAAGAATTAAAAACATAGGTCCTCACCAAAATGTGTATATGAATATTCATAGTAGCATTATTCATAACAGCCAAAAAGTGACTATCAACTCATATATGGGTAAACAACATGTAGTATATCCATACAGTGATTTAGTCAGCTTTGGAAAGGAATGAAGTACTCTTACATGCTACAACATGGATGAACCTTGAAAACATTATGCTAAATGAAAGAAGAAATTATTCCATTCATACGAAATGTACAGAATAGGCAAATCCATAGAGACAAAGTCAATTAGTGGTTGCCAAGGCTGGAAGTAAGGAGAGAATGTGGTGTGGTTGCTTAAAGGGTATTGGGTTTCTTTTCAGGATTTTGAAAATATTTTGGAATTAGATAAGGATGGTGGTTATAACAACATTGTGAATATACTAAAACCCACTGCACTCTCAGCTTTAAAATAATTTAAATGGTGAATTTTATGTTATATGAATTTTATCTAAATTTTTTCAAAAAGGTAATAAGAGGTGATGGAATGACATGAGACATGAGGAAATGTGTTTTATTAATTCTATGTACCTCTTCTCTGAAGGAGCCGTCCCATTGGCTTGGAGCAGACACAAATCTTGTAAGTGAAGACCAGCAGTGCCAGACAAACTGATTCTGTGGATTAACCCATCTGATTCCTCATACTACTGTGAAAGAAGCAATAATATACCCCATTAAAAACAATCCCACCTAAGTCATCTGACTATTTTTTCAACTTTATATATTAAGACCACAGACTTAACTTCTTGTATTTCTTTCCATGTGAAATTGTATAATGGTCAAACATTTGATTCTTTTCAAGTTATTCCCTAATGGGATTTTGCACATAACCTGCTAGATAGGAAATTATCTTCAGTGCTCCAAGAGAAAATAAGAGCCTGTCATTGGATCATAAAATGACGAAAGAACATTCCTTTGACCTGGATCATTTAATCAGGAACCTAGAAAAAAAGACATTTTAACATGTGCAAAGGATGGATCATTTTTATATTGTTCAGGAGAAGAGGACTAGAGGCATAACTCAAAGATACTGCAGATTTGACTCCAGACCACTGCAACAAAGCAAGTATCTCAACAAAGCAAGTCATAAAAATTTTCTGGTTTCACAGTACCTATAAAAGTTACAGTTATTCTACACTATGGTCTACTAAGTCTGCAATATCGTCATGTCTAAAAAATTGACATACCTTAATTTAAAAATATTTTATTGCTAAAAATGCTAATGATCATCTGAGCCTTAACCATCATTTAAGGCTTCAACAAGTTGTAATCTCTTTGCAGTGGAGGATCTTGCCTCAATATTGATGGCTGCTGACTGATCAGGGTGGTAGTTGCTGAAGGCTGAGGTGGCTGTGGCAACTTCTTAAAATACGACAACAATGAAGTCCATGTTAATTGACTCTTCCTTTCATGAAAGATTTCTCTGTAGCATATGATGTTTGATTGCATTTTACCCACTGTAGAACTTCTTTCAAAATTGGAATCAATCCTCTCAAACCCCACCACTGCTTTGCTTAGGTAATATTCTAAATCTTTTATTGTCATCTCAACAATGTGCATAGCATCTTTACCAGTAGATTCCATCTCAAGAAACCACTTTTTTTTCTCATCCATAAGAAGTAATTCCTCATCCATTCAAGTTTTATCATCAGCTTGCAGCAACTCAGTCACACCTTTAGGTTCCATTTCTTTTCTAATTCTCTTGCAATTTCCACCACAACTGTAGTGACCTTCTCCACTAAAGTCTTGAACCCCTAAAAGTCATCCATGAGGGTTGCAATCGACTTCTTCTAAACTCCTGAGTGTTGATATTTTGACCTCCTCCCACGGATCATGTCTGTTCTTAATGACATCTAGAATGGTCCATCCTTTCCAGAAAGTTTTCAATTGAGTTTGCCAAGATCCACCAGAGCAATCATTATCTTTGGCTGCTATAGCCTTGCAAAATGTATTTCCTCAATAATAAGACTTGAAAGTTGAAATGAGTCCTTGATCCATGGGCTGAAGAATGGATGCTGTGCATTTCACCCCATTGAACATCTCCAACAGAAGTCTTGGATGACCAGGTAGGTGTACTGTCAATGAGCAGTAATATATTGAAAGGAATCCTTTCTTCTGAGCAGTAGGTCTCAAAAGTGGGTTTAAAATGTTCAGTAAACCATGTTATAAAGAGATATACTCCCATTCAGGCTTGGTTGTTCCATTAAGAGAGCACAGGCAGAGTAGATTTGGAATAATTCTTTTTTTTTTAATTGCCTTTTTTACATTTAATGGAGGTATATTACAATGTTACTGTTGACCGTAGACTCCAGTTTGCTTTGATTATGTTTTTTCCCGAATATCATGCCTTTTTCAACACTCTACATGGTTGACATTCATTTGCTCTCCCACATGCGAAAACATTTTTTTATCTGTATATTTAGTAACAGTCATTGGCCACTCCAGTTTTTGCCAAGTTACACAGTCCCAGTCTTTATCATCTATCTTTACCTCTGGTGTCACACATTCTCCTATCCCACCTCTTTCAGCTTTACTCACAGACATCTTTGTTCAGTGTACTTATAATATTGTGCTACCATCACACAGTATTATGCTATCTATTTCTGGATAGATTAAGGCCCTATGATTTTTGAAATCTGAGTGACCATTGGTTTCAACCTAAGATCATCAGCTGCATTAGCCCCTAACTGGAGAACCAGCCTGTCCTTTGAAGCTTTGAAGCCAGGCACTGACCTCTCTAGCTACAAAAGTCCTGCATGGCATCTTCTTCCAATCTAAGGCTGTTTTGTCTCCATTAAAAATCTGTTGTTTAGTGTAACCATCTTCATAAATTATTTTCTGGATAACTTGCAGCTTATTCATCAGCACTTGTTGATTCACCTTACAATTTTATGCTATGAAGAGGGCTTTTCCCTTAAACCTCATGAACCAACCTCTGCTAGCCTTAAACTTTTCTTGTGCACTTTCCTTACCTCTCTCAGCCTTTCATGAAATTGAGGAGAATTAGGATCTTGCTCTGGATTAGACTTTGGCTTTAGACCACTTTTCAACAATATGGCTGTTTCACTTTCTTATCCTTCATGTGTTCACTGCAGTAGCACTTTTCATTTCGTTCAAGAACTTACTTACAAGAGGCCTAATTTTCTGCCTATCTTGGCTTTTGACATGCCTTCCTCACTAAGCTTAATCATTTCTACCTTTTGATTTCAAGTGAGAGACATGCAACTCTTCCTTTCACTTGAACACTTAGAGGCCATTGGAGGGTTATTAATTGGCCTAATTTCAATATTATCATGTCTCAGGGAATAGGGACACCTGAGGAGAAGGTGAGAGATGGGCAATGACTGGTCGGTGGAGCAGTCAGAACACACATTTATCGATCAAGTTTGCTGTCTTATATGGGTACAGTTCCTGGGGCCCCAAAACAATTACAGTAGTAACAACACAGAAAATATTGCAAGAATTACCAAAATGTGACACAGAGACACAAAGTGAGCACACACTGTTGTAAAAAATGGCACTGATATACTTACACATTGCAGAGTTGTCACAAACCTTCATTTGTAAAAACACAGTATCTGTGAAGTGCAATAAAATGAATATGCCTGTACTGTGATGCTGAAAAGGATGTTATTAAGTTTTCATAAACTTTAATATTTAAGTATATAAATTATAAACTTTCTCATATTTAGTTCTAGATTCCTTCCTTCCTCTTCCTCAAACCCCATATCTAAAATCTAACTCAGAGTTTATGTCTATTGTCACCATAATGGTAATACTTCTTCTCTCCAGTCCAATTCCTCAATCCAAGCTCTCACCATTTCCTCTCTAGATTTCTGAATAACTCTTAACCTGTACTGGCCCTCGAGTCTCGCCATCAGATCATCTTGCTCTAATTCTTCCTCTGAAGTCAACAGAATGTTTTTTATGAAAAACAAATATTTTGATCAGTCATTCCAAATACTCTCTTTCACTACAGGAAAGTGACCCCTTTGTTGGGTTATTAAAAAAATTTTGTGGAGCACAAACAGGATTTTTTTCAATTAAATATAGGAAAGACTAAAAGGACATAAAAGGAAAGAGAGGGGAAGGAAAGGATGAGGGAAAGGAAAGCAAGGCTTTATTGATAGGGAAGTCTTATTTCAGGAAACTTTTAATTCCAGAATACAATACACAGTGTACAGTGTTACAGTATACAGACATACACACACACGTTTTATATATATAATACACATATGTATACACATGTCATGTATTAAGCTTACACTTTATTACTATCCAGCAGTACCAGAAAAATTTCAAAATTATTGGACAAGGTGAATCAAGTTTTAGCCTGGTTTACAAAATCTGTTTCATCTGGCTTTTGCCTGCATTTCCAGATTTTTCTTTTGCCTTTGCACCCAAGTGCCTACATTCAAAGCCCAGCTCTACCATTTCCTGGCTGTGACTTCAGGCAAATTACACAGCAGTTCTTTGTTTCATGCTCCTCATATGATGATAATACTAGTTAGCTTTAAATAATTTAATACCTAAAGAGCATAGAACTGTCCCCCAGCACATAGTAAGAGGTCAATAAATATTAGCTATAGTTATTGCCCATGTACAAAGCAGAAAATCAATGCCTATAATTCAGAGCTTCTGCCCTAATGACTTTCAATTTATTTGAAAAGCACTATTTAATTTATTTGAAAGCCCTATTTGTTTTCTCTGTCCTCAACTCTCTGCTGAGGGTATGTATGTAGGGAATATATTTTCCTACTTAGGGGTCTTATGAGCCTCTGTATCACAGATTCATCTGTTGAATACCTACCATTTAGAGTTGCCTCCCAGGATGTGTATCATAGAGCCTATATTTTAAATCAAACAAGGTCAAACACAGCTGTTACCTATGAAGAAAATAATCTAGCTGTTTCATATGATGAGGTAACAGGCTCAAAGTTCCTTTATTTTGTAAAGATTTCATCCTTTCCATTTAGGACTAATAGGTATGTGGATTGCCAGACTATGATAAGACAGATTTATTAATTTGCATGTGCTAGTCATTCCTTAAACTGGGTGATGGTTTACACAGGTGTGTTACTTTGGGAGAATTCATTACACTGAACTCTCCTGACTTGTACATGCTATACTTCAACAAAGATTATTTTAAAAAAGAAAGACTAATTACCCCAACTGATTAATATCCTATTATCTTTCATCTTAAATGTCAGAGTTGTTCTGTGGGGGCCACAGTATTTCCATTTAGAGAGAGCCTATCTCAATCTTCTCCCCAAGAACACTTTCCCTTGACCAGTCAGAAACCACAGAGTAAAAATTGATTATACATCTCCTTCATCACCATGAATATGCGATCAATCATAAGTCCTGTTAATTCTACTTCTATAATCTTTCATCTCCCATAAAATGTCTTTCCATTCCCTGTGTCATTGCCCTAATTTCAGCCTTCAACATTTTTCATATGGATTATTCCAAATGTCTATTGACTTGAATCCCTGGCTTGTGGATATCTCAAGCCCATCCTCCACGTTGCTGCCAGAGAGTTCTTGCTAAGAATCACATCTGAAAATGCAGTTTACGCACTTAAATGAACTGATGTTTTCCCATTATCTACAAAATGAAGTTTAAACTCTTTAAAAGAGTATTTGCAGATTTTCCCAAAATGACTCCATTCTATCTTTGCAAGGTCAGATCCAGCCATTACCCACTCATTTTCCATCTTAGGTTCCTGTTCTGTGCACGTTTCTTACCATTTCCCAAAACTTCAATGTAGTTCATACTTTTGCTCATTCTGTTTTTCTACTTCTCCACTAAACAAATTCCTGCTCATACTACAAGTTGCAGTTCAAATGTCTTTCCCTCTGAGGCTTTCCCTTACCACCTGCCCTGCATTTCTCCAGAGAGCACAATTAACATTTTGCTTAGCCTCTCTGCCTAAAACTCCCTTTATATGTTTAGTATAGCATTATCATGCAGTTTATAGTTAGATGTTTACATAATCATTTATGCAAAAAATGTTTTCAGTATCAGTTAAATGCCAGGTATTTCACTGATTCCTTGAAATTAAATTATAAGTAAGATAGGTAAGGGGTCTGTCCTAATTTGCCTTGAAGTTAGAAAACACATCTTTTGAGGCTCAATTTGAGACTGGCATCTAATTAATAAGGTTTCAATTGAATGTATGCTCCCTCAGGAACAGAAACTCATACCATCAGAACCTTGAATCAAATCTGTCACATAATACTTTTAATTACTGCAAGCATTAATAAATATTTATTTAATAACTCACTCACTCACTCAATCAATCAATATTATTTTACATTTCCATGTCAGTGCCCTAACCCAGATCCTGGATTATTTCCCTAGTAATTGGAAAGAGTACTTTGCTAAACGAACCCAGTTTTCGGTAATTCTCTGCCATTGAATTGTATTAGTGTTCTTTGAAAATTAAATAAAGACATGAAATATTTCTGAATGACAGACACCTTCAAAATTGAATTGCTCATTGTTGAGTTACTTAAATTCAGCATAGCAAATAATCATTGTTCACCACATATTAAATTGGAACCTCTGCCTTTTCCTTTGCACAAATATCACTGGTGTTCTGGATCTGTACTTTCAGACCTGTCCAGTTTTCAAACCAATCCATTCAGACCAAAGCAATCTATCAGCAGTCTCTCCTAACCAGATGTTGTGTAATATGACGTGGATGAAATCTGTTTTCCTGTTTCACTGGATCATTATTTTCACTATCCTAGGATATCCTACTACTCTGACAATACAGTTGTCATCTGTGACTGAAACCTTGACCATCAGACTGAACTCAGTTCCTTTATCAAGGACAGAATTTCAGGCTATGGGACCAGTTCGGTAGCTGAATCAGTTTCTCTCAGCATCCTATCCCATTTGGTCACAATTTCCATCCTATCTCTAAAATTTTATATTTCAAAAACTTTGTGCTTAATCTAAGACTAGTAATGCATTAAATTTCCCCAATATGGCCTCACCACAGTCACCACCACCCACTTTCTTCTGAATGAAACTGTGATCTTGCTCAGAAATTAGATACCATGTGCTATATGGGATCCTTCCCAGACCTAACAGTAAGTGAATGTTACTTACTCCAAGCCAATCATAGTAATTCCATTCCCATTGGCTGCAAGCTTAGCATGTGACACATCCCTGGTCAATGAGACCCAAGGAAAATCTACAGGAGGGCTTTGAGGAGCATGCCCCTCACTGTTAAAAGGACCTGTTCCTCCCTAGCTTTGGAAGTTGTTGTGAATGGCATAATGCTTGAGGCTGCACCTGTCATCTTGCCACCATGAACAAAAAGCCAAGAGAATTCCCAACCTTCTAAGGTGGACCCCCTGAATTAGCCAAACCTGTAATGTCCTATCTCCAACTTATATTTTCCTCATTGTTTAAGTCAATTTTAGTTTGGTATTCTATGTTTATTCCTGAAAAGATCCTAATCAATGTATTCAAGTTCTAATCCAGGCCTGAAAGTGAGCAAGAATGGATCTAAAGTGTCCTTTAAAAAGTCACAAACACACGCAAGGCAAACCTGAGAATTAATATAAAACAAGAGGGAGAATATACGTGTTGCAGAGTGGTGGAGAGATGATGGTAAATAGAAAAATGCAAAGTACTATGAGGACCTCTGATCCAGACAACATGGCATAGATTATTTCTCCTTGATCCTCCCCACTAAGTACAACTATAAACCCTAGAAATAATGCAAAAGGCAATCAAAAGGGAATGTCTGAAAGCTGGTAAACAGAGGGCAAACTGGCTTGGGACCCCAAGATGAGGAAATACACAGCAGCTGGCTATTATGCCTCCTTCTCCCCAGCCCACCCAACAGAAGACCACCCAGACCCTTTCTTTCCCAACCCCCAATCTAGCAAGAGAAGGCAGGGCAGGCAGGCTCACTTCTCCATAGACCAAATGGGAGGCCTACCAGCAGACACCAGCTGAGAGCAACCCCACTGCAACAGCAACTGATTGGGGGCCCTTCCAACAATTAGCAGCCAGGACAACCTGGATGAATCTCCAGAGTTATCATGCTGAGTGAAAAAAAATCAGTCCACAAAAGCTATATACTGTATGATTCCATTTACATAAAATTTTTGAAACAACACTTTAGAAATGGTAAACAGATTAGTGGTTGCCAGGGGTTGGGGGTGGAGAGAGGCGGGAATATGGTGTGATAGGCATGGTTACGAAAAGGGACCTTGTGCTGATGGAACTGTTTGGTATCTTGATTGTAGTGGTGGACACATGAAGGTGATAAAATTATATAGACTCATATATAAACACATATAAACTAGTACAAATGAAAATGGGGAAATCTGAATAAGAGCAGTGGATTGTATCAAGTCTAGTATCCTCCGGTTGTGATACTGTGCTAAAATTTTGTGAAATGTCACCATTGGGAGAAACCTGGCAAAGCCTGCACAGGACTCTCTGTATTATTCCTTACAACTTCATGTAAATCTATAATAATGTCAATAAAACTTTGATTAAAAAAAATAAAAAACACATGAGGACCAAAAAAAACACAGCTACCACCCTGTTCTTCAGTTTGTGACACCTACCTCAGAGAATCTTTGGAAGGTCAGAATAGTTCTAGAATATTCAGGAAATATAAGACCTCTCTAGGGTCAAGTCTTGGTGGCCTTAATAAACCTCTCAATCTACATAAATGTCTAAGGAACCTGTTGTGACAAACATGGCTAGAAGGAAATACCTGCAACTATCAAACTGCTACCCAGTAGCCTTGATTCTTGAAGTTATAACTAAGTAGTTTACATGGTGTGATTGCATGATTGTGAAAACCTTGTGGCTCACACTCCCTTTATCCAGTAGTGTATGGACAGATGAGTAGAAAAATGGGAACAAAAATTAGATGAATAGTAGAGGGGATGGGGGGGATGGGATGTTTTGGGTGTTTTCCTTTACTTATATTTTATTCTTGTTTTTTTTTTTTCTTTTTTTTTTGAGTAATGAAAATGTACTTGCTCTTCTGCATTAAACATACCAAGCAAGCCTGGTTCCCAAGGGTGACAAGGCTTTATTTGACAGGTATCATCTTATTTCCTAGGTATTTCAGTAAATGTAATTTACTCTTTGGAGAAAAAAAAAAAAGCCAGGGGAATAAAGGGATAATGAGGAAAGTTTACAGTGAACATTACAGTTGTGAATAAAACTGTGAAGTGCTGTGCTAATTAGCTGAAAGAGTTTCCAAGTCTTTCAGAATATGATGTTGGGCATCCTGAGCCAGTCATATGCAGACTGTTCAGTATCTACTAATGTTGTAAAACATACATAATCTTTCATTTGCAGGCCATAAATCATACTTCATGTAAATCAAAATTAATATTGTGAATCATCAATGCATGAAGTTGCAGAGTGAGAATAAGACCTTATTAATTTCCAAATATTATTCATTCTGAGACTCTTCCCTATTCCTTTGACATGCTGTCCTCAGGCCTAGTCAGCTGGAGGAGAATGGAGTAGAACACAAGCCAAAGGGCCCACCATGTGCTGCCTCATAGGAATTAATTTCTCTCTCAGTCATTGATGATAGATGAGGGAGAAAGCCTTTCCATTCCAGGGGAAGAAAGGAAACAAATAGGGTTTGGTCCTTCCCCATGTTCAGATATTGAATTGCAGAATGAAGAAAACCATAGCAGTGACTGATATTCCCAGTCTGTGAAAATGATTTTATAAATAATGGTCCTTATGAAAAATTATATGGTCAGTCCTAAGCAGTAGCTAAATTAGTTGATTTCCTTTTTTGCTCAGTATTTGATCCATTTATTTTTCTAAAGAAACTCTTGAAGTTGAAGTTAAAAAAAAAAAAAAGAAGGTAACTATCAGAATAAACTTGGAAGAATAAACTTTTCTACCATTGTCTACATTACTTAATATTTTACTTCTTTGTTACCACACAGTACATAGGCCCAATGATGGTTTAAAAGATCAGGGAAGGGAGGCGGGGCAAGATGGCAGACTGGTGAGCTGTATGTTTTAGTTACTCCTCCAGGAAAGTAGGTAGAAAGTCAGGAACTGCGTGGACTGGACACCACAGAGCAATCTGACTTTGGGCATACTTCATACAACACTCATGAAAACGTGGAACTGCTGAGATCAGCAAAATCTGTAAGTTTTTGCGGCCAGGGGACCCGCGCCCATCCCTGCCAGGCTCAGTCCCCGGGGGAGGAGGGGCTGTCAGCTCCAGGAAGGAGAAGGGAGAACTGCAGTGGCTGCTCTTATCGGAAACTCATTCTACTGATACAGACTCCAACCATAGATAGACTGAGACCAGACACCAGAGAATCTGAGAGCAGCCAGCCCAGCAGAAAGGAGACAGGCATAGAAAAAAAACAACACGAAAAACTCCAAAATAAAAGCGGAGGATTTTTGGAGTTCTGGTGAACATAGAAAGGGGAAGGGCCCTGAGGCGCATATGCAAATCAAGAAGAAAAGCTGATCTCTCTGCCCTGTGGACCTTTCCTTAATGGCCCTGGTTGCTTTGTCTCTTAGCATTTCAATAACCCATTAGATCTCCGAGGAGGGCCCGTTTTTTTTTTTTTTTTTTAATCCTTTTTTCTTTTTCTAAAACAATTACTCTAAGAAGCCCAATACAGAAAGCTTCAAAGACTTACTATTTGGGCAGGTCAAGTCAAGAGCAGAACTAGGAGAGCTCTGAGACAAAAGGCAATAATCCAGTGGCTGAGAAAATTCACTAAACACCACAACTTCCCAAGAAAAGGGGGGTGTCCGCCCACAGCCATCATCCTGGTGGACAGGAAACACTCCTGCCCATCGCCAGCCCCATAGCCCAGAACTGCCCCAGACAACCCAGTGTGACGGAAGTGCTTCAAATAACAGGCACACACCACAAAACTGGGTGTGGACATTAGCCTTCCCTGCAACCTCAGCTGATAGTCCCAGAGTTGGGAAGGTAGAGCAGTGTGAATTAACAAAGCCCCATTCAGCCATCATTTGAGCAGACTGGGAGCTTCCCTACACAGCCCACCAGCCCAGAACTGCCCTGGGGGGACGGCACTCACCTGTGACATAGCACAGTCATCCCTCAACAGAGGACCCGGGGTGCACGGCCTGGAAGAGGGGCCCACTTGCAAGTCTCAGGAGCCATACGCCAATACCAAGGACTTGTGGGTCAGTGGCAGAGACAAACTGTGGCAGGACTGAACTGAAGGATTAGACTATTGCAGCAGCTTTAAAACTCTAGGATCACCAGGGAGATTTGATTGTTAGAGCCACCCCCCCCACCTGACTGCCCAGAAACACGCCCCATATACAGGGCAGGCAACACCAACTACCAGGCAAGCTTGGTACACCAATTGGACCCCACAAGACTCACTCCCCTACTCACCAAAAAGGCTAAGCAGGGGAGAACTGGCTTGTGGAGAACAAGTGGCTCGTGGATGCCACCTGCTGGTTAGTTAGAGAAAGTGTACTCCACGAAGCTGTAGATATGATAAATTAGAGATAAGGACTTCAATTGGTCTACAAATCCTAAAAGAACCCTATCAAGTTCAGCAAATGCCACGAGGCCAAAAACAACAGAAAATTATAAAGCATATGAAAAAACCAGACAATATGGATAACCCAAGCCCAAGCACCCAAACCAAAAGACCAGAAGAGACACAGCACCTAGAGCAGCTACTCAAAGAACTAAAGATGAACAATGAGACCATAATATGGGAGATAAAGGAAATCAAGAAGACCCTAGAAGAGCATAAAGAAGACATTGCAAGACTATATAAAAAAATGGATGATCTTATGGAAATTAAAGAAACTGTTGACCAAATTAAAAAGATTCTGGACACTCATAGTACAAGACTAGAGGAAGTTGAACAATGAATCAGTGACCTCGAAGATGAAAGAATGGAAAATGAAAACATAAAAGAAAGAATGGGGAAAAAAATTGAAAAAATCGAAATGGACCTCAGGGATATGATAGATAATATGAAACGTCCGAATATAAGACTCATTGGTGTCCCAGAAGGGGAAGAAAAGGGTAAAGGTCTAGGAAGAGTATTCAAAGAAATTGTTGGGGAAAACTTCCCAAATCTTCTAAACAACATAAATACACAAATCATAAATGCTCAGCGAACTCCACATAGAATAAATCCAAATAAACCCACTCCGAGACATATACTGATCACACTATCAAACACAGAAGAGAAGGAGCAAGTTCTGAAAGCAGCAAGAGAAAAGCAATTCACCACATACAAAGGAAACAGCATAAGACTAAGTAGTGATTACTCAGCAGCCACCATGGAGGCAAGAAGGCAGTGGCACGACATATTTAAAATTCTGAGTGAGAAAAATTTCCAGCCAAGAATACTTTATCCAGCAAAGCTCTCCTTCAAATTTGAGGGAGAGCTTAAATTTTTCACAGACAAACAAATGCTGAGAGAATTTGCTAACAAGAGACCTGCCCTACTGGAGATACTCAAGGGAGCCCTACAGACAGAGAAACAAAGAAAGGACAGAGAGACTTGGAGAAAGGTTCAGTACTAAAGAGATTTGGTATGGGTACAATAAAGGATATTAATAGACAGAGGGGAAAAATTATGACAAACATAAACCAAAGGATAAGATGGCTGATTCAAGAAATGCCTTCACGGTTATAACGTTGAATGTAAATGGATTAAACTCCCCAATTAAAAGATATAGATTCGCAGAATGGATCAAAAAAAATGAACCATCAATATGTTGCATACAAGAGACTCATCTTAGACACAGGGACACAAAGAAACTGAAAGTGAAAGGATGCAAAAAAATATTTCATGCAAGCTACAGCCAAAAGAAAGCAGGTGTAGCAATATTAATCTCAGATAAAATAGACTTCAAATGCAGGGATGTTTTGAGAGACAAAGAAGGCCACTACGTACTAATAAAAGGGGCAATTCAGCAAGAAGAAATAACAATCGTAAATGTCTATGCACCCAACCAAGGTGCCACAGAATACATGAGAGAAACACTGGCAAAATTAAAGGAAGCAATTGATGTTTCCACAATAATTGTGGGAGACTTCAACACATCACTCTCTCCTATAGATAGATCAACCAGACAGAAGACCAATAAGGAAATTGAAAACCTAAACAATCTGATAAATGAATTAGATTTAACAGACATATACAGGACATTACATCCCAAATCACCAGGATACACATACTTTTCTAGTGCTCATGGAACTTTCTCCAGAATAGATCATATGCTGGGACATAAAACAAGCCTCAATAAATTTAAAAAGATTGAAATTATTCAAAGCACATTCTCTGACCACAATGGAATACAATTAGAAGTCAATAACCATCAGAGACTTAGAAAATTCACAAATACCTGGAGGTTAAACAACACACTCCTAAACAATCAGTGGGTTAAAGAAGAAATAGCAAGAGAAATTGCTAAATATATAGAGACGAATGAAAATGAGAACACAACATAGCAAAACCTATGGGATGCAGCAAAAGCAGTGCTAAGGGGGAAATTTATAGCACTAAACGCATATATTAAAAAGGAAGAAAGAGCCAAAATCAAAGAACTAATGGATCAACTGAAGAAGCTAGAAAATGAACAGCAAACCAATCCTAAACCAAGTACAAGAAAAGAAATAACAAGGATTAAAGCAGAAATAAATGACATAGAGAACAAAAAAACAATAGACAGGATAAATATCACCAAAAGTTGGTTCTTTGAGAAGATCAACAAGATTGACAAGCCCCTAGCTAGACTGACAAAATCAAAAAGAGAGAAGACCCATATAAACAAAATAATGAATGAAAAAGGTGACATAACTGCAGATCCTGAAGAAATTAAAAAAATTATAAGAGGATACTATGAAAAACTGTATGGCAACAAACTGGATAATGTAGAGGAAATGGACAATTTCCTGGAAACATATGAACAACCTAGACTGACCAGAGAAGAAATAGAAGACCTCAACCAACCCATCACAAGCAAAGAGATCCAATCAGTCATCAAAAATCTTCCCACAAATAAATGCACAGGGCCAGATGGCTTCACAGGGGAATTCTACCAAACTTTCCAGAAAGAACTGACACCAATCTTACTCAAACTCTTTCAAAACATTGAAGAAAATGGAACTCTACCTAACTCATTTTATGAAGCTAACATCAATCTAATACCAAAACCAGGCAAAGATGTTACAAAAAAAGAAAACTACCGGCCAATCTCCCTAATGAATATAGATGCAAAAATCCTCAACAAAATACTTGCAAATCGAATCCAAAGACACATTAAAAAAATCATACACCATGACCAAGTGGGGTTTATTCCAGGCATGCAAGGATGGTTCAACATAAGAAAATCAATCAATGTATTACAACACATTAACAAGTCAAAAGGGAAAAATCAATTGATCATCTCAATAGATGCTGAAAAAGCATTTGACAAAATCCAACATCCGTTTTTGATAAAAAAACTTCAAAAGGTAGAAATTGGAGGAAACTTCCTCAATATGATAAAGAGCATATATGAAAAACCCACAGCCAGCATAGTACTCAATGGTGAGAGACTGAAAGCCTTCCCTCTAAGATCAGGAACAAGACAAGGATGCCCGCTGTCACCACTGTTATTCAACATTGTGCTGGAAGTGCTAGCCAGGGCAATCCGGCAAGACAAAGAAATAAAAGGCATCCAAATTGGAAAAGTAGAAGTAAAACTGTCATTGTTTGCAGATGATATGATCTTATATCTAGAAAACCCTGAGAAATCGACGATACAGCTACTAGACCTAATAAACAAATTTAGCAAAGTAGCGGGATACAAGGTTAATGCACATAAGTCCGTAATGTTTCCATATGCTAGAAATGAACAAACTGAAGAGACACTCAGGAAAAAGATACCATTTTCAATAGCAACTAAAAAAATCAAGTACCTAGGAATAAACTTAACCAAAGATGTAAAAGACCTATACAAAGAAAACTACATAACTCTACTAAAAGAAATAGAAGGGGACCTTAAAAGATGGAAAAATATTCCATGTTCATGGATAGGAAGACTAAATGTCATTAAGATGTCAATTCTACCCAAACTCATCTACAGATTCAATGCAATCCCAATCAAAATTCCAACAACCTACTTTGCAGACTTGGAAAAGCTAGTTATCAAATTTATTTGGAAAGGGAAGATGCCTCGAATTGCTAAAGCCACTCTAAAAAAGAAAAACAAAGTGGGAGGACTTACCCTCCCTGACTTTGAAGCTTATTATAAAGCCACAGTTGCCAAAACAGCATGGTAGTGGCACAAAGATAGACATATAGATCAATGGAATCGAATTGACAATTCGGAGATAGACCCTCAGATCTATGGCCGACTGATCTTTGATAAGGCCCCCAAAGTCACTGAACTGAGTCATAATGGTCTTTTCAACAAATGTGGCTGGGAGAGTTGGATATCCATATCCAAAAGAATGAAAGAGGACCCCTACCTCACCCCCTACACAAAAATTAACTCAAAATGGACCAAAGATCTCAATATAAAAGAAAGTACCATAAAACTCCTAGAAGATAATGTAGGAAAACATCTTCAAGACCTTGTATTAGGCGGCCACTTCCTAGACTTTACACCCAAAGCACAAGCAACAAAAGAGAAAATAGATAAATGGGAACTCCTCAAGCTTAGAAGTTTCTGCACCTCAAAGGAATTTCTCAAAAAGGTAAAGAGGCAGCCAACTCAATGGGAAAAAATTTTTGGAAACCATGTATCTGACAAAAGACTGATATCTTGCATATATAAAGAAATCCTACAACTCAATGACAATAGTACAGTCGGCCCAATTATAAAATGGGCAAAAGATATGAAAAGACAGTTCTCTGAAGAGGAAATACAAATGGCCAAGAAACACATGAAAAAATGTTCAGCTTCACTAGCTATTAGAGAGATGCAAATTAAGATCACAATGTGATACCACCTAACACCGGTTAGAATGGCTGCCATTAAACAAACAGGAAACTACAAATGCTGGAGGGGATATGGAGAAATTGGGACTCTTATTCACTGTTGGTGGGACTGTATAATGGTTCAGCCACTCTGGAAGTCAGTCTGGCAGTTCCTTAGAAAACTAGATATAGAGTTACCATTCGATCCAGCGATTGCACTTCTCGGTATATACCCGGAAGATCGGAAAGCAGTGACACGAACAGATATCTGCACGCCAATGTTCATAGCAGCATTATTCACAATTGCCAAGAGATGGAAACAACCCAAATGTCCTTCAACAGATGAGTGGATAAATAAAATGTGGTATATACACACGATGGAATACTACACGGCAGTAAGAAGGAACGATCTCGTGAAACATATGACAACATGGATGAACCTTGAAGACATAATGCTAAGCGAAATAAGCCAGGCACAAAAAGAGAAATATTATATGCTACCACTAATGTGAACTTTGAAAAATGTAAAACAAATGGCTTATAATGTAGAATGTAGGGGAACTAGCAATAGAGAGCAATTAAGGAAGGGGGAACAATAATCCAAGAAGAACAGATAAGCTATTTAACGTTCTGGGGATGCCCAGGAATGACTATGGTCTGTGAATTTCTGATGGATATAGTAGGAGCAAGTTCACAGAAATGTTGCTATATTAGGTAACTTTCTTGGGGTAAAGTAGGAACATGTTGGAAGTTAAGCAGTTATCTTAGGTTAGTTGTCTTTTTCTTACTCCCTTGTTATGGTCTCTTTGAAATGTTCTTTTATTGTATGTTTGTTTTCTTTTTAACTTTTTTTTCATACAGTTGATTTAAAAAAGAAGGGAAAGTTAAAAAAAAAAAAAAAAAAGGAAAAAAAAAAAAAGATGTAGTGCCCCCTTGAGGAGCCTGTAGAGAATGCAGGGGTATTCGCCTACCCCACCTCCATGGTTGCTAACATGACCACAGACATAGGGGACTGGTGGTTTGATGGGTTCAGCCCTCTACCACAGGTTTTACCCTTGGGAAGACGGTTGCTGCAAAGGAGAGGCTAGGCCTCCCTATGGTTGTGCCTAAGAGCCTTCTCCCGAATGCCTCTTTGTTGCTCAGATGTGGCCCTGTCTCTCTAGCTAAGCCAACTTGAAAGGTGAAATCACTGCCCTCCCCCCTACGTGGGATCAGACACCCAGGGAAGTGAATCTCCCTGGCAACGTGGAATATGACTCCCGGGGAGGAATGTAGACCCGGCATCGTGGGATGGAGAACATCTTCTTGACCAAAAGGGGGATGTGAAAGGAAATGAAATAAGCTTCAGTGGCAGAGAGACTCCAAAACGAGCCGAGAGATCACTCTGGTGGGCACTCTTACGCACACTTTAGACAACCTTTTTTAGGTTCTAAAGAATTGGGGTAGCTGGTGGTGGATATCTGAAACTATTAAACTACAACCCAGAACCCATGAATCTCGAAGACAGTTGTATAAAAATGTAGCTTATGAGGGGTGACAGTGGGATTGGGAATGCCATAAGGACCAAACTCTATTTTATCTAGTTTATGGATGGATGTGTAGAAAAGTAGGGGAAGCAAACAAACAGACAAAGGTACCCAGTGTTCTTTTTTACTTCAATTGCTCTTTTTCACTCTAATTATTATTCTTGTTATTTTTGTGTGTGTGCTAATGAAGGTGTCAGGGATTGATTTAGGTGATGAATGTACAACTATGTAATGGTACTGTAAACAATCGAAAGTACAATTTGTTTTGTATGACTGCGTGGTATGTGAATATATCTCAATAAAATGATGATTAAAAAAAAAAAAAATGTAGCTTATGAGGGGTGACAAGGGGATTGGGAAAGCCATAAGGACCACACTCCACTTTGTCTAGTTTATGGATGGATGAGTAGAAAAATAGGGGAAGGAAACAAACAGACAAAGGTACCCAGTGTTCTTTTTTACTTCAATTGCTCTTTTTCACTCTAATTATTATTCTTGTTATTCTTGTGTGTGTGCTAATGAAGGTGTCAGGGATTGATTTGGGTGATGAATGTACAACTATGTAATGGTACTGTGAACAATCGAAAGTACGATTTGTTTTGTATGACTGCGTGGTATACGAATATATCTCAATAAAATGAAGATTAAAAAAAAAAAAAAAAGACATAATGCTGAGCAAAATAAGCCAGGCACAAAAAGAGAGATATTGTATGTTACCACTAATGTGAATTCTGTGAAAAATGTACAATGTTTTATACTGTAGAATGTAGGGGACGTAGAGATACCAATTAGTGGACGGGGAATGATAATCTAATAAGAACAGATAAACTATGGAGGGTAATCTCAATGTTATGGGAATGCTCAGGAATGATTATGGTTTGTAAACTTTCTTGGATATAGTAAGATCATTTTGGAAGCAATAGAGTTATTTTAGGTTTTTTTTTTCTCTTATTCCTTTGTTTTCTTAGGGGTTGTTAATTTTCTTGGGGTATGGAAGGAACATGTTGGAAGCAATGTAGTTATTTTAGATTATTTGTTTTTCTTACTCCTCTGTTTGGACATGATTTATTAATTTTCTTGGGGTATGGTAGGAACATATTGGAAGCAAAGTAGTTATTTTAGGTTATTTGTTTTCCTTAATCCATTGCTTTGTTTGAAATGTTGTGGGGTTTTTTTGGTTGTTGTTTGCCTGTTTGTTTTTAATTTTTTGATAAACAAAGTTAAAAAATTGAAAAAAAATCAGTAGAAAAATGGGAGTAAAAACTAAATGACAAATAGGGTGGGATGGGGGGATGGTTTGGGTATTCTTTTTTCACTTTTATTTTTTATTCTTATTCTGATTCTTTCTGATGTAAGGAAAATGTTCAGAAATAGATTGTGGTGATGAACGCATAACTATATGATCATACTGTGAACAGTTGATTGTATACCATGGATGACTGTATGGTTTGTGAATATATTTCAATAAAACTGAATTAAAAAAAAAAAAAAAAAAAAAAGATCAGGGAAGACAGGGGTGTAAAGCTCCCCGGCAATGCAGGAATGACTCCCAGGGATGAAACTGGACCTGGCATCATGGGATTGATAAAGCCTTTTTGACCAAAAGGGGGAAGAGAAATTAAACAAAATAAAATTTCAATGGTTGAGAGATTTCAAATAGAGTCAAGAGGTCATTCTGGAGGTTGACTGTTTGACGGAAAATTACTAAGTAGAGTAGTTTAGCGTTAAGGATTCTTTAGCTCAATTAATAATTAGATTACATCATTTATATAGATGTCCTTTTTAGTTTTTAGTGTATTGGAATAGCTAGAAGGAAATACCTGAAACTGCCAAACTGCAACCCAGGTGCCTTGATTCTTGAAGCTATAACTAAGTAGCTTAAATGGTGTGATTGTACGATTGTGAAAACCTTGTGGCTCATACTCCCTTTATCTAGTGTATGGACAGATGTGTAGAAAAATGGGAACAAAAATTAAACGAATAATAGAGGGGATGGGGGGGATGGGATGTTTTGGGTGTTTTCCTTTACTTGTATTTTATTTTATTTTATTTTTTGAGTAATGAAAATGTTCAAAAATTGATTTTGATGATGAATGCACAACTATATGATGGTACTATGAACAACTGACTGTGCACAGTAAATGACTATAGAGTATGTGAATATATCTCAATAAAATTGAATTAAAAGAAAAAGATCAGGGAAGAATCACATTGGAAGCAAAGCCATCCATTTCATTCTGGGTTGTGGTATATACTATACAGTCATGTTTTGGCTGGCAGGAAAATACAAAAGAAGGAAATGTTTAATTCTGCTTAAGGTTATAATTCATTATGTCACAATTCTGCCTGAGGCCTCTATATCTAAGTCCCTGAGGTTATTCAATTTATGACTTTTTGTCAATCTTTCTCTCAATTTATTTCTGAACCACTATTGACATCAGATCTAAAAATTGGATTTGTGAAAAAACCCAAAAGGCTGTCAATGAATGCCTCCTTTATGAATATACTATACCCACAACAGAAATTGATTCAGAAAGGTTAACACAGAGCCAAAAAACATCCATAAATGATATAATCTAATTATTAATCCAGCTAAAGAATCCATAACACTAAACTACTCTACTTAGTAATTTTCCATCATTGTATTGTTTATTATAACTTTCTGGTTCACTAGTACTGCAATATGCCACAATTACTTAAGCTATATCTTTAATTAAGCATTAATAAAATATGAGTCAGATAATTATTCCAGCAATTTTATTATATAATTAGTGAATAAGTTAAAATGAGATTGCATTATGAGATTTCATATAAAATTTAGTATGTGCATATGAGTAGCTTAATTTAATGACTGAAATCATCCTCAAAACAAAAATAAGAAGAATTTATCTGAAGAAGTGTTCCCTTACTACTAGAAACAATTTCCAAGGAAAAGGAAATTTTTCAAGTAATGAGCTTTGAAATTTAGAAGTGAATAGAAGAAGTACATACATCTGTGGTTTTCATTTTCACATTGTGTGCTGGGGTCTTCCCAACCCAAACCCTAAAAAGAACCAGCATACATACAGACTAGGTTAGAGTACACCATTGTTACGGAGAAGGAACCACATTCAAAGCCACAGGACACTTATGTGTTCTGCCCTCAGTCATCCCACCTCTGAGTAACAAGGCAGGCTCCCTAGCTTCCAATTAGTACAGTTTTCTCTCTCCTACTTACATCCATCTCCATGCAGTATAAAACATTCATACTTTAATTATGTGATGCAATAAGAAAATATACATTAAGTTTATTATTGCTGAGGGAATTTAAGTCAATGTTAAAATGGGCATTGCTTTTAAAAGCAATGACTATGATATATTAGGACGTGGGTAAGAGGAGAAAAATTAAGTGAAACAATATGCACAATCACAGGGTAGATGGGGAAAAAATCTCTCTCTTGGCATTGATTAGAGATACCGGCTTTATAATAAATTAAATTGATATGTTTTGTTCTGTTTCTGGAATACCAGTATGGTCTACTGTATGCTTATTTCTTTGACAATACAAAAACAAAGTTTTAATTAATTCATTTAGCATTATATTTACTTCAATTAGTCCCTCTTTGTTGTTTTCCTTTTGGTGGATTTTATGGCCAGTCTTATATTTCATTTTTCCAAACAAAATTTCATATAGTTTTCTCATTTGTTTTTTAATCTTGAAGTTATTTTAACTGAGGTCTCACTAAATTTACAAGTTAAATAGAGAACTTTTTTTTTTTTTACATTTTATAGTATTCTCCTTTCTCTTCCAAGAACAAGGTATATCTTTAATTATTGAATAAATGGATGAATGTTTAAGGTTTTCTTTATTTAGAACGTAAACATTTCTTGCTCAGTTTATTCCTAAGTGTTTTCATTGCAACTTTTTTGCATGTACATATTCCTAACTAGCACTATTATTGTATTATCTTATTGTTTCTAATAGATACCAGTTATGTCTTCAATTATTCAAGCATATTATTTGCATATCATGATGCTTTTAACTTTTCCAATCTAACATTTTTCATCTTCTTTCCCTCATACAGTTGCATAGGCTCAAAATTCCAGAGAAATATAAAATTATAGAATCAATAGGCACATACTTTTTTGTTATCATTTCATTGGGACGTCAACTAGCTGTTCACCACTAAGCATAATGGCTTTTGTTCGATCTCTATGTACTTATAAATATAATGAAGGTAGACACACTCACAAATAGTCATATATGAATATACATTTGTAATATGTATACAAACATGTTATATATAATGGTCACTAAATCTATAATACACACACACACATCAGAGAGGAATATCTAACTATTCCTATAGGTTTTAGTCAGGATAGAAGCTGTTCTATCAAAAAGCTTTGGGGAGAATCTATTGAGGTGATTACATGATTTTTTAACTGATTAATATGGAGAATTACACTAACATAACTTCTGAGATAAATCCCGTATTTTGGTGCTGCATTATTCTTTCAATGTAGTGATGAATTCCATTCCTAAGATTATTCCAGTAGTTTTGAAGATTTTTACAGTGGTGGTAGTAAAAGATGTGGTTGCTATTTTAACTAATATGATCATGTGTATCTGTGTGTGTGTAAATATATTTTCAGTTATAGATATCAAAATGATGTTGGTGCTGTTAAAAATATGAAGAAACATGGGACTTTCATTATTTATCTATGCAATTAAAAAGGTAAAAAGTAACAGAACAATTTGTACTTGAATGTTTAAAGATATTTACCTGTGAAAACATTTGCAACCTGATTTTCTCAATTTCTTCCATGATTACTTATCTGGATGGGTTTTCCCTCTCTTCTTGCCCTCATTTGGATAACAGGCATTTTCATAGGAGTATTCTTCATTCCATAGATTCTTTCAAATTTGCTTGCATAGAATTTTGCAAAGTACACTTTTATGAGCCTTTCCATTTCAATCTCTGGCTGTTACCTGGTATCCCATTTTAAGACTCTCATTTTTCCTCGATTAGGTCACTGCATGATTTATTTACTTTACTACATATGTGTGAATATTTATATTTCCAAAGAGCCAGCTGTTAGAAAACAAAACACAGCCAAAAAACAGTTACCAGAAAAATGCTGCCACAAAGCAAATAAGAATTTATATCTCTATGAATTTAAAAATAAAAACTTAAAGAAGGATTTTCCTCTTTAAAACCACCACAATAACAAAAACACAAACAATAATAGTAAGCCCTTTTAAGATGCTCACCATGTATGAGGCACTACCCTAAGTACTTTAAATAAATTAGCTCATTTAATCCTCACTATAACCCTACTGAGCAGAACAATCATCATTCCCCTGTTTTAAGATGAAGAACTGGAGGTACTGAAAAATTACAAGTTCACATAGCTGATATGAGATGAAATTTCAAAGCAGGGATATAAAGAGTCAGGGAAGATGTGACAGAAGGAGATGTGACATTAGCTTGCAGAGCTCAGGAAAAAAGGAAGAGAGAAAAATAAAACTTTCACTGTTATGATAGCAGAAAAATTGACACATCAATGTGTCAACAGAATAAAAGGGAAACTAGATCCTGTGAAAGTACAGTGAAAATCATGAAGGACAGGACAGGGAAGAGCAACAAAATAAAAGGGAAATAAACAAGGAGATAAAAATTAATATAGAAAATATAGCAGACATGAAAGGCATAGAAGGGCATCCAGTACATGTATAATGATAACACAAAGAGAAGAATAGAAATAATCATAAATAACATTTACAGATATAATTCAAGAAGCCTTCCCAGAAATAAAAGAAGCTTGAATCTACAAACATGAAAGGACATATCATGTCCCAGAGAGGAAGCACAGACAGCTCGATACAAACCAAATGGGTACCCCAATAAAGTTATTGCATTTAGAAGATAACAAAGTAGGCATTTAGACAAAAAGATCAAGATACTATTAAGGCAAAGGTAAAGAAATCAGGCTAACTTCAGTCTTAGCAATCTGTAGTGCCAGAAAACAGTGGGGAAATGCCCAAACAGTCCTCAAGGAAGAAAAAAAAAAGTTGACCAAATAAATAATTTAACTTCCAGTCATTTAAGAATAAAAGCAACTGAAAAATAGAGATCCCATCCGCTCTTCTTGAAAAAAGAAAAAAAAAAAAAAAAAAAAAAAAACTAATGAAAGATAAATTTCACTCAACCAGGGGATAGAAAACTTATTGCTAAAGAACTGGCCATGTGCTGATTCTTCTAAGTGTTGGACTAAGATTAAAGCAAATGGCTGGATTAGGGTTATAGGAGAAATGGTAAATGTGAAACCTGACCAAGTTGGAAAAAGAAGGGGGAGGGAAGTGAGAGTTTATAAAATATATGGATTTCCTCAGCTTTTATAGCTGGATTCAAATATATAGCACTAAGAGTTTGAAAATCAAATAATGAAGGCATAAGTATACTTAAAGGTATAAAAATTATGAACTAAAAATAAAATATAATCAACTAAACCCAGGTGGTCAGAGGAGATGGAGAGAGAAAGCAGCAATATAAGAATTTTGTAATTTCTCAGAACAGACAGTCAAAAGATAACTTCTACAGAAAAAAAGAATTAAACATATTATGTAAACAATTTCACACCTTGGTAAAATCTTGTGGAGAGCATTTAGGCAATAGTTAGGCAATAGTTATTAAAATAGCAATGTGTAGCCTTTTGATTCTAAGCCTCCACTTTTAGGAATTTAACCCACAAATACCTAAACATGAAAATATTTCTGAGGTTATTTATTATAGTGTTCTTAGTAACTGAAAAGATTTGAAACAATCTAAAGGTCCATCATAGAGGGTTCGTTAAATTCTGGTACATTAAGATAAATTAATGCTCTGCAGTTGTTAAAAAACATTGAGTCAATTCCAAAACAATGTCCAAGATATATAGATAGATAGATAGATAGATAGATAGATAGATAGATAGATAGATAGATACAGATAGATAGATAGAGATATAGATAGATATAAAATATAAGTTTAGAACAGTGTATATAGGATGTTGCTGTGTGTAGGAACATTAAGAAAAAGAAAACATACGTGTGCTTCCATTTGCACATAGTATCTCTGAAAGAATATATACACAAAACTAACTGTTAATTTAGCTGTCTCAGAATGAAACTGGGTGGGGAGATACAGATGGGGAAAGGTTTACTTTTTATTGCAATTGTCTTTTTACTTTTTGAATTTTGTACCAAATTTACATATTATTTATTCAAACATAATAGTTTATTTTATTGTTAACTTGCTGAAGAGATGGCTAGATTTTTTAAAACTGAATGGTAGATGTGGAAGTAGACGGAATTTAACTCTTAGTATGCCCTGTTAGTTTGAGGATAGTGGTTATGAAAAGCCATGCGGGATCAGGAGATATCTAGAACCAGACTTAGATACAAAGAAGATATGTTTTTGTTTTGTTTTTGAATGTTAAGAGAGAGGTGAGTGTTCTTAAGAACTATAGGCATGGTGGGGGGCGGGGTGGGGGTGGGGTCTGAGTGAGAGGATGATAAATCTATTCCTAAAATATGACTACATCAGTTAGAAATCACATTCAGTTGCTAGTATCAGAAACATGAAACCAAAGGGCTTTAACAAGATGGAAGTTTATTTTTCAATCACATAACACAAAGTCCAGAGGCGGGCAGTCCAGCAGCAACAGTGTCATCAGCTCCAATGTCACGGACACCCCAGGCCCCTTTTATCTTTCCATTATGCCACTATTAGCATATTCTCAATGCTGTCCCTCAGTGGCAGGAGGGCCACTGCAGGGATAAGAATGAATGGGGAAGGGCAAAAGCATTCCTGTAAAGCTAAGAATTCCTGTGTTAAAAAACTTTCCTCAAAGCCCACCCGTCTCATTGCCCCTTTCTCCCATCTGCATTAAAGGCTGGGACATGAAAATCTGTACCTGAGCACATGTGGCCCCAACAAACAGAACAGAGGTCTTTTAGTAAAGGAAAAAGGGTAGGAAACTATCAAGGGTTAGAAAAACAGCCATCTGCCTCTACTCTGGTTTCAGGTGTTGGAAATCACTTTCACCCACTGCAAAAACTACTGGCCTCTCCAGTTTTCCATAGAACCTTAAGTTCTCACCATTAGCGATTCTGCTGTGGCTGGAGAAGAGAGTTTCCCAAAGTACATCAACAGTGAATTGTGGTTTCCTGGGGTGCAGTAGTCCTGGCTTTGAATCCCCCTTGTGCCTCTCTGACCTTGGGCAAGCTACCCACATTTCCTGGGCCTCCATTTTGCCACCCCAAAAAATGGAGCGCTTGGTCTACGTGAACTCTAAGGATCTCTCTACCTCTAAAGTTTTGTGTAAATACTTTATTGGATTAGCTAATTTCCTCCTGGAAGGAAAGGAAATTGGTGAGCCATTGGATCCCCAAGTAAACGGACCTTCAGAAGGACTGGGAGAAGGAGATGGGTGCCCATGTGCATGCACAGTCGAGGGAGCAGCAAGGCAGCAAGCCTGGAGAGAAGCAACAGCAAGGGGGTCATGACAGTCAGAAGGCAGCGTGGCTCCAGTCAGTTAGATGAACACAGAAAACCCAGGGTGAGACTCAGCAAGAAGAGGTAGAGGATACCAGAGAAACAAATGAAATATTTGTTGGTTTTGTTCAGTAGAATCGATCCATTTGCTTATAAGTAGGTCAGAAAATGATGTGGTAATTAACACACCCACAAACATACATATACACACACACATATACATATATACATATACATACATACAAACATACACATATCAGAGAGTAATGATGGAATTGGAATGACACGCATTTACCAAGCAGCCATCAAGTGCTTGCTTAAAATTAAAAACACTTTTAGGTGCTAATTGGCTTCATAAAAACAACATTGCAGTCTCTTTAAGGTTTTGCTTTGGTTCTAGCAAAGCTGAGTTTATGAGGCATCCAGGTATTTAAATGAAATCATGGCTCTAATTGATTAAATGCATAAAAGCAAAATGATGCTATGCAAATACACTTAACGTATAATGACATGTGAATTAACATGAAATAGGGAAGACTCCACATCATGCATTCCCAAACTCTGAAGCACACTTGGAGGAAAGTGAAACTCTAACAGACCCCACCCCCACCCCCACCTCCCACCCCCACCCTAGTACAGGCTGTCTCCATTGTTATTCAAATCTAGTTATCAGGAAAAGCAAACCTCCAAATGGAGCCCTTAGCAAGTACAAGCTATAAAAAGCATTCACTTGTCACTAAGAGAATATGAACAGGTTTAGCACATCTACTTTTCCACACTTCAAGTTTTCAAATGAGACTATAAGGAGATTATCAAGGGACTTTGCAGAAAGATAACATTCCCTCTAAATCTTTTCATCCAGGCATGATATACAAATGCACAATATATCTTTCCTATAATTAAGTAAACTGGTCCCTTGCTTCAGAGTTACTCAGCAACAAATGACACCTACATGATCTATCTGGAGTTAAAAAAAAAAAAATTATTGCCAAGTAAACTCACAGGAAATGGGCATTTTAATTGATTATTCTGGTAGTAAAATAATTGTTAAAATACATTTTCATCATATTTCTTCTTTGCAACCCCTTTTATCACTGTTCAGAATTCTGGTTATACTGCCAAAAAACTGCATTCTATTTTATTACTTCATCATCTCGCCTCAAGAAAAAATGTCTGCTTGGGGAAAACTATTTAGTCAAAAGGGAATGTGAAGTGTCTGAGGGAAATAAAAATCATACACACCCACACACAAATTTAGAAATGTCCCACTAGGAGACACTAGTTCTGATATTTTCAAATTCAAGATAAAACATCTAGATTAAGATGGAAGAATGTGCCAAATTGTATATATAACAATCTTTCAGTTCCATTTGCAATCAATTTTTTGAGAACTGATCATATGCCAACATCTGAGCTTGAAATTGGGACACAAAGATAGACAAGATTTCTACTCCAATGAGAGCCTAATCTTACAGTGAAGAGTAGATGTGTAAATAAACAAATGTAAAAGAATTTGAGAATTACAAAAATTGGGTATATATGTACAAAGGAGTAAAAGATTCATTCTGATTGGAAGATAGTAAGGGAAGTAACACCAGAATATTATTTTTAAAAAATAAAAATAGAATTCCCAAGGAGAGAAGAGGGAAAGAGGAAAGTAATTCCAGTGGGGGAACAGAATATGCAAAAGGTGTGAAACATCATTATGGTTTTAGGAAACTACAAACAATTGAGTGTTGCCAGAAGGTAAATATTGCAGGTGGGACCTGACAGGAGATCAGGGCAGAACTAAATATAGGCCAAATTTAGATGAATTTTAAATACTGCAGCCAGGAACTTAGAGATTTGCTTGATGGAAGTGTGACGGTTTTGAACAGTTTTAAGTAGAAGTGTAACAGATCAAGTTTGACAGCGAGAAGGGGCACAGTAGTTGCAATGAGAAGGCAAGGGGACTGCCGAAGAGGCACGTTATGGGAAGCCATCCTATGGCTTCCGGATTAGTTTATCCAAAACTTCTCAAATCCTACCCATATATTAATTTCATTTTTAATACACAGTTTTGGGGTTCAAAATGCAAAAGAATAAGGTATAAAAGGATATACAACAAAATTACAGATCCGATCTTATCCACAAGCCACAAGGTCCCTTCCATGCAGGCAACCAACATGACTAGTTTTTGTCTGTCCTTCCAGAGGTATTATGCACATGCAAAGACTTATATACTTCCCACCCCCATCATCTTTAAACAGATAGTTGAAAACTCAATGAACGGTTCCACATTTACTTTCTTCCCTAAACAGTATATCTTGGAGATTTTTCTATACTAGTATTTATAAAGCAATGTCAATCTTTTTTTTTTTAACTACTGCATATTTTTCAATGTGCATGTGTACCATAATTTATATAATCAATCTCCTATTGAAGGATATTTAGATTGTTTCAGAGCTGCCATATAAAACCTTGCATATCTTTTATTTCGCACATGAACAATTGTACCTATAGAAGTTCATCCCCATTATCTAGTCTAAGACAAAGGCGAAGACTAAGACTGTGTAACAAACTACCATAAAATTAGTAGCTTAAACCAATAATTATTGTCATATCTCACAATTTTGTGGCTCAGGAATTAAGGAGCACTTGGCTGGGAGATTTCTTTGTTCCATATGGGATCAAAAGAGGTCACTTTTTCTAGTTAACTGGTGGATAGGTCATTTGGAGGGACCAACATGAATTCAATCATACATCTGGTACCTTGGCAGGAATAGTTGGAAGACTACAGTGAACTGGAACAATTGTGCAGAAAGACTTCACAGGCCTCTCCAGCATGGCTATCTTAGGGTGGCTGAACTTCTTTCATGGAGACTCGGAGCTTCCAGAAAGAGTTATCTCACTCTAGCCATGTTCCTGCCAAAGATCATTGCCTCAAAGTCCAGGATATTGTCATCCATATCAGGTCAAAATTCAGATGATTCTCCTCACTGCAGTTCCTTCAGCATCGTTTTTTTTTCCATCTCTAGACCTCTGAACTAAAGAAAGAAAGCCAAGTTATCTGTCCCTACCCGCTCACCACCACCACCAAAGCCTATATGCAGTATCAATGACTGACATAATAATTGCAATGGACACTTCCAATCAAAAGTGGGGAAAAAAGGAAGTAAATGTTGTTGGTTTCCTACTCTGTGGCTCTTTGCTTTATCCTCTGGGCCCTTGGTTCTGACTTCTTAGTCATCCTTTGTTTTCCATAAGAAATAATCCATGTTTGCCGTTTGAATGAGTTTTTCAGCCTTCTTTCTGCTCTTAGAGGACTGGGAGCTCCTGGGCTCTATATTTTTGGAAACATGTCTGTCACTTTTATTCCAAGTTTACGGTACTAATTAGAATTCTCTTATAAATTTTGTGGGATCCCTATTTATCTTAGTAGGGTTTACATATGCAGTAACAACCACATGCATGAATCTCTCAAGATGAGCTCTTTAAACTTGGGATAAGAATCAAGATGTTGTGAGAAAAAAAACCTTTAAATTCTTAACAAGCCTTTTGGTTAGTTGAGAGCTTCTATGAGGCATGCATTTAAATCTTTCTGGCATCTTAATATAGGGTATTACAGTCATACCTTTGAATGATCTTAATTTGAGATCTTGTGGAGAAACTGAGAATGACAGACAGTTTTATTTTCAAAACAGCCACTTACGGTTCCTTTGCATTTTCTCTAAAGTTAGCTTGAAAACTGAATTTTTCCTTTTGTAGCTCATTTCTCTTCATCTGCACCTTATCATATAGGGCCAAAAACCAGATAGTACTTTCAACATCCTTCTAGGGAATTTCTCAGCCAAATTTACTAGTTTATTAGGTAAATATTCTATTTTCCATGTTACCACAGGTTACAATATTGCCAAACTTTCAGCCACTACATAACAATGTTGCCCTTTTTTTTTCCGGTTTCCAATAGCAATTTCCTCACTTTCCTCGATTTCATCAACAAAACATATGGTCATCTAAACACATGCAGAAAAATCATTTGACAACACCAACCCAATCTCATGACAAAATAGACTGACAAACTAGGAATAGAAGGGAATTTCCTCAACCTGATAAAAGGCATCTATGAGAAAACCACAGCTGACATTACACTTTATGGTGAAAGATTTTAAATTTCACCCTAAGATCGGGAACAAGACAATTCTGCCACTTCTATTCAACACTGTACTGAAGGTTCTAGCCAGGGGAATTAGGCAAGAAAAATAAATAAAAGTCTTCCAGATTGGAAAGGAAGAAGTAAAACTATCTCTATTTGCACATTACATTATCATGTATATATCTCCCTAAAGAATCCACGAAACAAAAAATTTTTAGTGCTAATAAATGAGTTCAGCAAGGTTGCATGACACAAGATCAATAAATAGAATTTGGTTGCTATCTACTTTGGTAATGAACAATCTGAAAGTGGAATTAAGAAAACAATTTCATCTACAGTAGCATCAAAAAGAAAAAAATACTTGGGAATAAATTTAACCAAAAAAAAAAAAAATGCAAGACTTGTCTACTAAAAGCTGCAAAATATTATTGAAAAAAATTAAAGAGTGAAATAAATGGAAAAACATTCCACGTTCATGAATTTGGAAACAATGTAATTTAGATGGTGCTTGGGATTGAATCATGCCTCCCGTACAAGACATGCTCAGGTCCCAACCTCTGGTCTTGTGGGTGTGAACCCACTTGTAAATACAACCTTTGAAGATGTTATTAGTTAAAGTGTGCCCAAACTGAAACAGAAGTGGGCCTTAAGCCAATATGGCTGTAGTCTTTATAAGCAGAGGAAGTTGGACACATAGAAAGAAGCTATGAGTAGTGGCCAGAAGTTGGAAGTCAATGGAACCCAGACGAGAAAGGAGAAGATGCCGCCATGTGCATTGTCATGTGATATAAAAGCCAAGGAACTCTAAAGATAGCTGGCCAGCCAGAAGAACCAACTCCAGGAAGAAGCAAGACTTCTATCCACTGAAACTATAGGTTCACAAATTCCTGTTGTTAAGCCAACCCATTGTATGGTATTTGTTTTAGTAACTGGGAAAAGAAAACAGAAGGAAATACTCACCAAATTGACAGATTCAATATAATTCCAACAGCTCTATTATAGAAATGGGCAGGCTGATCCTAAAATTCATATGGAATTGCAAGGAACCCAGAATAGCTTAAGTAACATTGAAAAAGAAAAGCAAAGTCAGAGGACTCACACTTCTCAATTTCTAAACCTCCTACAAAATTAATCAAGACAGTGTGGTACTGACACAAAGCTAGACATATAGGTCAATGGAAGAGCATTAGTGTTCAGAAATAAACCTACAGATCTATGGCGAATTGACTTTCTACATAGGTGTCAAGATCATTTGTATTAGTTTCCTTTGACTTAAAGCAAAGGAAATTATCTTACAGTTCTAGAGGCCAGAAATCAAAATCAAGATGTCAGCATGGCCTTACTCCCTCTGGGGATCTAAGGCTGAATCTGTTCTTTGCCTCTCCCTGTGGTCAGTGGTTACTGGCTCCTTTGTCTTGTGGCCACATCACTCCAATCTCTGCCTCCATCTTCACGTTGCCTTCTCTTCAGTGTGTCTGTATTTCTCCTCTTCTGTCTTTATTGTGTAATCCTAGATGATCTCATTTTGAGATGCCTAACTTAATTACATCTGCAAAGACCCTTTATCCATTTTAAATGGGTGAGTATTATGGCATAAGAATTATATCTCAATAAAAATAGTTAAGATAAATATATATATAAATGCATAAATAAATAAATGAACTGCAGCTACATAACACGAATGAAACTTAGAAAAATAATGTTGAATTAAAAAAAATTCATGTCATAAACTACATAACATGGGTACTATTTTTATAAAGCCTAAAAGCAAGAGAGTCTAAAAAATATATTCTTGAAGGATATATACATATTATAAAATTAGTTTTACAGACAAATGGATAATTTTAAAAAACATTCAATATACTGTTTACTTTCAGGGATAGCAAAAAGTTGTAAAGCAATGTTTTGGTTCTTAAGTATGTTTGGTACATGAATGATCATTTTATAAATATGCTTCCTAAAGTACATATATGCCCCTTTATGCTTTAAATATTATATAATAAAAACATTTAAGGACCTGGGTTTCTGATTTTCGGTAATTGGTGGAATGATAGTATCACTAATAAAAACAGTGGAGCTAAAAACAGATGACCTTCCATTTCATGGTCAGCCTCATTTCTTTTAATCAATCTGTCACTGCTATATTTCCTCTAAAGATTACTTTCCTGTTGACGACCAGCCAGCTGAGTCAGGTGTTGGGTTTTTTATAGATCTGGAGCATCAGAAGTGAGTCATCTACTCACTTCTGGCACAGTTCATTTCAAAACTATCTCCACCTCCTCTAAGCTAAAATTAATCTGGTTATTATTTCATTTGAGCACACATCATTGTTAGTATGACGTATTTAATATTTATATTTTTAATTCCTCTTAATGATGTGATTCCCATTTGTTAAATAAAATTGTCTCTGTTCTTTATGAGAAAGTTTCTACTGGCCTAGAGAAACAATATTGTTGGCCAGCTTTCACAGTCAATTGGAGTTTCTCTATATTTCATGATAAGATAGTCATTTTGAAATGCAAGCTTATTGAAAGAGAAAATCTGTTTTCTTAAATTTTTGTTTTGCTTTTTGTTTTTAATTCTATATTAAAAATATTATATATCTTATTATATATCTTTATATATCTTATTATATATCTTTATATATAAGAGGAAAATCTGACTCCCTGAAGTCATAAAGGAAATCTCTCACCGAAGAGAGAGGCTGCAGAAACCCTTCCAGGAATACGGGAGTTGCTAAGGAAGAGATAAGTGGTGTAAAAAGAGGAAATCAGAAGTGAATGTCTTAATTCCCAGGCTTGAGGTCAAACATCAAGTACAGAAACATCCACAAAGTTGGAGGGACCTCAAGAATGTCTGTGTTAACAGCTGTTGTCTCTCTCCCAGCATTAAGTTGGTGAAAATTACCAAAAGGTAGCTATTTAAAGTCTCTTTAAATTGATCCAAGGATTTGCAATAAATCATTTATTCAAGAAAATCTTCAGAATTTCAGTAGGATCCATGGTAGCCTGTGGCATTTGAGCCAGCAACGGCTCCAATCTCCCCAACCAGCCCTCTGTTACAGAGGATTTATTCTAGGTGAGTGAGACCAAGAGGGAGACTCTCTTTCCCCCTACCTTTCAGTTGTAGGGCTATGGTTTCACTCTGGGAGGTGCAAGTTGTCAAACTCTCTCATCCTCTCCACAAGCTTTATGTTGCAGAGTATTTATTCCAGAAGAACCAAGAAGATAGGATCTCCCAACCTCTGCCCAACTCCTACCCATAAGTGAAGGTTATATACTGGCAAGCAATGAGCTACAGAAAAAGAGACTGGGTACTCCCACCATCACCACCCCAGCTTCTGCTTGTAGAAATTCCACACCAGGACAGGTAAGCCAAGAAGAATGTGGGACTTTTAAGGCAAAGGAGTCACTCTGGGTAAAGCAGGCTCCCACCTATGTCCCTGGGTTCCAGCACAGTACGCAAAGCTTCTGTCTGGGGGGAAGAAAGACATGAGAATTACCAGCTCCACAGTGCTGTCTCATGGGGGTGAATTTACCTGGAACACAGAATGGAGGAATTCATGCGTAAAGACATTGTCAAAAATAATAGAGATCATAGTGGTAAACAATTAAGGAAGCAATCGGATACTAGTATTGGCAAACCAAATAGCAGACCAGCCTCAAATATAACAGAAACCAGGCAAAAGAGACAATAAAAAAATGCTGCCAGGATCACAATCATTTCAAATAGTCTGAAAGGCTATGTGTGTGCACTAAGGTACATCCACCTAGAGTAAACAGAGAAGGTGCTTATGAGCTGTTAATCCCTGGTTGAAAGCAGGGCAAACTTGGAAACTTCCTGAAAGTCCAAAAGTCTTACTGGCTCAGAGGGTTTAATCAAACTCTCACCAGTCAGTGGGTGAACACTAACCTATGTGGACTTTGATGTAACTGAGAAACCCAGGCTTAAAAATAGAAATAAACATAAAGAAAATGCTGAACACTGACATCAGAGGTAACATACTTCAAGGGAAAGAGAGTTCCAAGAATTAATCCAGAGAAGCTCCTAAAACAAACAAAAAATAGCCACAAAAAGTCCAGGTAGATAATCGGAAACCACAGATACTACATGTTATTTAAAACATCCAATTATTATCAAGAAACATACAAAGAAACAGGAAAGTGTAACTCATGCACAAGAAAAAAAAGAAGCAATAGATGCTGCCTTTGGGGGATTCCATTGGTTAGATTTAGCACACAAATATTTCAAAGAAGCTGGTCTAAAGATGTTCAAGGAACAAAAGGAAACCATGATTAAAATATTAAAGGAAGGTATGACAACAATGACTTATAAAATACAGAACAGTAATAAGCACATAGAAATTACAAAAAAGAACCAAATGGAAATTCTGGAGTGGAAATACATAATAACTGAAATGAAAAATTCAATAGTGGGACTTAACAGTATTCTGAACTACACAAAAGAAATCAGTGAACTTGAAAATAGATAATAGAGATTATGCAATGTGATGAATATAAAGACAATGAATGAAAAATAAATGAACAGAACCTCAGAGATATTTGAGACACCATTTAGTGCACCAATATTTGTGTTATGGGAGTACTAGAAGGAGAGAGGGGAAAGGAAGAAAAAAATATTCAAAGAAATAATGACTGGACTTCCAGGAAAAATGTCATGGAGGGAGCAACAGAACTCAGTCCTTCACCAAAACAACTATTAAACAGAAGAAACTGTCTGAAACAACTATTTTGAAACTCCAGACGCCAGAAGAATGCCACACAGCATCCAGGGAAGAGCTGGAGGAAACGGCTGATAAATTACAGTAAAATCTGTAAATTGCTCTCTCTTCACAGCAGCTAGTGGTGCCCATCTCCCACTCTCACATGAAGCCACTGTGGGGTCCAGTTCCTGGCTACCTGTGTCAGAAAAGGACTGAAAAATCCTCTTTGCCAAGAACAGGGGTGGGCAACACTGATCACAGCTTTTGATTAGTGAATTTGGAACGCTGGGCGCAAGTTCTGAGGGAAGCTATTATTTCAACTGGCCCTAGAAAATTGTGGTGGCAGCCATTGTTTCAACTCTCCCCAGAAAGGAGTGGAGGTGGTGGTGATTTAAAGACATATCAGCTTCCTCAGTACTGCAGAGGACAGTTAGCTAAAGAAAAGCATTTGCTGGGCAGACCAGGAAAGCTTAGCTTTGGGGAGCAGTCTGAGCAGCTTTTTGCACTCTTCCTGATCCCTTCCCCAGGGCACTCTGGAGTGGGCCCATGTCCCCTTTGCAGGTCCTGTTTTGGCTGGAAAAGACTGATTTGGAAAAGTCCTTTCTAGGGTGACCCTCCTCCCAGAATTTTCCCTCCAGGCAAAAGAAGTGTGAGATGACAAAAGGAGTATAAAAATCTATAGAGGCTAGAGGTGGACAGTCTGGGACAAAGTCCTGCTGGTGTCAACTACCTGGGAGAGAAAAGTCTGTGCCCTGGAAAACAGAAAGGCCAATGAAACTCTTGTAAACAGGGGAACTCCAAAATAAAAAATAAGCAAAAATCCAAGATTTAGGACAGAAGCCCTGATAGGAGGACTGAAGCTCAAGAAAATCTCTATCTAATCACTAGCTGGGTACAAAACCAAGAAACAGACATTCCAGGGAATAAATCTCAGAGTTAACATTTAAAAATATTAAAATGTACAGTATGCAACAAGAGTACAAAGAAGCAGGAAATGACACATCCAGGGGAAGAGAATAAAAATACAGAAAACGCCAAAGAAGAATATGAGAATGTGGACATACCAAACAAAGGCTTTTAAAAAAGCATTTAAAAAACTGAACTTTAAAATGCTCAAGGAGATGAAGGAAAGTACACAGAAAAAAACTAAAGGATATCAGGAAAACAATGAATAAGCAAAATGATAGTCTTAGGAGAGAAATATTTAAAAGAAGTTTGGAGCTGGCAGAAGAAAGAATCAGTGAACTTGAAGATAAAACATTTGAAATGACACAGGCTGAGGAGCAGAAAGAAAAAAGGAATATTAATAGTACAAATAGCATAAGACAGCTATGGGACACCATCAAGTGCACCAATATATGCATTTTGGGAGTCCCAGAAGGACAAGAAACAGAGAAAGGGGTAGAAGGAATGGTCAAAGAAATAATGATAGAGAACTTCCCAAACTTAGCAAAAGATTTGAATACACACATTCAAGAAGCTCAAAGAACACCAAGCAGGATAAACATGGAAAAAATATACCCCATCATATATGGATAACATGATCAAATGCAAAGGACAAGGAGTTCTGAAAGCTGCAAGAGAAAAGCAATGTGTTATGCACAAGGGAGTCCCAATTATATTGAATACCAATTTCTCATAAGAAACCAGAGGCAAGAAGGCAGTGGGTTGGGATACTTAAAGTGCTGAAGTAAAACAACTGCCAGGCAAGGATTTTATATCCATTGAGACTCTCTTTCAAAAATGAGGGGAGATTAAGACATTCTCAGATAAACAAAAGCTGAGGGAGTTCATCACCACTAGACCAGACCTACAAGATAAAGGTCAGTTCTTCAGACTGAAACAAAAGGTAACCATTTGGGTAATTATAAATGCTAGTATTATTCTATTGTATTGTTTGGTATGTAACTCTAACTTTTTACTCCCCATGGTGCTAAAATGCAAATGCATAAAATGATAAATCTAGGCATTTTGGAAATGTGCAAAGATATAAGTGATAAACAACTACAAAAAATTATGGGGGGCAGAAGGGTATAGAAAAAGTATATGTGTGTGCTATTGAAGTAAAGTTGATATCAAACCAAATGATCGTTTTATATTTAGGATGTTAAATTTTAACTCCATGGTAACCACAAGGAAAATAGATGAAAAACATATCCAGAAAGAAGTAAGAAGGCACTCAATATGTTACAAAATAAAAAAGTAAATAAATATGAAATAGGCTTTAGTGGTAGCGAGAGACAAAAAAAGATATAAAGCTTACAAAGGCTAAATAACAAAATGGCAGGAGAAAGACCTGTATTATCAGTAGTCTCTTAAATGCAAATGGATTAAACTCTTCAGTCAATAGCAGAGATTGGCAGAACAGATAAAAACACATAGTCTAATTATATGTTCTCAGTAAGAGACTTATCCTGAAGACATAAGTAGATTGAGGGTGAAAGGATGGAAAAAATATATACCATGCATGTAGTAACCAAAAGAGACCTAAGATGGCTCTACCAACATCAGATAAAATATACTTTAAGTCAAAAATGGTTATGAGGGACAAAGATGGTCATTATAGACTGATAAAGGGGACAATTCAACAGGAAGATGTAAAAATTATACATATATATCCACCTAACAACAGAGCCCCACAATATATGAAGCAAATACTGACATATTTGAAGAGAAGTGTATGGTTCTATATTAATAGTAGGGGATTTTAACAGACCACTCTCAATAATGGATACACCTAGTCAGAAGATTAATAAGAAGTACAGGACTTGAATGATATACTGAACCAACTAGGACTTAACAGACATTTATAGAAAACTGCACCCAACAAAAATAAAATACACATTCTTCTCAAGTGCACACAGATCATTTTCCAGGACAGACCACATGTTTGGTCACAAAACAATTCTCAATAAATTAAAAAATATTGAAATCATACAATGCGTATGTGGTTTGACATGGAATGAAGCTATAAATCAGTAACAGGGGGAGAAATGGAAAATTCACAAATATGTGGGAATTAAATAACATATTCTTAAACAAACATTGGGTTAAAGAGGAAACCAGAAGCAAAATTAGGAAATATCTTGAGGAGAATGAAAGTGAAAATACAACATACCAAAACTTATGGGATGCAATGAAGGCAGTGCTGAGAGGGAAATTTATAACTCTAAATGCTTACATTAAAACAAGAAAGACTTCAAATCAGAGACCTAGCGTCAAAACTGAAAGATCTAGAAAAAGAAAAGCAAACTGAATCCAAACTGAGCAGAAGGAAGGAAATAACAAAGATTAGGTTTGAAAAAAGAATTTTATAAAACATTGCTAAAAAAAAAATCAAAGATGACCTAAAAAATGGAAGGAATCTGTGTTCATGAATTGGAAGACTAAATATCCTTAAGATTTCAATCCTACCCAAAGCAATTTATATATTCAATACAACCTCAATCAAAATTCTAACAACTACCTTTGCAGAAATGGAAAAGCCAATCATCAAATTTATATGGAAGGGCAATTGGCCATGAATACCTAAAGCCTTACTGAAAAAAGATGAATGAAATTGGAGGACACACACTTCCCAATCTTAAAACTTATCACAAAGCTGCAGGAATTTAAACAACATGGTATTAACACAAGGAAAGACACATAGACCAATGGAATAAAATGGAGAGCACAGATATTAACCCTCACATTTATGGCCAACTGATTTTTGACAAGGTAGGAAAGGTCACTGAATTTGGAAAGAACGGTCTCTTCAAAAATGGTGCTTGAAAACTGGATCTCCATTTGCAGAAGAAAAAAAACAGAGGAATCCTACCTCACACCACATAGAAAAATCAGCTCAAAATGGATCAAATACCTTAATACAAGAACTAGAACTATCAAGCTTCTAGGAGAAGTATAGAGAAGCTTCTTCGGGACCTGGTTGTATGCAAGAATTCCTTAGACTTTACACCCAAAGCACAAGCAAAAAAAGAAAAAAAAAGACAAATGGGACCTCATCAGAATTAAAACCTTTTGCTCGTTCTTGAAAATTGCCACCTCAGCACTAACTGGCCCTGACTTCCCTCTCCTCCTTCTCCAGGTCACGATGGCCAAACAGCTGCCAGTCCAAAGGCTGGACAGGATCAACAAGAACACCTTGGTGGAATATGTCAAACTGGCCAGTGAGTATGAGACAGTCAACTTGGGCCAGGGCTTCCCCAACATTGCACCTCCAGACTTTGCCATTGAAGTGTTTCAGCACACTGTCAGTGGAGAATTCATGCTCAACTAGTACACCAAGGTATTTGTTCTGTTTCCCTGGAGAATCCTGACTATACAGAGTTGGTTTAGTACATGTTGAAATATCCCTTCTAAGACGAAGGATAAGCTGTTGCATCTAGCCCCTCCTACAACCAAAAAAGAAGCACAACACCTAGTTGGCCAATTTGGATTTTGGAGACAACATATCCCTCCTCATTTTCCTGTGCTACTCCAGACCGTTTACCAAGTGACCCAAAAAGCTGCTAGTTTTGAGTGGAAAAAAGAGGAGTCTCTGCAACAAGTCCAGGCTGCTGTGCAAGCTGCTCTTCCAGTTGGCCATATGATCCAGCAGATCCAATGGTGCTAAACGTGTCAGTGCCAAATAGAGATTCTGTTTGGAGCCTTTGACAAGTCCCTATAGGAGAATCACAGTGCAAACCCTTAGGATTTTGGAGCAAAGCCTCTGCAGACAATTACTCTTTTGAGAAATAGCTTTTGGCCTGCTATTGGGACTTAGTAGAGATTGAACACTTAACCATGGGCCACCAAGTTACCATGTGACCTAAGTTGCCCATAATGAACTGGGCATCATCTGACCCACCAAGCCATAAAGTTGGGTGTGTACAGCAGCATTCCATCATCAAATGTAAGTGGTATATACAAGATAGGGCTTGAGCAGACCCTGAAGGCACAAGTAATTTACATGAAGTAGCCAAAATGCCCATGGCCTCCACTCCCACCACATTACCTTCTCTTTCCGAGCCCACAGCTATGGCCTACTCAGGAGTTCTTTATCATCAGTTGACTGAGAAAGAGAAAATTCAGGCCTGGTTTATAGTTGGTTCGGCATGATATGCAGGTAACACTCAAAATCGGACAGTAGCAGCAATAACAGCCCCTTTCTGGGACATCCCTGCAGGACAATGATGAAAGGAAATCCTCCTAGTGGGTGGAACTTCAAGTAGTGCACCTGGTTGTTCATTTTGCTTGGAAGGAGGAATGACCAGAGGTGTATTTTATACTGATTCATGGGCCAAGGCCAATGGTTTGGCTGGATGGTCAGGGACTTGGAAGGAACATGACTGGAAAATGGTGACAAAGAGGTCAAGGGGAAAGGCATGCGAATAGACCTTTCTGAATGGGCAAAAAATAAAGATGTTTGTTTCCCATGTGAATACTCACCAGAGGGTGACTTCAGCAGAGGAAGATTTTAATAATCAAGTGGAATAGATGATCTGTTCTGTGGATACCAGTCAGCCTCTTTCCCCAGCCACTCCTGTCATTGCCCAGTGAGCTCATGAACAAAATGGCCATGGTGGTAGGAATGGAGGTTATACATAGGCTCAGCAACATGGACTTCCACTCACCAAGGCCAACCTGGCCACAGCCACTGCTGAGTGTCCAATCTGCCAGCAACAGAGACTAACACACAATCCCAATATGGCACTATTCCCCAAGATGATCAGCCTGCTACCTGGTGGCAGGTTTATTACATTGGGCCACTTCTACTATGGAAGGAACAGTATTTTGCTCTAATGGGAATAGAAACATACTCCAGATATGGATTTGTCTTCCCTGCATGCAGTACTTCTGCCAAAATTACTATCAGTGGACTTACAGAATGCCTTTTCCACTGTCACGGTATTCCATTCAGTATTGCTTCTGATCAAGGAACCTACTTCATGGCAAGTGAAGTGTGGGATTGGGCACACATTCATGGAATGCACTGTTCTTATCATGCTCCCCATCATCCTGAAGCAGCTAGGTTGACAGAATGAAGGAATGGCTTTTTGAAGACTCAATTATGGTGCCAACTGAGTGGCTTGTAGGACTCGGGCAATGTTCTTCAGGAGGCTGTATATGCTCTGTTTCTCCCATAGCCTGGTTTCATGGGTCCAGGAATCAAGGGTTAGAAATGGGAGTGGCACCACTCACTATTACCACTAGTGATCCACTAGAAAAAATGTTTGCTTTCTATCTCTACAAACTTAAGCTCTGCTGGCCTACTGATCTTAGTTCCAAAAGGAGTGCTCCCACCAGGAGACACAACAGTGGTTGAACTGGAAGTTAAGACTGCCACATGGTAATTTTGGGCTAGTCACACCTCTGAATCAACAGGCAAAGCAGGCAATTACTGTACTGGTTTGGGAGATTGATCCTGATTATCTAGGGAAAATAGGACCACTGCTACACAACGGAGGTGACGAAAAGTTTGCCTAGAATACAGGAGATCCTCTAGGATGTCTCCTAGTACTACCAAGCCCTGTGGCTAAAGTCAATGAAAAACTGCAACAACCCAATCCAGGCTATACTACTAATGGCCCAGAAACTTCAGGAATGAAAGCTTGGGTCACCCCACCAAGTAAAGAACCACAGAAAGCTGAGGCGCTTGCTGAGGATAAAGGGAATATGGAATGGATAATGGAAGAAGGTAATTATAAATACAAACTATGACAAGGTCACACGTTACAGAACTGAGGACTGTATTGTTATGAATACTTCTTCCTTGTTTTGTTATGACTATGGTTCTATATAGACATTTAAAAAAAAAAAACTTTGCTTTCTGCCCCATCTTATCCTCTTATCATGTATCATAAGTTGTACTAACTTTATATGTCATAGTATTTAAGTTTAACAGTGAATTTTACCCAAGGACGTACACCCTCTTCTAGGGAAAGAGTTTCTGATTGAATGCAGGATGAATGACTACTGTTAAGTGAAAATACGACTGTTACTGTTTTAATTTAGAGATTAATTATGGATTAAGGAGATGTGTATGCATACCAAGTTGGCAAGGGAAAGACTGTGATGGTTCAGTTCATGCGTCAACTTGGCCAGGTTATGGTGTTCAGTTGTTTGGTCAAACAAGCACTGGCATGATTGTTATTGTGAAGATATTTTGTAGATTTAAATCATCAGAAAGTTGATTGCATCTGTGGCTGATCATACCTACAATCAACTACGGAGACTGCTTTCAGCAATTAGAGAAGTCTCATCCAATCAGTTAAAGGCCTTAAAAGGTTAAATGATGATTTCAGCAGTCAGAAACTGGGAAATTCATTGAAAACCTTCTTCACTGTTCCCAGCTTGTGGCCTGTCCCATGGAATTCAGACTTGCCCATCCTCCTCACAGTTGTGTGGGCCAATTGCTATAACCCTGACTAATACATTACATGATATTATATATATACATATATATGTACACCTCCATGTGTGTGAGATTTGCTTCTTCTTTTTTTAACATAAATGAACCCATACTAATTCCACAAGTGAAAGAGAGGGTTCATTTCTTCCACACCTTTCCCAACTGAGGGCAATATCAATCATTTTAGTATTTCCTAATATTAACATTATAATCTTAGGATCTTATTTAAAAAAAAAAAAAACATTTTGCTCCCCAAAGGACTTTACACTGGAAGTAAAACAACCTTCACAATAGGAGAAAAGGAGAAAATATTTGGAAACCACGTATCTGTTAAAGGATTAATATCCAGAATATATAAAGAATTCCTTCAAATTAACAACAAAAAGACAAACAACCCAATTTAAAAATGGGCAAAAGACTTGAACAGAAATCGCTCCAAAGAAGATACTCAAATGGCCAAAAACCACGGGAAAAAATGCTCACTGTCACTAGCCATCAGGGAAATGCAAATCAAAACCACAATGAGATGCCATTTTATACCCATTAGAGTGAGTGGTTGCTATTAAAAATCAAAACATAACAAGTGTTGGAGAGGATGCAGAGAAATAGGAACACTCATTCATTGCTGGTGGAAATGCAAAATGGTGCAGTCGTTGTGGAAGACAATTTGGCAGTTCCTCAGAGAACTAAGTATAGAATTACCATATGACCCAGTAATCCCACTACTAGGTAAATACCCAAAATAATTGAAAGCAGGAACTCAGATATTTGCACACTGATGTTCATAGCAGCATTATCCACAATTTCCAAAAGATGGGAGCAACCCAAATGCCCATAACTGATGAACTGATAAATAAAATGTTGCGTGCGTGTGTGTGTGTGTGTGTGTGTGTGTATGTGTGTGTGTGTATTATTCAGCCATAAAAAGGAATGAAGTCCTGATACATGTGACAACATGGATGCATCTTGAAGACATTAGGTTGAGTGAAATAAGCCAGACACAAAGGACAAATATTGTATGGTCTCACTGTTTTTAAACAATTAGAATAAGCAAGCTCATAGGGTCAGAATCTAGAATACAGTTTACCAGGGGATGGTATGGGGATAAGGAATGGTAAGTTAAGGCTTAAAATGTGCAGAGTTCCTATTTGGAATGAGGGATTCCATTCCAAATGGTATGGTAGCACAACATTGTGAATGCAATTTACAGCACTGAAATATATATATATATCTCTATATATAGATATATATGCATGTGATTAAAAGGGGGAATGTCAGATTGTATGTAAGGAAACAGAATTAAAATTTTTTATAAAAATCCATGGAACCACACTACACAAACAGTGGATCCTAAGTTAAATCACAGACTTTAATTAATAGTACAATCACAAAAATGTGCTATCATTAATTGTAGCAAATGTTCCACATCAATGCAAAGTGTTGGTGGTGGTGTGGTATGTGGGAGTCCTGTATTTTACATGATTGCTCTGTAAACCCACAGCTTCCCTAATAAAGAAAAAAAAATGAAAATAAAATATATACAGCAATGATAATAAAAAGAAATATTGGCTGAAAATTTCCCAAATATGATGAAAAATATTAATTTATACAACAAAGGTTAACAAATTCCAAGAAGGATATACAGAATGAGACCCATACCAAGAAAAATAATGGTCAAAATGTTGAAAACCAAAGACAACAAGAAAATCTTGAAATCAGCAATAGAAAAAGATTTACCACATATGAGGGAACCAAAAAACACTAATAGTTGACTTCCCAAGAGAAACAATAGAGGCCAGAAGGCAGTGGGATGGCATATTGAAAGAACAAAAAGGAAAACGGAAAACATAACCAAGAATCCTATGTCCAGGAAAACTATTTTTCAAAGTTGAAGGTGAAATAAAAACAGTTTCAGAAAATCAAAGACTGAGATGATTCATTGCTAGTTGAGCTAACTTACAAGAAGTGTTAAGAGAGGTTATTTAGGCTAAATGTAAGTGACACAAGAAAGTAATTCCAATCCACCTGGGGAAAAAAAAAAAAGAAAGAGAGAGAAAGAACTGATAAAGGTAATTTTGTAATAACCATTGTAATAAAGAGCTTAGTCTCATTAATTTTTTATGTTTGACCACTGACAGCTTTTATGCCTCACCCTTCACATTTCCCCTTCTGCCATACATCTGGACAAGCTGATAAGAAAGCCTGGGTGGTCCCAACCCCAGCACTAGCAGGAAGTTCAAACACATGCTGGAAACTTCACTCTGGCACCCCCCAAACACCATAACCAACATAAATACCCCAAGCCTGTCTCCTTTACTTGCTCTCTCAAGCTATTTTTGGACCTCTTTAGGAGCCACCCAAGTCTCCAGAATACCTCATTATGTAAGTAATAAACTTTTTCATACCCTCTTGGGGTGTGTGTGTCTGTGATGGTGGTGGTGGGGGCATACCTGAACCAAACTTTGGGTAGGAGTCCACACTGATACTGCAAGTGTCTACATCAAGACAGTATAAGTTATAAAAGACAAGTTTAAATATAAAAGACAAGACAGCTTAAAAGACAGTATAACTATATATTTCATCCTCTGTCTTTTCTTAATTCATTTATAAAATGATTGCATAAAATAATATCTGTACATTTGAATTGTGGGTATTATAGCATATTGTGCCGGTTTGAATGTATTGTGTCCCCCAAATGCCATTATCTTTGTAGTCTTGTGGGGCAGACGTTTTGGTACTGGTTAGATTTGCTTGGAGTGTGCCCCACCCAGCTGTGGGTGATGATTCTGATGGGATGTTCCCATGGAGGCGTGGCCCCGCCCATTCAGGGTGGGCCTTGATCAGTGGAGCCATATAAATGAGCTGACTCAAAGAGAGGGAACCGAGTGCAGCTGTGAGTGATGTTTTGAAGAGGAGCAAGCTTGCTGGAGAGGAACATCCTGGGAGAAAGCCATTTTGAAGCCAGAACTTTGGAGCAGATGCCGGCTGCCTTCCCAGCTAACAGAGGTTTTCCGGGCACCATTGGCCAACCTCCAGTGAAGGTGCCCAGTTGCTGATGTGTTACCTTGGACACTTTATGGCCTTGGGACTGTGACTGTGTAGCGAAATAAACCTCTGTTTTATAAAAGCCTGTCCATCTCTGGTGTTTTGCATTCTGCAGCATTAGCAAACTAGAACACATATGGAGATATTTTTAATAATAATGGCAAATATGATGGGAAAGAGAAAAAAGCTAAAGTGGAATAAGGAAGTGATACAAGAGAGCAACTCAAAAACACAGAAAGAAAGAAGGAGTACCAGAAATGGTAAATAAGAAAATTAATATAAAAAGCATTATAAATATATTTTTCTCCTTTCTTCTATTAGCTTCTTCAAAAGAAATAAGATTATATAAAGCCAAAATTTTAACACTATTGTTGGTTTCTAACATATGAGAGCATACTATATATGACAATAATAGCACAAAGAAGATAGAGGGAATGGAGCTACAGTTGATCAAAGTTTCTATATCTTGCTGGAATTAAGTTTGTATAAACCTGAAGTAGATTCTGCTAAGTTCTAATGTACCTTGCAATCTCTAGAGCCACAACTAGGAAAATAATTTTTTGAAGTTAAAAATCAAGAAAGAAATTAAAATGGTTCATTATATGATACTTAATACAAAATAAGGTAGTAAAGCAGGAACAGAAGGAATGAAACATGAAACATACAGAATACAAACAGTAAAATGAAAGTTTTAAATCAAAAGTAATACTAAATATGAATGGATCAAAATCCTATCAAAAGATGGAGATTGATAGACTGGATTAAAAAATAAAAACAAAGATCAACTCAATGCTGTCTATATGAGACAATCAGATAAAAAGATATAAATAGTTTGAAAGTAAAAGAATGAAAAAAGTTATGCACTATAAACAGCAGCCATAAAAGAGGCAGAATAAATATACTAATACCAAATAAAATAGATTTTAAGATTAAAAATAATTACTACAGGAAAGGGACATTTTATAATGGTACAAAGGTTAATTCATCAGAAAGATAAAATCACAAACATATATGCACCTAACAAAAGGATCCCAAAATACAAGAAGAAAAAAATGAACAAAATTCAGGGAGAAATAGACATTCAACAATAAGAGTTGGAAAGTTTAATAACCCAATCTAAATAATAGGACAACTAGACAGAAAATTAGTAAGGATATAGAAGTCTTGAAGAATATTATAAACCAACTAGAGCTAACTGACTTGTATAGGACACTGAACCCAACAACCGCAGCAGAATATACACTCTTCTCAAGTATACATTCTCCAGAAATTACGGCCTGCTAGGCCATAAAACAAGTCTTAACAAATACAATAGAATTAAAACTATAAAATGTATGTTCTCAAACCACAATGGAATTAAATAGGAAGTCAACCACAGAAGGATATTTTGAACATTCAAAATATGTGGAAATTAAAACACAAACTCCTAAATAACCAATGGGTCAAAGAAAAAAATCATAAGAGAAATTAAATCAAACTGTGAGATGAAGGAAAATGAAAACACAACATACCAAAATCTGTGGGATGTAGCTAAAGCAGTACTTACATGGAAATATACAGCCATAAATGTCTATACTAGCAAAGAAGAAAAATCTCAAATCAATAGCTTAACCTTCCACAAAAAGCAAACTAAATCCAAAGGAAACAAAAGGAAAGAACTAATAAACAATAGCATAAACATAAATAAAACTGAAAATATAAAAATGTAAGGAAATCAAGGGTTGGTTCTTTAAAATAATCAACAAAATCAGCAAACCTTTAGCTAAATTAATTTAAAAATAAAGAACTCATATTATTAAAATCGGGAGTTTAACAAAGGCTATCACTACTGACCTTGCAGAAATTAAAATAAGAAGAAAATACTATGAACAACTAAATGCCAAAAAATTAGATAATTCTCAGGAAATGGACAAATTCCCAGAAAGTCACAAAATACTGAGACTGACACAGAAGAAATGGAGAATCTGAATAGACTTACAACAAGTAAAGAGATTTAATCAGTAATTCAATATATTTCTATGAAGAAAAGCCAGACCCAGAAGGCTTCACTGCTGAATTCTCCCAGACATTTAAGGAAGAATTAATACTAATTCTTCACACACTTGAAGAAAATAGAAGAAAATAGCATTCTAGAAGGCTAGTATTACTAGGATACCAAATCCAGATAAAGATTTCACAAAAAAGTTACTACAGTCCAATATTCTTCATGAACACAGTTGCAAGTTGACAAAAACTTCAACAAACACTACCAAGTCCAGCAACATAGAAAAATTATCATGTTCTAGTAATATTATCCCTGGAATGCAAGTTGGTTTATCATAAAAAAATCAATGAGTATGCTATTGCTATGCTTATGTTATATAAAATATTAATATGTGATTTTCTCAATGTTATATTTAAAAAAAGATAAAATGCAAGATAATCTCAATAAATAAGAAAAATTATTTGACAAAATCCAACACCCATTTATGATAAAGCCTCCAACAAATTAGAAATAAAGGGGAACTTCCTAAATATAATAAAGAGTATCTGTGATAAACCAACAGCTAACATCATACTTAGTGGTGAAAGACTTAATGCTTTCCTCCTAAGATCAGGAACAAGTCAAGTATGTCCATTCTCACCAATCCTATTTAACATTGTACCAAAGGTTCTAGCCAGAATAATTTTGCAAGAAAATGAAATAAAGGGCAACCATATTGGAAATGAAGAAGTAAAATTTTCTTTATTCATAGATGGCATGATCTTGTATTTAGAAAATACAAAAAGACAATCCACTAAAAATTATTAGAACTAATGAATGAGTTCAGAATTGTTCTAGGATACAAGGTTAATATAAAAATTCAATTTTGTTTCTATACCCCACCAATGAACAGTCTGAAAATAAAATTAGGAAAACAATTCATTCATAATTGCATTAAAAATTAAAATTCTTAGAATGAATTTCATGAAAGAATTGCAAGATTTTCATAGACCACTACAAAACATCACTGAAAAAATTTATAAAGACCTATAGAAATGGAAAGATATCACATTTTCATGGATTGCAAGTCTTAATACTGTTCATATGCTCTGCAAATTGGTTAACAGATTCAATACAATCCCTATCAAAATCACTAACAGCATTTTTTGGTTGCAGTAATTGAAAAGGTGATCTTATTTGTGGAAATGCAAAGGACCCAGAGGAGCCTTGAATAAGAAGAATCTTAGAGGTCTTAAATTTTCTGATTTCAAACTTACTACAGAACTGCAATAATTAAAAAAAAAAAAATTGATACTGACATAAGGACAAATAGATAAATGAAATAGAATCAAGATCCCAGGAATAAATTCTTACATTTATGGTCAACTGATTCTCACCAAAGAAAGTGCCAAGAAAATTCAATGGGAAAGGATATCTGCATGCAAATAAATCAGTTTGGACCCCTACCTCACACCATTCACAAAAGTTAACTTTAAAAAGATCACAGATTTAAATATAAATAATGGAACTGTAAAAGACTTGGAAGAAAACATAGAAATAAATCTTCATGTTCTTGGGTTAGGCAATGATTTCTTAAATGCAACATCAAAAGAACAAGCAGTAAAAGAAGACATTGATAAAGTGGGCATTATCAAAATTTAAAACTTGCACTTCAAAAAAAAGAAAAAAATCAAGAAAGTGAAAAAACACCCATAGACTGAGAGAAAATATTTGCAAACTATATACATATGAAAAGGGATTATTTATAGAGAACATAAAGAGCACTTACTATTCAATAATTAAAAGACCAGTAACCCAATTAAAAGTAGGCAAAAGATCTGAATAGACATTGCTCCAGGGAAGATGTACAAATGATGAATAAGCACATGAAAAGGTGCTCAATATTATTAGAGAAATGCAAATTAAAACCACAATAAGATATCACTATTCACCTATTAGAATGACTATAATCAAAATAACAGATAATAACAATTGTTTGCAAGGATATAGAGAAATTGCAACTCATACTTTGCTGGCAGACATGTAAAATGGTACAACCTCTATAGAAAACCATTGGAGAGTTTTTCATGAAGTTAAATATGTACTTATAAAACGCAACAATTCCACTCCTTTGTATTCACCCAAAAACAATGAAAATGTGCACAAAAAGATGTAAGCATGAATTCTCATAGCAGTTTATCCATAATAGCCCTATACTGGAAACAACTGAAAAGTCCATTAGTAGATGAATGGGTAAACAAAACATGGTATTCCAGTTTGCTAATGCTGTGGGAATGCAAAACACCAGAAATAGATTGGCTTTTATAAAAGGAGGATTATTTGTTTACACAGTTACAGTCTCAAGGCCATAAAATGTCCGAGGAACACAACAACAATCGGGTACCTTCACAGGAGGATGGCCAGTGGTGTCCAGAAAACCTCTGTTAGCTGGGAAGGCACGTGGCTGGCATCTGCTCCAAGTTCTGGTTTCAAAGTGGCTTTCTCCCAGGACATTCCTCCCTTGGTTTCAACTCCTCAAAATGTCACTCTTAGTTGCTCTTGGGACTCTTGTCCTCTCAGCTTCTCCAGAACAGAAGTCTGCTTTCAAAGGCCATCTCCAAAATGTCTCTGTAAGCTGAAGCTCCTCTGTCAGCTCTTGTGCATTCTTTGAAGTTTCCCTCTTGCCTGTAGTAAGCCTGCTCTTTCTGTCTGACCTTTATATAGGGCTCTAGTAAACTAATCAAGGCCCACGCTGAATGGGCAGGGCCACACCTCCATGGAAACTATCCAGAGTCTTCACCCACAGTTGGGTGGGTTGCATCTCCATGGAAACACTCAAAGAATTACAATCTAATCAACCCTAATACATCTGCCCACACAAGATTACATGAAAGATAGTGGCATTCTGGGGAACATAATACATTCAAACTGGCACACATAGTATATCCCATGCAATTGAATACTACTCGTCAGCAAAAAAAACACAATTGAATTTAAAAAGTCATGCCCTCTTAGGTTAATAGTCCACCTACTTCTACTTGTGATTTAAAAAATCAGAAACAATGATCCTCTGCACAAGCAAGACTCCAAATGAAAATAAAGAAATAACTTTAGTAAGGAGTTTCAAAGAAGACTAGAGTTCCTAAGAATTGTTTGTTTTTTTAAGTTGTGTTGCTTTGGATTTCTGGATTTGCCACTAGTTAGCAGTGTAAACCTAAGTCACTTGGCCTCTTTGGGTCTCTTATATATGACTATTAACCTAATTTTGGTCAGGGAAAGCTTTGAGAATCTAAATACTTTCTCCTGGCAAATACAAACTCACACAAATTTCCTGCTTCTTTTGGAAAGGTATTTCTTCCCTGACACTGTGCTTAGTTAATTCTATTTGTTAGGATCCCAGTATCTCATGGTTTTCTGGGGTTCTATAAATTTGAAAATTTTTAAGTCTATGATTTTTTACTTTCTTACTATTACCAATGCATTTTTTATACTACTGCTTTATAAGTGAAGGTTTTCTTTTTTAAGTATTTTCATTTCTATTCCTAAGAATGCTGAGACTACAAATTCTAATGTAGTGTGGAGTGAGGCATATGTAGAGTAGCTGAGAGATAAAAACCCATCACGGCACACCCATTTATTTTATATCATTTATAAATTCTTGGTGTTAATAAATAATTCTAACATATTGGCATCCACTGAAGGAGACTATATTTAAAGGAAACCCTCATGATCAGTTCACTGCCTTGTTTCTATACACTCAGAGTTCTATTTAATGTGCTTTTTATTGGAGTGTTAGAAAAGTAACTCAGGATGAAAGGGCAATTTTAATCATGGCTCAGCAGCATCATTCCAGCAAACAACAGGCAACCCAGTTTTGTCATTTATAGCAAAACATACAGAAATCACAAGAGCACACTGATTACCTCTGATTTTATAGTATTAAACTGATGGGATTGTCCTTCCCATTACTGAGTATAACTACAAAGCACTACAAAGACACTTTTCCAGTAGGTTAACCTTGTCACAGATGAAATGTTCCTCAGCAGAGAGTACATATGAGGTGAGTATATTATATGCTTAATTTGGATCAATCCTTCTTTTATGAAACATGAAATATAAGATACTAAAACATCTCATTTGATTACTGTTTGGAACACAAGCCAACAGAACCACTCCAGGGCCCTCCTCCCTTACGGAAGTACTATATTCAAGTAAAAGAACAACAGCCTACAATAATTAAAAGTATTCTTTAGCAATTTATGATAATGTACAATCATATTCTTTTCTCCTAAAAGATTTTTGCCTTTGACTGTATTTATTTCTTGTTGAGGTGAAATATCGCTCAGTCTTCAAATAGATGTGAAATCATCCTTATTAGATACTTTTCTTTGACATTTTAACACTGTGATTAAATCGAATGGAAGACAACTCTTTTTTTTTTCCTTTCTATAAAGGGGGTGGGAAGTAGGAGGAAAATAAAACACACAACCAGGTACTTTCAAATTCTAGTTGCCATAACAGCTTGAGTCAACTTCCATCAATTCATCTTTTGATCATGCTTATGAATTTTTTGTGTAACAAGGAAGGGATTCATTTATTTCATTTCATTATTTTCTCCTTTTTGAAAACAGCTCTTTGTCTATTTTATTAAACAGAAGCTGAAGAGTACTGTACACTCCCCCTCAAAACTGTAAAGCACAAGGCTTCCCCAAAGAAAGCTTGGACGTATTATATAGCACATTCACCAACTTCTAATAATATTTTTAAAGGGTATTTTGTTTCCATGAAAATTAAATACTTCTGGTAATTTTACAGTATGACAATTACCCATATATTTTTCTCTGTTTCAATAGGCCAATTCAAAAATTGTTTAGGATAACACCACAAAAACATATTGCAGGAAAATGCCTTCCTTCTGGCTTCTTCTATTGTTTAATTTGTGTCTGAATACATCTGGAAAACGGTGAAGGCAGTGGGAAGTTAACAACCTGGTACTGTGGCAACTCGCTTCCTAGCAACAGCTCTCAGGAAAAATAGGCTTATTTGTCAAGTAGCCCCAAAGCCAGAAATCAGGGGACTCTGGGTAACAATAACGGCATATGCAAGGTGCAAAACATGTTAACATGTCCCTTCCCAAAGAGGAATACTGAATGTCCCCTGTGAACAGGATGCTTCACACTGAAAATAAGTTGAAAGAGCCACTATGGTCCAGTGTAGAGTTGTGCTTCTCAAACTTCTGTGACAAAGGGCCAATATCTGTGTGTATGTGTGTGCATGCATCTCTAACTCATCACAGATTGGTATTTGTGTAAAATATAATAAAAATGAATTTCTTAGAAAAATGAAATAAATCACAAAGATACACAAAATACAATCCCAAATTTTAATTCCTAGAATCAATGACGTAAAATTTTTCTGATTAGTTGCTTAAAGTGTTTCTAAACACTCCAGTATCTGCACTTACCTCCTTACAAACCATGAACAGTTCACAGCCTCAGAGAACAGACCACCACTTTACACAGCTCTGGTTTAGCACAGAGCTTCTCAAACTTGTTTGAGCATTAGGATCGCTTGGGAAGCTTGTTGAACTTAAATCCCTGAACCCCACCCTTCGGAGAAGCTGACTCAGTAAGTCTGGGGTAAGGATGAAGATTTTGCATTTCTAACATGCCCCCAGGTTTTGCTGATGTAAGAAGGCAGTGCCATATGCATGCCATAGGCTAAACTACAGATATCCTGAGAGGCTGGGTGAGAAAAAGAGACTACCCAGGGGAAGCAGGACGCCAAAGCTTTAATTCCTCCAGTGGCTTCCGGTCATTTTTAAGACACTGGTAAATCTCATAGCTTAGATGGCAAGGTTCATCATGATCTGCTTCATTCCCCCATTTTTTCCCTGTGTTCCCTTATTCTACATTCCCTCTCAACATGGAATTTATGCATCAGCCACAAGCTACTGTAGGCAAACAAAATCCTGAAAAATGCCAGGGTTCTCATGTTCCCTGCTTTCCCACTTTCATTCCCTCCGCCTTGAATGGAGTCTCCTCCCTTTATCCCAGCTCCTCTTCCTTCCACTTATTCATGCATTCCACAAATGGTTTTGAGCTGCTAAACTGATAGGATTTTTATATGAGGTTTACATGAGATAATCCATTTAAAGGGCTTAGCAGGGAACCTAGCACATGGCAAGTGGTCAGTGATGATGACGATGGATGATGTCCATAATAGTAATGAAGACAATGACGGCTGTGATAATCAGAGTATCTAACACTTTGTTTCTTAACTGCTTATTTTTATGTCACCTCAATTATACTGTGAAGCTTCACAACGTTTTTCAAATTGATATTCCCATTTCCTAGTGAGGTTCTAGGATCCAGTAAGGATATAATAAATGTTTGCTGAGAGATTGGTAAGAACATGAAGGGGTCAGACAACCATATCTATATCTAACACTATCCTTTTTCTCCTTCTCCATATTATCTCTTTTAAAATGTCCCTTTTTTCCATCCTCTCTGTCATAGAGTTTAAAACACAAGGAAAAACTCCCTTTCTGTCTGTCCATTTAAATAATCCCTGTCAAGGCAATTAATTTATCTGTTACTTTACTTGTTGGATAATTTCAAACATTTTAGAAATGACTAAGCACTCATTATTTGTGAAATGTTATGGGCTGTGGAAGCTGTGGAGGTGTGACACTCGGATATCCCCTCAAGAAAGAATTTGCCATTCAGCTGCAAGGAGTACAGCTTGAATTTGCTCAGCTTTCAATCTAAACCCAAGGTCTTCTCAGGCAGCCTCTAGGCAATGACTGAGCATGACAAGATACTAGAGCTATTCATTGCCTAATTCAGGATTCCTCAAACAAGGAGTCTTTACGTCAGAGCTTCCATTGAGTTGTCCAAAACGTTTTCTGGTCTGCAGCATGGTCTGAGGTTCTTTCCTCCTATTTCTCTCTCCCTTTCCTTCCACAGGTGCCTGATCTCCAAAGCTGTGTGAAGTCTTTCCCTGCCCAATCCTATATCCTCCCCCTTTAATCTTTCATAGGTATTATCCCCTGTGTACTTCTAACTCCATCTCAGTGTCTTACCTAGAAGGCCCAAATGATATAGGAAACATTTAAATGCAAAATGATGCTGTCAGTTCTCTCAATGGAAAAATTGAGCATTGGGTCAAACTGGGGCCTAGCTAAGAAAAAATTTGAAAAAAAAAAAAGAAATAGGCAAACATATAGAGCACTTTCCACTTATCTGAGATTAAGCACAAAGGAGGATAATTTTATCTCCCACCTGCTGAGACACTCTATTCTTTACCCCTCAATGTGTAACTAGCATTACTGCCATTTGAGCTTCACTGTTTCTATCTTAATTTTTCTCCATTGTGTGTGTTCCTGATGTTTTCAGACTCCAGGGCCAATAGGCACAAATCTTACTTCAAATTGTTTGTATTCAGAAAAGCATCGTAGCCTCTGTGGGTAAGTGAAGACAATTTTAGGTGCCTTCCCAACTATTTTAACAGCTGAGAGCAGAATATATAGTCAAACTTTTTTTTTTTTTTTTTTACACAGACATAAGCTGTGGCTATGTCAACATATGAAATGGTATGTTTACTCAAACACCTAGGAATAAATTCTGGGGAAGGTTTGTACTAAATCATTGGTTCATAGTCCCTTTTGGAGTCTTAAACACCTTAGAATATAACACAAAAGCTATGGACTGAATCCCTAGAGAAAAGAAGTATTATTAATATAAGAATGAAGAGCTTAAGGTGTTTGTTCTACTAGCTATGATCCTTCCATTTTAATCAATGTTTTACTATTAATCATGAGAGCATACTAGGATAATATTTTGTTATATTACTATGTTTTTCATTCACAGTAGTAATTATTTTTCCTCTGTTCTCCTACAAATAAAACTAGACTTCAATCCTACCTCAGGGAGGAGAAGCTTCAGTTAACCAATTTATAAATATACTAATAAATAATTTTTTAGTTTTTGATTTTTCATAGCTGACTTCTTGGCTTAAGCACTATATTTGGAAGATTACTTGCCTATCCAAATTTTGCACAGTCTACAGAAGATAAAAATTCCCAAAACAGAGAGATGGGAAGCAAAGTTGGGGAATTCATTGGATTTTGCTAATAGTGACACTTCCCCTTCATAGGTAAGGGAAGAGAAGAATAACAATAAAAAAAATAACTTCTGCAATTGAACACAAGGCATAGAAACAGAGAAATTTGTGTAAAATGTCAGATTCTTGGACCCTTCAGATTAGAATCTTTTGCATAGGCAATGAAATTTCTTCCAAACATAAGAATATGATTTTATTTTGTAAAGAATATGATTCTAATCATAAGCATGTGATTCCTAATGTATCAGTTATCTGTTGCTATATAACAAACCACCCAAAACTGAATAGCTTAAAACAATAACCATTTATTTAGCTCATGATTCTTGTAGGTCAGAAACTTCATTTGGGATTGGCTAAAAGTTTCCTCAGATCTGGGCTCACATCCTCAGGCACCTACAGTCAGCTGGGATGGGGGAGAGTAGGGATAGGAGGCTTTGCTGCTGTTGCCTGGTCTCCCTCTCGTGTATGGGCCTCAGCTAGGGCCGCAGGTTAATACAGCTCTGAAACATGTGGTCTATTAAACCAAGCACTGGCTTGTTTACAAAGTGAACAGAATGGAGGCAGGAGTCTGGGAGAGAGCAAAAGTGTACAAGGCCTCTTGAGGACTAGGACCAGAGCTGGAAACTGTTTTTTCCATTCCATCTATTGGCTAAAGCATATCACAAAGCCAGTCCAAAATCAAGGAGAAAGTAGAGAGACCACCTTTTCATGGGAGTTGCTGCAAAGTTATATTGTAAAGTACATGGACCAAAGAACAGTGAGGGACTGTTGCCATTTTGGCAATCTATGCAACTTAATAAAATATTTGGATTAAAATCGCTTTGAATATCTCTGAATAAATATTTAATCCCATCCACCTCTATTTTACAGTACCCTCATATTACCATAACAGCTTTTATGGATAAATAGAAAAACTTGCCTTTTGGAGCCAAGTGCACACATGGCCCTTGGAAGCATTAACCAGTTCACCATGGCATTAGAGTCTCATGTCCTATCAGGTTCAATGCCAACTTGACAATGTATTTAATAGTTCCTCAAGGGCTGGCTGCAATGCCTTCTCTTTCTGACATCTACAAGGTATGTCCTAGAGAGAAACCAAATTCTATCTCTTCTCTAACTTTTTCAGGAGTGTGGCTTCGTGCTCCTCTGCTTGGATCATAAACACATTCATGGAACCATTCATGATTCGCTGTGATCCCCTATGATCACTGATGTGCCTCTCTGCACACAGATGCAAAGATTATTGCAGAAGCTTTAAACTTTTAGGGAAGTCACAGGCCCCTTTGACAAGTTGACAAAATCTATGGGACCTCTGAAAATGTACATGACACATTCACACATAATTTTGAAAATAATTTCAGGAAGTCCTCAGACCTCCTAAATCCCATCCATGGACCTGCTAGCAGTCTACAGAACCTATTTGGAGAATCCTTCTCTAGAATATGGAAATAAATGCTCTGGCACTATGGCATTCAGCTAACACAACAGGAGGCAGTTCTGACTTCCTTAATGATTAATGGTCAGACATAATTTATTGTGGGAATGAAACATCTCTGGTTTCTCTTCTCAGAGGAGAATGAACAGAAGCAAACTCACCTTGTGTGGATCTCAAGATCAGTTACAGAATCACCACCAGTCATCCTGGCAGCAGAACAGTCCCTTAGGCCACACTCTCCTCTCCAGTCAGTAGGTCAAACTTGAAGCAGTGACCAACACTGGAGTAAAACACTGATTCTATTAAGAGGCTCCCCTCTTATATATGAAATAAAGTGATGTCAGATATTTGCTTCAAAATAATCCAGGGGACGGGGTGCATATAGATGAAATAACGTGGGTCATGAGTTTGTATTTATTGAAGCTGAGCCATAGAACATGAGGGGTTTTTATATTATTCTCTCTACTTCTGTTTATGTTTGAAATTTTCTGTAATGGAAAATTAAAAAGAAAGAGAGAAAAGTTTCTACGTTAACCTCAAAGGGAAAGGCAATCCGGATAAAATGAGAAAATTATATGTAACTTTCTGCCCACCACTCTGGGATGAAGGGATTTTTCTGAGCCCCACTTTACTCTTTCCTGTGCGACCACAATATCTTTCTGGTTGCCCTATCTCCTTTCAAAAGATCCCCCCTGACCCTTGCTTTTTATTCGCTCAAGAAGGTTATGAAAAATGATTTCGGAGTGGCAAAGCATATGTTAGCTTTGGCTTAAACCATAGCATATGTCATCATCAGTCCTGTGGGCTCTCCCAGACTCTGCTTTAAGGCTACTTGACAAATAAAAAGGGATTCTGGAGCTGTGTTGTAGGAAGCAACCTGTTCTTTGAGATCAGCTTCTCACACTGCCCACTGTCTTCCCTGTTTCTAGAAGCAGTCCTCCTCCAGGGAATAAAGGATGCAAAAGTCAGTTGATTCACAGCGTGAGCTTCAGCACATGACAAACTGGGAGCCTCAGTTTCTTCAACTTTTCTAAATGAGGGAAATTCCAGACCAATCTGCCTAGCATGATTATATTAAACCACAAGTTTAATGAGACAGTGAATACAGCAGCTGTTTGTAAATTCCTAAGGAATTTGTTTCCAACTGTGTTTTAAGGAGTTGCCCCAGGGGCGTCTGAGAGCAGGGTGCACCCTCTCTTCCACTCAGGCCTCATCCAGAGCAGCTCTGCCTCCATCTGTTCTTACACATGGGATTCTCTGGAGAATTTCATTTGAAAAGAGGGATGGTTCTGCCGTTAATGGAAATCTTGAAAACTGCTTTACATTTGTATGTTAAAGAAAATGTTAAAGGGTAGGAGCTACTCCCAATTGCATGTCAGTTAGGAAATAAACACCTCTGGAATTACGGATCTTGTCAATGGAAAAATCAGATTTGATTTGGAAAAAAAAATTCATGAGGAACTTCTCAGGAATACGCTGTTACATAAAGCAGGGTAGGCTAGAATGTGTGAGGAAACAGTAAGCAATGAAAACAGCAGTGCTGTACTGGAACCAGAATAGGGATCAGATGATCTGGGTTTGAATTCTGACACTGCCATTTAGCACCTGAGCAACTTTGGACAACCATTTTACATGTTTGTGCCCCATCAACAGTGAGCCGTTTAAAATAATACTTGCCTTGTTGTAAGGATTAAATGAAAGAAATCAAAATATTTAGGATTCCCATATGAGACTTAAAAAAAGTAAGTGCTGGAATAACTTTGTTTACCCTGAGAAACTGCTCTACTCCCTCTTTTTAATAACAATAATGATAAAGCCATTCATGTCTTCCAATTTGCTTCATCTGCCAGAAATTCAGAGTTCATTTTGAAGCTTTACTGTAACAATTAGGCTGACCCTTATAAACTGTGAATTTGTATTTTTCCTTTCCCTGGTAATTTCTACCTTCATTTAAATTTTCCCTGATTTCAATTTTCAATGTCATTACCTTTTTAACCTGTGTGGTCTCATCTAACTATTCCCAATCATTTGTGAAGCAAAGCAGTAGAGGTGGAAAAGAGGAAGCAGAAGGGGGAGGAAGTGAAAGGGGGAATGCAAGAAAGAATGGGAAAGAGAACAGATCTAACATTTTTCCTACAAATGCTCAATATGCATGTAAAAAAAGAAAAAAATAGTATGATAAATCTAGATGTCCACTGCTGCAATGGGGTGTTTAATTAATAATGCTTTTATCTGTAGAGTGCCTTTGCTTTCTCACATCCATGGGAGTTTTGTTTCTGGCACTTGCAGGACAGCATCAGCGAGTACTGAGAAGATGACAGTCTTTCTCCTAATACTTTTTATTTATTATTATTATGGTTTGGGTTATTAAATATAATACAGTGGAGCCTGCTGTAACAACCAATCTTAGCCAGCAGCCACATAATTTATTTATGCACCAAGAAATATTCCTGTAAAATATCTATATACTATAGATGGATAGATAAATGGTAAGTGATAGCCGAAAGAAAAATAGTCTAGACCTCAGAGGAATCTAATAATTCAAACTTACTGCAGACAGCCTGAAGATAGTTAACATATATAGTATTGATTATGTCAAGATTTAGTACTCTGGAAAAACCTCATAAAAGACAACATTTTGCAATCAGAGGGGTTTGAAAGAGAGGGAATTAAAATGCAAGAAACACCAGTATGGTTTATATGGAATTTTACAAATATTTCCAGGAATAATATCATTGTCTTCCAAGACTAGATTTTGGTTACAATTTAGCTTCTGAAAAACTAGAAAATACTTTTTCTTCATAAAATAAAATAAATGGCTACATGTTCCCCTGACAGCAATAGCTCCAGGCTTAGCCCCCTTTGCTTTTATGTTACAGCCTCATCTGTCTGCATTCCCACTGAAGGAATGCAGAATTCCCATGCTATAATGCCATTTGACAAGGACTCTGACCAAATGGGGTGTTGGCATTTCTGTAGACAAACTGTTCCTGCACCTCCACACAAAGACTGGATATTACTTTGGAAGCATGGTGATTTATAAACAAACACCATCCTCTTCTGTCTATTCCCCTATGCTTATTTCTCCTCTTGCTTTACTCTCTTCATAGGCAATCTCACTTTCCCCACAAAGTCGAATACTGCCCTTTTGCTATGGCTCCCAAATTTACAGCTTTATCTCTGATTGTCTCTTGAGCCCTGTTCTAGTTTGCTAATACTGCCGCAATGCAAAACACCAGAAATGGATTGGCTTTTATAAAAGGGGTTTATTTGGTTACACAGTTACAGTCTTAAGACCATAAAGTGTCCAAGGTAACACATCAGCAACTGGGTACCTTCACTGGAGGGTGACCAATGGTGTCCAGAAAACCTCTGTTAGCTGGGAAGGCACATGGCTGGCATCTGCTCCAAAGTTCTGGTTTCAAAATGGCTTTCTCCCAGGATGTTCCTCTCTAGGCTGCAGTTCCTCAAAAATGTCACTCTTAGTTGCACTTGAGGTATATATCCTCTCTTAGCTTCTTTAGAGCAAGAGTCTGCTTTCAACAGCTGTCTTCAAACTGTCTCTCATCTGCAGCTCCTGTGCTTTCTTCAAAGTGTCCCTCTTGGCTGTAGCTCCTCTTCAAAATGTCACTCTTGGCTACACTGAGTTCCCTCTGCCCCTCAGCTCATTTATATGGCTCCACTGATCAAGGCCCACCCTCAATGGGTGGGGTCATGCCTCCATGGAAATATCTCATCAGAGTTATCACCTACAGTTGGGTGGGGCACGTTTCCATGCAAATCTAATCAGCATCAAAACATCTGCCCCACAAGACTGCGCCCCACAAGACTGCATCAAAGAATATGGATTTTTCTGGGGGACATAATACATTCAAACCGCCACAAGCCCCAAACCAAGAATTTCAAGTTATCCAGAGTAGACTCCACTTGGGTGTCTTGACAACACCCCAAATTTAATTTGGTAGAAAATAAGCTCCTCCTCATCCCTATACCCCATCCCCAACTGCTCACACAGGGTGTTCATGTTCACAAATGACACTTCCATCCCGTTTGCTACTAAAGCCTCAGTCCAGCTGTCCTGCAGACTTGAATATGGGGAAGAGGTTGATAGCATGCTTAGGATAGAACCACGAGGTAGGTCCACCTCCTACATCTCCCAAATGGTTCTCATTCCCTTCTCCGTGTTCTCAAAGCCTTCTTCCCATGCCTCTTTCACAGCACTTATCTCTCCATTGTGTGACTATTTGATTTCTATTCTCCCCTCTTTAGAGTTTGAGTCCCTTAAGTATAGAAATAATGCCCTACTGTCTTAATGTCACCCAGTTGCATAGATCAAGTTTCTGAATGAATTTATCTTAGTTCATTTGGAAATTATTTATTGAGTGCCTCCTGTGAGCTAATTGTTAGAGATGCAATTGTGAGCCTGACAGACTTGGTGCCACCCTCAAGCTACCAGAAGGCCTAAATGCTGTCATAGTGTAAGTTCAGATGATGTAAAAGCACATGGAAATGTGCTTAATATACGAGAATAAAGTATAGAGAATAGCACTGGGACTACAGTGAGGCAAGCAAGATGCTTAGGGTGCAAAGTTTAAGGAGGTATCCACTCTAAGAATTGCGCAAGTCCTGCATAGGTACCTGAGAGTGGGTAACACCTTAATTTTGTGTACTGGGTGCCTAGCTAGCTTCACCCTAGTCCTGACCCTGATGGAGAATTTATAACCTGCCCATATATACCAAGAGTCTTTTGCAAGAGTGTCTGCAAGACAGTCTGGTAAAGCCTTAGAGACCAGGGTCCTCTCTAATGGGAAATTAAGTATTTTATAGGACATGGACAGACTCTCTTCTATAAAAGGGAGTACATGAGAGATTAAGCATAATCACTCTGGATAGGTTGGTAAGTACAACCACCATTAATAGGAGAATAAGAAAATTTTGAGTAAAAGGGCATGCTTATGCAGTACTAGTAATGCTGTTAGAGTGAAATAGTACATGCACTGGTTAGGGCAATGGCTTCTAATGCTCCATTTACTAGCTATGCGATCATGGCCTATAACTTATCCTCTCTATACCTCAGTTTCCTCATCTAGAAACAGAAATAATCATAATACCTATTTCATAGATTTCTGTGAAGACTAAATGAGTTAATATGTATAAAGCATTTAGCACATGCCAGGCAAGCTGACAACATTCAGTGAATGTTAAATAACATTATTATTCTTCAATTCCTCTAACTCTTTTTAGCAGATGCACCTGACTATGTAATCCTAGGACTGTGCAGTCCTATAGAGAATAACTACATTACCATGGTCCCCTGAGAGGATCTACAGAGTGAGCTGAGATACTGCCATGGACCACCCTCAGGACACCCCGCACAGACACTGAAAACTCAGCACGTCCCCAATTAAATTGTTTGTCCCTCCTTCCCCTCAACACCCTCAACCATGTCCTACTCTGGAGTTTCCTATCACAGTTAATAGCAACAATATCTGTTTGTTCTTTATCAAATTACCCACTTTTAATCCTTTGCTTTATAATTCCTATCTATTTATTTTATGTGTGTCTGTATTTTTTTTTATAATTTGCTCTCCCAGTTAGAGTTAAATTCCCATGAGAGCACATATCTTGTCTCTCTTTATTCACTGCTATATTTCTAGCACTTAGTACAGTGCCTGACACATAGCAAGCATGCAACTGTTTTTGACAAGTGAGTGAATGAATTCTTAACTCCTCTCTTTCCTTGCCGCGTATTCTACATCAATTGATAAAAAAAAAAAAATTGTCAGTTCAATCTACTGAATATCTTTCACACAGTATTCTGTCCACACTGCCACTATTCTATTTCAAGCCGTCATTATCTCCCATCTGGAATACTGAAACGGCATCTTCCTTAAGTCTCTCATTCCTTCCCTTAGTATAGTCAAGGTGCTCTTACTAAGAAGGAAATTGGCCACTTTGTTCCCCTGCTTCAAACATTTCAGAGCAATACCAAAAGATTATATGATGTATGATTCCATTTATGTAACATTCTCAAAATTGCAAAACTATAGAGGATGAGATTAGAGGTTTCCCAGGGACAGAGATGTGGGCGGTGGGATGGGTGAAACTGTAAAGGAGTAACACAAGAGATTTCCTTATGATGACAGAACAATTCTGTATCTTGAGTGCAGCAGCAGTTACATGAATCTATACATGGGATGAAATTGCATGGAACTATACACACACACACACACACCATGAGTTCATGTGGAAACAGTCAAAAACTGAGTAAAGTCTATAGTCTAGTTAGTGGTATTGTATCAATGTAAATTTCCTGGTTTTGATATTGTACTATACTTATGAGATTGTTACTGTTAGAGGAAGCTGGGTGAAAAGTTCACAAGCCTTTATGTACTATTTTTGTCATATCCTATAATTAGTTCAAAATAAAAAGTACTTTTAAACATATCAAAGCATCACTATTGTTCTCAAGGAAAAAAAAAATCCAGCCTCATGATCATGATTCATAACACTTCAAAGAATCTGACTTCAGTTTACATCTCCAGTCTCATCTCTTGACCACTCATCTCCTATGCTCTGCATTTCAGCAAGAGTGATTACTTTTAATATCCTAGTATATACCCAAAAGAGAGTCCACATCCAGTATGAGCTGTTTGCTGGTTTGGAGCTGTTATGTACCCCAGAAAAGCCATGTTCCTTTAATACTTTCTTGTGGGGGCAGATCTGTTGTGGGTGGGACCTTTTGATTAGATTGTTTCCATGTAGATGTAACCCAGCCCATTCAGGGTGGGTCTTAATCCCCTTGCTAGAGTCCTTTATGAGAGGATAAACGACAGAAAGACAGATGAAACTGAGAGAGATCAGAGAAGCTAAGAGATGAAATCCAGCGTTTGCCCCAGAGAAGCTGAGAGAGGAAACGCCCCCGTGGGAGTTGAGAGAGAAAGCCATGGAAACCAGAGACCAGGAGAGAAGGACCAGCAGATGTCACCATGTGCCTTCTGCTGTTACAGAGGAACCTTGATGCCAGCAGCCTTTCCTCCCAGAAGGTATCTTCCTCCTGATGCCTTAATTTGGACATTTTCATGGCCTTAGAACTGTAAATGTGTAACCTAATAAATCCCCATTGAAAAAGCCAACCCATTCCTGGTATATTGCATTCTGGCAGCTTTAGCAAACTGAAATAAGCTGATATGGGAAAATTTTCCAGATGAAGCAGCACGTAAGAGACAATAAATGCAAAACCTGAAGGATACACACCACATAATCCATACTCTCTTCCTACTCTGTTCTGCCTCCTAATTTATTAGATCAGTGCTGCTCAAAGTGTGGTCCAGGCACTGTTGTTGGTCCACCGACTCTTTTCAATCTGAGATGACATAAGTACAGAGATGGAGACTAAGCCTTAGAAGCATTTTTAGCAATTTGACATGGCAGGGATATCCAAATACATGAGCAGTGGACTTGTATTTTGTATGTTTTTTTTTTTTTAATTTCATTTTATAATAATTCATTTTTTTAACAGAAATATCAGTCCATAATGATTGGAACTTAAAAAGATCAAAAAAACAACAAAGACAGAAAACTGCTCCTTCTCCGTAAATAATTTGAGAAACACTCCCCTAAAACACTAGATCCTGAATTCTTGCAGGTCAGGACTCAGTTCTGGATTCCCTTTTCTTCCTACATTCTCCATCTGGATGAGTGATTCTCAAACTTTAGTCTACATTTTGGAGTCACATAAGAACAACTTGGGTAATATGAAATTCCTAAGCTTCTCCTCAATAAACCCAGATGTTGTAGCCCTGATTAGGTCCCAGAAAAAGCATTTGTATCAAACACTTCTGGTGATTTTTTTGTAAGAAGGGCAATGAATCCTGACTGATTTTATACCGATGTTTCCTTAGATTAAGGCTCTACAAAAAAATTGTTCCATTTTAATGGAAACAAAGTAAATAAGAATATAACATATATTCATGGATACTGTATCAGTTAGCAATTGCTGCAAAACAAACCACCCAAAACTCAGTGTCTTAAAACAATAACGATTTGTTATCTCTCAGTTACTGTTTCATCTGGGCTCACTAATGCATCTGGGGTCAGCTGTGTGTCAGTGCTTAGTGTTCAGCAGGCTACAGGCTCATCTAAAATGGCCTTAGCAGAAACAACTAGGCTCCTCCACCAGCACCTTATCCACATGGTGTGGGAGGGTTCCAAGAAAGGGAGGAAGTGTTCAAAGCCTCCTGAGGCCTAAGCTTGGACTGGTACATGGTCACTTTCTCCAAAATCCATTGGCCAAAGCATGTCACAAGGCCAATCCAAATCCAATAGGTAGAGAAATAGACAATATTTCTCTTGATGGGAGGAGCAGCAAAACCAAACTGCAGAAGGTGTAGACACAGGGTGAAAATTTGGGACAACAAATTAATCTATATAATCTCCAAATACAAGCCATCAAAACATAAATAGTCTATTTCCCATTATATTATAAAATGCTGAAGTTGTGGGTGAGATGGCAAACATTTTTCTAAATTACATTCAGTATTTTGAAATACATCATTGTAGGGAACAATAGAAAACCACAATCTTTTACAGACAAATAAACATTCACCTTGGTTTCTCTAAGCATATGCACTTGATAAGTCTTTAAGAATCTGCTGCTTTTTTCTTTCAACTTTCCTTCTTGGTTTAATTTCCCTTTTGTTTTTTGTTCAGTTTTTGTCTTAATGAAGTAGCTTAGCATTCAAGTAGCAATGGCCCACTCCCAGGGAGATCCACTGCTTAATATTAATTTTCACCTAGAATGAAGCAATGCCCTGCTGCCTTCACAGTCATTCAATGAGAAATTCTAACCCTCAGAGAGAAGATCGGGGTGACGCTGCCGCCATCATTTTGTCCGGATGGAGGAGACCAAGGCAGGAGCTGCCAGATGGAGGCGAGGAATTTGATCCTGCTGCCCCAGCCAGTGTGAGCAGCAAAACTCTAATCATCTGATGTACAGGAAGTCACTAAGGCAATTTAGCTAGTGGGCACCCATGTGAAAGGGAGAGATAATCATTAATGTCACTCTCTAGATAGGAAGGTCTTTACAGGCAGAAATACATTCCACCAGGCTATTGCAGTGCAGACAGTGATCTGTAAAATGTTAAGGGATCGCTAGAGCAGGCTTAAATCAAAATTCAGCAGCATGTGATTAGTTGATTTAAAAAAAAAAAAAGATTCTGTTGCATCCTGGACTCTATGAAGCAACATGACTTTAAATTCTAGATGATAAGTCATTTCTGCATATTAAAATGAAAAGCTTTTCCCAAGTAGCATTTACCCCATGAAATTCTTTAAATAAATATTACAGGTAAAGAGCAAAAAAGAATAAAGTCTGCCTACCAGCCTTACCTACCTGACACAATGTGCTGCTGGAAAATGAAACAATGTCCTCTCCCTAACAAGTTTCTTTCCAGGATCAACTTCAGCATCAAAGAAAGTAAAAAATTTGTGGATCATATGAAATAAAGTCTACTAGGACTAAAGTTTGTCTTTGTGTCCATCCACATTCTTCAACAGGAATCCTTTTGTTTCCTTTTCACATTGACTGAGATGGAATTGTAGTTAACAAAGCCAGGTTTGTCATCTACAAAATCCTCAAAGCTCTAAGTATTTCTATATTTAAACTTATGGAAAATTTATGTATGTGAAAAACAGATGACAGATTTTGCCTTGGTACCTAGATCTCTTGAGGCAGAGGAAGACTACATTTTTTTCATATCTTAAAAAGATTTCAATACTCAAATCTTGATAAAACTTCAACTGCTTATCCTGCATTTCCAAATCTTTGTATTTTACAGAATGCCAAGAATTCAATAAAAGGAGAAAATGTACAAATAAATGGATGAAAGATTATGTTCTGCTTCTTAATGTTTGTTAGGCTAAAAACACGACACCCTTGATTTTTCAAAGGAGGGCAGAGTGGACTTACAGACATCTTGTTCCTGTTAAATGAGTCAGGTAAGATGAAAATGATATCTAGTAAATATGGATGGGTGGTACCAGCTTTTAATCACACAAAAACTGCTCTACATACTGTACCAAATATTGGTAGAGTGCTTTATAGTTCACAAAGCAATTTCCCTTTTATTGAAACATCAAATCCTTACAGCAGCCCTGTGAGGTAGATGATGTGCAAATTGTAAGTATCTGTGGTTCAAAGATAGAGAGAGAGTCATCCCGGGCCCCTCACTTTGTAAGTGGCTAACTAGGATCCCCAACTTGGGTTTTTAACTCCAAATTTAGTTTTCTCACCATTATCATCATTCTGGTAAAGAGAAAAAAACATTCAGCCCCTCCATATTGACCCCCAACCTGCTGAACAGTGACTGAAAATTTAAAATTGTGTTAAAATTAAGTGAAATGTCCTAAATTGAACTGCCCAGGATAAAAGGCAAAGCTTCATTGTCACAAAAATGGTTCTCAATTTAGTGACCACTAACATCCTTTGAAGTGGATGAGGAAATATTGTCTCCCACATTTTAGGTGAAGACACAGTCATATTAATGATGCATTATGACGCTTTGCTGGCCCTGATGCCACTCTGATTCTAACAGATACAGGACTAGGATGGCACCACATCCTACCTTTTACCAAATCCCAGAATTCTGGGATAAAGTGCTTTGGGAGTTTAACAGCAGGACCATGTTGAGTCAGGTGTGAATCTGAAAGTAATGGTATGATCCATATAAAGCCAGCATTCAACTCCCTCTCCTGAAAATACTTCCCCTAATGCAGAAATTCACTGAACTACAGTCCAAGCTTTTTATTCCACAATTAGAGAGGAGAATCTGAATATCTGGAATTAACTTACTCATTGATGAATTGTGATATTTTCTAGAGTCCTTTGGGTATTGACAGGTCTCCAATAACTCACAGATTTGGGTGAATATTAAATTAAATAGTCAATAAACTGCCTGACTTTATACACTATGATTAAGACTCCATAAATGTTTACTCCTTTATCTTCTCACTCCACCCAAAGCTATCTTGCCACTCCTTTCTTGAAAATACTCTCTGGCATGTGGTTTCCTCATCGCTCAAATTCTATCCTGGCATGACTCACAAAATACGGCTTATGCTGGTTCAGCCACCTCACCTTCTCCTGGGCCCTGCTCAGCAAATCCAAGTCCTTTTGCAATATACCAAAGCTAAGTGTCTATAAGAGGAGGATATAAGGATTTGGTATGGGGTTCTTGGCATTGCTGTTGCTGTCTGGCCATTTCATTGTTTTGTTTTGTTTTGTTTTGTTTTTCATTTTTATTTTTTCTTTTATTTTTTTATTCTTCATTTTGTTTTCTCCCCTTCCTCTTTCTTTATGGAAGAAATGAAAATGGCCTCATATACACTGTGGTGGTGAATGCATAACTATGTGATTATATTGGGTATCATTGATTGTTTACTTAGAATGGATTCTATGGTGTGTGAATAAAACTGTTTAGAAAATAAACAGAGGGATGCAAGTGCTGGAGAAAATGTTGAGAGAGGGATGTACCTAATCACCATTGGTGGGGAAGTGGAATGGTGCAGCCCCTCTGGAGGGCAGTGTGGTGGTTCCTCAGGAAGCTAAGTGTAAGGTTGCCATACGGTCCTGCAACCCTGTTATTGGGTGTATACTTGGAGGAACAGAGAGTGGGGACACAAGTGGACATTTGCACACTGGTGTTTGTGGTAGCAGTATTCACAATTTTCAATGGATGGAAGTGGCTTAAGGGTACATCAACTGATGAAAGGAAGGGCATTAGGTTCCAAAGAATTGGGGTAGCTGGTGGTGGATACCTGAAACTATCAAACTACAACCCAGAACCCATGAATCTCGAAGACAGTTGTATAAAAATGTAGCTTATGAGGGGTGACAATGGGATTGGGAAAGCCATAAGGACCACACTCCACTTTGTCTAGTTTATGGATGGATGAGTAGAAAAATAGGGGAAGGAAACAAACAGACAAAGGTACCCAGTGTTCTTTTTTACTTCAATTGCTCTTTTTCACTCTAACTATTATTCTTGTTATTTTTGTGTGTGTGCTAATGAAGGTGTCAGGGATTGATTTAGGTGATGAATGTACAACTATGTAATGGTACTGTAAACAATCGAAAGTACGATTTGTTTTGTATGACTGCGTGGTATGTGAATATATCTCAATAAAATGAAGAGAAAAAAATGAAGAGGAAAAAAAAAAAATAAGATAATCTACAGTCACTGAGCAGAGATCTAAAGAAATCTTATTTTTCCAGGAAGCAACATGCTGACCTTTCAGTATTTGGTCTGTTATTGAGTGTGCTGAGTTTTTGAATAATGTTGTTTATAGCACAAAGTTGGGTGTTTACACTATGGTCCTTGAGGTGTATGACTGTAAAGGAATAGGATATATAAACTCTTTAGGTTTACAATGAGTTTATATTTGTTTTTATGTGGATTGATGTGATCTAAGTAGTGCTCTGTATGTATGCTCTTATTCCATGCTAGCCTTGAAAATAGCTACTTACTCAGATGCAAATAAATATTTGTCAGATGAGGTAGGACAAAAAATAAATAAATAAATAAAAGAAAGGAAGGGCAAACTGTGGTGTATGCATACAATGGAATATTGAGCAGCGGCAAGAAGGAATGAAGTTGTGAGGCATGCAACTAGGTGAATGGACCCTGAGGACAGTATGTTGAATGAAATAAGCCAGAAAGAAAAAGACAAACATTTTAACAACTCACTAATATGGACCAACATTAACGGGCAAACTCTGAGAACTGAATCTTGCAGCATGTGTTACCAGGGGAAGCCTTATTATAAAGGTACCTAGATTGTAAACTCTCACAGCAATCACATCTATTCATGAGTTGTAATGGTTATTTCTAAATTCTGAGATGCTGAGCTGTTTGTGTGGGACCTTGTTGGTCCCTGGAGCTTCAGGTGTCTGTGTGGTGCCTGGGACTCAGAGCCAGAGTTCGGCAGCTGTGAGTGTTGGCATTGGTCCATACGCAACTGGTAATGAGGCTGAAAAAGAGATGAGACTTCAGTTGGAGATACGAATGAAGCGGACTTGGTTGGGACTAAGTTAAAAAGTTAAATCAGACTAGGGTAAAGGATGATATGGACTATATTTTAAACTTGGCTTCTGTGTGGGACCAAAGGAAGAAATGTTTATTTGGTGCAAAAGCTATATTTTCTGTAGCACACTATATTATTTAACTTGTATGGTCAGTTTATTCAAACAGCATAATTACATGGAATCTTGAATAAGGAGTGAGATCAGGTTGGTTTGTACAGGTTAGCATGAAGCCCCGATACATCACAGAGTAATTTGGGTAGAGAATAAAAAGTAATTGCAAAGCCCCCTTAAGGGACTGAGGAAAAAAATGTGGAAACATTAATCTTCCCCACCTGGGGAATTCCTTATATTCTCCCAAACATTGGGGACTATCAGTTTAGCAGGCCAAGCCCTTGATCTTGGGTCTTGCCCTTATGAAGCTTGTTACTGCAAAGGAGAGGCTAAGCCTACATGTAATTGTGCCTGACAGTGACACCCAGAGAACCTCTTTTGTTACTCAGATGTGGCTTCTTTTTATAATCTAACTCGGCAGGTAGACTTGCTGCCTTCCCCCCTTACATTGGACATGACTCCCAGGGGTGGGGGGTAAGTCTCCCTGGCAACATGGAATGTGACTCCCAGGAATGAGCCTTGACCCAGCATCATAGGATTGAAAAAGTCTTCCATACCAAAAAGGGGAAGAGAAATGAAACAACGTTTCTGTGACTAAGAAATTTCAAATGGAGTTGAGAGGTCATTCTGGAGGTTATTCTTATGTATTATATAAATATCCCTTTTTAGTTTTTATTGTATTAGAATAGCTACAAGGAAATACCTGAAACTGTTGAACTGCATTCCCGTGTCCTTGATTCTTGAAGACAATCGTATAGCTTATATGGTGTGACCATGTGATTGTGAAAACGTTATGCCTCATATTGCCTTTATCCAGTATAGGGACAGATGAGAAGAAAAAGAGGGACCAAAAAGTAAATAAATATTGCTGGGGGAATGGTATGGGTTGTTTTGGGTGTTCTTTTTTACTTTTATTTTTATTCTTATTTTTATTTTCATTTTTTGGAGTAATGAAAATGTTCAAAAATTGTGGTAATGAAAGCACAACTATATGAGGATAGTGTGAAAAATCATTGTACCCTTTGGATGATTGTATGATATATGACTATATTTCAATAAAATTGCATTTCAAAAGTTTTATGGGAGAATCTTCTCCCATAACAACCCCACACCAGTGTTCCCAAACTCCTCCCTTTGATCACAGCATTAAGAGCAGCACATTGTGTTATAGTTGGAATTTTCATGTATCTGCCTACAAAGAAATTCAGAGCTCAATAAATATTTGCTGGATTAAATTTAAGGGAAGTTATCAAGTCTGCTAAGGGTCACCTGGGGAGATAAAAATGACAAAAGAGGGAATGGTGGAAATAAAAGAGGACATATTTGACCTACTTACACTATTGCCTCAAGCCATGTCTAGAGGCATATTTGAACCTATTTTCATAAATTTATCTTAAGTGCTTATTTTCATGACAGAGTAAAATGGTGGCTGCAGCACAATAAGAAATACAGCTCTTATTGAGTATTTTCACATAAGTGGATTTACTCAGATGCTTTAAATCCCCTGGCTTCTTCAGTGGTCAGGAAATGAATTCTCACATTATTTTGAGAAAAATATATCTTTGGAGGGTCCATTTGTTTTGTTTTGTTTATTTTGTCTGGTGAGTGCTTGATTGGTTTGTTTGTTTTTTTAAACAAAGAATGACAAATACTTCTTAGAGCAATTATTGTGGATTATATCATCTCTACTGTTCTTTATTACTGTTTTGCCATAACTAAAGGAAATCATGGGCACAGATTTGAGGCAAAATGACCTAATATACAATCCAACAGGATCTGAGAAGTTCAGGGAGCATACATGGATTATCTGGGTTCAAAACCTGACGCAATACTTACAAATTGTATGACTTTGGGCAAAATGTATAACATCTTTCTGCCTCACTTTCCTCATGTGTAAAATTGGATAATATGAGTACCCAATTCATGGGTCTCATGCAAGGATCAAAAGAGTTAAAGAGTAAATATATGTAAAGCACTTAGAACAACGTCTGGCATATAGTTAGTACTATTTAAGTATTTGCTGGTAATTGTCTGACAACAGGAAGAAATCATTTAAATCAGAACTGCCCCAGATAAATCAATACATATGGTCACTTTATCAGTTATCTATTACTATATAACAAACTACCCAAAACTTACTGGCTTAAGACAAAAACAATCAGCTGTTTTATCTTTTATGGCTCTTGGATGACTGGGCTGAGCCAGGTAGTGTTGCTCAGAATCTTTCATGTATTAGTAGGCAAACGGTGGTTGGGGCTGGAATCATCTCAAAGTTTTCCTCACTCAGAGGCAGACAGAAAATGTAGACTGTTAGCTAAGACTTCAGCTGGGACTGAATATCTATATGTGGTCTCTCTATACGGTCTAAGCTTCCTCAAAACATTATGACTAGATTCTAAGAGCAAATCTCCCAAGAGAGAGCTAGGGAGAAGCTGCATTGCCATTTATGATCTTCTCTCACAAGTCACATAGTGTAATATCCACCATACGCCATTCATTCAGGCAGTCCCAGTTTAAGGAGAAGGCACATGGGCTCCAACTGTTGACAGAATGTAGAAAGGTTACGTTGCAAGAAGATCATGTGGAATGGGAGATATAATAACTATGGCCATCTTTGGGAAATACAACCTACTATAGTCAACTAAAAACATAGTAAGCATTCATTAAGTACTTACTTGTTGGATTGCAAAGATTGCAGGGCTGACTTTTTACTTAAGAATTTTTCATTGAACAACATAAAAAACTCATATTAGTTAAAAAAAAAAAAAAAAAAAAAAAAAACAAGGGAAAGCAAAATACAGTATTTTCTCATAGACAAATACTGTATTTTCTCATAGAACCCTGGGGGAAGTTATGCCTCTTAAGAGATTGTTGCTGGACGAGGCGGGGCAAGATGGCAGACTGGTGAGCTGTATGTTTTAGTTACTCCTCCAGGAAAGTAGGTAAAAAGCCAGGAACTGCGTGGACTGGACACCACAGAGCAATCTGTCTTTGGGCATACTTCATACAACACTCATGAAAACGTGGAACTGCTGAGATCAGCGAAATCTGTAAGTTTTTGCGGCCAGGGGACCCGCGCCCCTCCCTGCCAGGCTCAGTCCCGGGGGAGGAGGGGCTGTCAGCTCCAGGAAGGAGAAGGGAGAATTGCAGTGGCTGCTCTTACCGGAAACTCATTCTACTGATTCAAACTCCAACCATAGATAGACTGAGGCCAGACACCAGAGACTCTGAGAGCAGCCAGCCCAGCAGAGAGGAGACAGGCATAGAAAAAAAACAACACGAAAAACTCCAAAATAAAAGCAGAGGATTTTTGGAGTTCTGGTGAACACAGAAAGGGGAAGGGCGGAGATCAGGCCTTGAGGCGCATATGCAAATCCCGAAGCAAGGCTGATCTCTCTGCCCTGGGCACTTTTCCTTAATGGCCCTGGTTGCTTTGTCTATTAGCATTTCAATAACCCATTAGATCTCTGAGGAGGGCCGTTTTTTTTTTTGTTTTTTTTTTTTTTTTTAAAATCCTTTTTGCTTTTTCTAAAACAATTACTCTAAGAAGCTCAATACAGAAAGCTTCAAAGAATTGAAATTTGGGCACGTCAAGTCAAGAGCAGAACTAAGAGAGCTCTGAGACAAAAGGCAATAATCCAGTGGCTGAGAAAATTCACTAAACACCACAACTTCCCAAGAAAAGGGGGGTGTCCGCTCACAGCCACCATCCTGGTGGACAGGAAACACTCCTGCCCATCGCCAGCCCCATAGCCCAGAGCTGCCCCAGACAACCCAGTGTGACGGAAGTGCTTCAAATAACAGGCACACACCACAAAACTGGGCGTGGACATTAGCCTTCCCTGCAACCTCAGCTGAATGTCCCAGAGCTGGGAAGGGGGAGCAGTGTGAATTAACAGAGCCCCATTCAGCCATCATTTGAGCAGACTGGGAGCCTCCCAACACAGCCCAGCAGCCCAGAACTGCCCTGGGGGGACGGCACTCACCTGCGACATAGCACAGTCATCCCTCAACAGAGGACCCGGGGTGCACAGCCTGGAAGAGGGGCCCACTTGCAAGTCTCAGGAGCCATACGCCAATACCAAAGACTTGTGGGTCAGTGGCAGAGACAAACTGTGGCAGGACTGAACTGAAGGATTAGACTATTGCAGTAGCTTTAAAACTCTAGGATCATCAGGGAGATTTGATTGTTAGGGCCACCCCCCCTCCCCGACTGCCCAGAAACACGCCCCACATACAGGGCAGGCAACACCAACTACACACGCAAGCTTGGTACACCAATTGGGCCCCACAAGACTCACTCCCCCACTCACCAAAAAGGCTAAGCAGGGGAGATCTGGCTTGTGGAGAACAGGTGGCTCGTGGACGCCACCTGCTGGTTAGTTAGAGAAAGTGTACTCCACGAAGCTGTAGATCTGATAAATTAGAGATAAGGACTTCAACTGGTCTACAAACCCTAAAAGAACCCTATCAAGGTCAGCAAATGCCACGAGGCCAAAAACAACAGAAAATTATAAAGCATATGAAAAAACCAGACGATATGGATAACCCAAGCCCAAGCACCCAAATCAAAAGACCAGAAGAGACACACCTAGAGCAGCTACTCAAAGAACTAAAGATGAACAATGAGACCCTAGTACGGGATATGAAGGAAATCAAGAAGACCCTAGAAGAGCATAAAGAAGACATTGCAAGACTAAATAAAAAAATGGATGATCTTATGGAAATTAAAGAAACTGTTGACCAAATTAAAAAGATTCTGGACACTCATAGTACAAGACTAGAGGAAGTTGAACAACGAATCAGTGACCTGGAAGATGACAGAATGGAAAATGAAAACATAAAAGAAAGAATGGGGAAAAAAATTGAAAAACTCGAAATGGACCTCAGGGATATGATAGATAATATGAAACGTCCGAATATAAGACTCATTGGTGTCCCAGAAGGGGAAGAAAGGGGTAAAGGTCTAGGAAGAGTATTCAAAGAAATTGTTGGGGAAAACTTCCCAAATCTTCTAAACAACATAAATACACAAATCATAAATGCTCAGCGAACTCCAAATAGAATAAATCCAAAAAAACCCACTCCGAGACATATACTGATCACACTGTCAAACATAGAAGAGAAGGAGCAAGTTCTGAAAGCAGCAAGAGAAAAGCAATTCACCACATACAAAGGAAACAGCATAAGACTAAGTAGTGACTACTCAGCAGCCACCATGGAGGCGAGAAGGCAGTGGCACGATATATTTAAAATTCTGAGTGAGAGGAATTTCCAGCCAAGAATACTTTATCCAGCAAAGCTCTCCTTCAAATTTGAGGGAGAGCTTAAATTTTTCACAGACAAAGAAATGCTGAGAGAATTTGCTAACAAGAGACCTGCCCTACTGGAGATACTAAAGGGAGCCCTACAGACAGAGAAACAAAGACAGGACAGAGAGACTTGGAGAAAGGTTCAGTACTAAAGAGATTCGGTATGGGTACAATAAAGGATATTAATAGAGAGAGGGAAAAATATGGCAAACATAATCCAAAGGATAAGATGGCCGATTCAAGAAATGCCTTCACGGTTTTAACGTTGAATGTAAATGGATTAAACTCCCCAATTAAAAGATATAGATTTGCAGAATGGATCAAAAAAATGAACCATCAATATGTTGCATACAAGAGACTCATCTTAGACACAGGGACACAAAGAAACTGAAAGTGAAAGGATGGAAAAAAATATTTCATGCAAGCTACAGCCAAAAGAAAGCAGGTGTAGCAATATTAATCTCAGATAAAATAGACTTCAAATGCAGGGATGTTTTGAGAGACAAAGAAGGCCACTACATACTAATAAAAGGGGCAATTCAGCAAGAAGAAATAACAATCGTAAATGTCTATGCACCCAATCAAGGTGCCACAAAATACATGAGAGAAACATTGGCAAAACTAAAGGAAGCAATTGATGTTTCCACAATAATTGTGGGAGACTTCAACACATCACTCTCTCCTATAGATAGATCAACCAGACAGAAGACCAATAAGGAAATTGAAAACCTAAACAATCTGATAAATGAATTAGATTTAACAGACATCTACAGGACATTACATCCCAAATCAAGAGGATACACATACTTTTCTAGTGCTCACGGAACTTTCTCCAGAATAGATCATATGCTGGGACATAAAACAAGCCTCAATAAATTTAAAAAGATTGAAATTATTCAAAGCACATTCTCTGACCACAATGGAATACAATTAGAAGTCAATAACCATCAGAGACTTAGAAAATTCACAAATACCTGGAGGTTAAACAACACACTCCTAAACAATCAGTGGGTTAAAGAAGAAATAGCAAGAGAAATTGCTAAATATATAGAGACGAATGAAAATGAGAACACAACATACCAAAACCTATGGGATGCAGCAAAAGCAGTGCTAAGGGGGAAATTTATAGCACTAAACGCATATATTAAAAAGGAAGAAAGAGCCAAAATCAAAGAACTAATGCTAATGGATCAACTGAAGAAGCTAGAAAATGAACAGCAAACCAATCCTAAACCAAGTACAAGAAAAGAAATAACAAGGATTAAAGCAGAAATAAATGACATAGAGAACAAAAAAACAATAGAAAGGATAAATATCACCAAAAGTTGGTTCTTTGAGAAGATCAACAAGATTGACAAGCCCCTAGCTAGACTGACAAAATCAAAAAGAGAGAAGACCCATATAAACAAAATAATGAATGAAAAAGGTGACATAACTGCAGATCCTGAAGAAATTAAAAAAATTATAAGAGGATATTATGAACAACTGTATGGCAACAAACTGGATAATGTAGAAGAAATGGACAATTTCCTGGAAACATATGAACAACCTAGACTGACCAGAGAAGAAATAGAAGACCTCAACCAACCCATCACAAGCAAAGAGATCCAATCAGTCATCAAAAATCTTCCCACAAATAAATGCCCAGGGCCAGATGGCTTCACAGGGGAATTCTACCAAACTTTCCAGAAAGAACTGACACCAATCTTACTCAAACTCTTTCAAAACATTGAAAAAAATGGAACACTACCTAATTCATTTTATGAAGCTAACATCAATCTAATACCAAAACCAGGCAAAGATGCTACAAAAAAGGAAAACTACCGGCCAATCTCCCTAATGAATATAGATGCAAAAATCCTCAACAAGATACTTGCAAATCGAATCCAAAGACACATTAAAAAAATCATACACCATGACCAAGTGGGGTTCATTCCAGGCATGCAAGGATGGTTCAACATAAGAAAAACAATCAATGTATTACAACACATTAAAAACTCGAAAGGGAAAAATCAATTGATCATCTCAATAGATGCTGAAAAAGCATTTGACAAAATCCAACATCCGTTTTTGATAAAAACACTTCAAAAGGTAGGAATTGAAGGAAACTTCCTCAACATGATAAAGAGCATATATGAAAAACCCACAGCCAGCATAGTACTCAATGGTGAGAGACTGAAAGCCTTCCCTCTAAGATCAGGAACAAGACAAGGATGCCCGCTGTCACCACTGTTATTCAACATTGTGCTGGAAGTGCTAGCCAGGGCAATCCGGCAAGACAAAGAAATAAAAGGCATCCAAATTGGAAAAGAAGAAGTAAAACTGTCATTGTTTGCAGATGATATGATCTTATATCTAGAAAACCCTGAGAAATCAACGATACACTTACTAGAGCTAATAAACAAATTTAGCAAAGTAGCGGGATACAAGATTAATGCACATAAGTCAGTAATGTTTCTATATGCTAGAAATGAACAAACTGAAGAGACACTCAAGAAAAAGATACCATTTTCAATAGCAACTAAAAAAATCAAGTACCTAGGAATAAACTTAACCAAAGATGTAAAAGACCTATACAAAGAAAACTACATAACTCTACTAAAAGAAATAGAAGGGGACCTTAAAAGATGGAAAAATATTCCATGTTCATGGATAGGAAGGCTAAATGTCATTAAGATGTCAATTCTACCCAAACTCATCTACAGATTCAATGCAATCCCAATCAAAATCCCAACAACCTACTTTGCAGACTTGGAAAAACTAGTTATCAAATTTATTTGGAAAGGGAAGATGCCTCGAATTGCTAAAGACACTTTAAAAAAGAAAAACGAAGTGGGAGGACTTACACTCCCTGACTTTGAAGCTTATTATAAAGCCACAGTTGCCAAAACAGCATGGTACTGGCACAAAGATAGACATATAGATCAATGGAATCGAATTGAGAATTCAGAGATAGACCCTCAGATCTATGGCCGACTGATCTTTGATAAGGCCCCCAAAGTCACCAAACTGAACCATAATGGTCTTTTCAACAAATGGGGCTGGGAGAGTTGGATATCCATATCCAAAAGAATGAAAGAGGACCCCTACCTCACCCCCTACACAAAAATTAACTCAAAATGGACCAAAGATCTCAATATAAAAGAAAGTACCATTAAACTCCTAGAAGATAATGTAGGAAAACATCTTCAAGACCTTGTATTAGGAGGCCACTTCCTAGACTTTACACCCAAAGCACAAGCAACAAAAGAGAAAATAGATAAATGGGAACTCCTCAAGCTTAGAAGTTTCTGCACCTCAAAGGAATTTCTCAAAAAGGTAAAGAGGCAGCCAACTCAATGGGAAAAAATTTTTGGAAACCATGTATCTGACAAAAGACTGATATCTTGCATATACAAAGAAATCCTACAACTCAATGACAATAGTACAGACAGCCCAATTATAAAATGGGCAAAAGATATGAAAAGACAGTTCTCTGAAGAGGAAATACAAATGGCCAAGAAACACATGAAAAAATGTTCAGCTTCACTAGCTATTAGAGAGATGCAAATTAAGACCACAATGAGATACCATCTAACACCGGTTAGAATGGCTGCCATTAAACAAACAGGAAACTACAAATGCTGGAGGGGATGTGGAGAAATTGGAACTCTTATTCATTGTTGGTGGGACTGTATAATGGTTCAGCCACTCTGGAAGTCAGTCTGGCAGTTCCTTAGAAAACTAGAGATAGAGCTACCATTCGATCCAGCGATTGCACTTCTCGGGATATACCCGGAAGATCGGAAAGCAGTGACACGAACAGATATCTGCACGCCAATGTTCATAGCAGCATTATTCACAATTGCCAAGAGATGGAAACAACCCAAATGTCCATCAACAGATGAGTGGATAAATAAAATGTGGTATATACACACGATGGAATACTACGCGGCAGTAAGAAGGAACGATCTGGTGAAACATATGACAACATGGATGAACCTTGAAGACATAATGCTGAGCGAAATAAGCCAGGCACAAAAAGAGAAATATTATATGCTACCACTAATGTGAACTTTGAAAAATGTAAAACAACTGGTTTATAATGTAGAATGTAGGGGAACTAGCAGTAGAGAGCAATTAAGGAAGGGGGAACAATAATCCAAGAAGAACAGATAAGCTATTTAACGTTCTGGGGATGCCCAGAAATGACTATGGTCTGTTAATTTCTGATGGATGTAGTAGGAACAAGTTCACTGAAATGTTGCTATAGTATGTAACTTTCTTGGGGTAAAGTAGGAACATGTTGGAAGTTAAGCAGTTATCTTAGGTTAGTTGTCTTTTTCTTACTCCCTTGCTATGGTCTCTTTGAAATGTTCTTTTATTGTATGTTTGTTTTCTTTTTAACTTTTTTTTTCATACAGTTGATTTGAAAAAAGAAGGGAAAGTTAAAAAAAAAAAAAAAAGAAAAAAGACAAACAAGGAAAAAAAAAAAAAAAAAAAAAACGATGTAGTGCCCCCTTGAGGAGCCTGTGGAGAATGCAGGGGTATTCGCCTACCCCACCTCCATGGTTGCTAACATGACCACAGACATAGGGGACTGGTGGTTTGATGGGTTGAGCCCTCTACCATAAGTTTTACCCTTGGGAAGACGGTTGCTGCAAAGGAGAGGCTAGGCCTCCCTGTATTTGTGCCTAAGAGTCTCCTCCTGAATGCCTCTTTGTTGCTCAGATGTGGCCCTCTCTCTCTGGCTAAGCCAACTTGAAAGGTGAAATCACTGCCCTCCCCCCTACGTGGGATCAGACACCCAGGGAAGTGAATCTCCCTGGCAACGTGGAATATGACTCCCGGGGAGGAATGTAGACCCGGCATCGTGGGATGGAGAACATCTTCTTGACCAAAAGGGGGATGTGAAAGGAAATGAAATAAGCTTCAGTGGCAGAGAGATTCCAAAATGAGCCGAGAGATCACTCTGGTGGGCACTCTTACGCACACTTTAGACAACCTTTTTTAGGTTCTAAAGAATTGGGGTAGCTGGTGGTGGATACCTGAAACTATTAAACTACAACCCAGAACCCATGAATCTCGAAGACAGTTGTATAAAAATGTAGCTTATGAGGGGTGACAGTGGGATTGGGAATGCCATAAGGACCAAACTCCACTTTGTCTAGTTTATGGATCGATGTGTAGAAAAGTAGGGGAAGCAAACAAACAGACAAAGGTACCTAGTGTTCTTTTTTACTTCAATTGCTCTTTTTCACTCTAATTATTATTCTTGTTATTTTTGTGTGTGTGCTAATGAAGGTGTCAGGGATTGATTTAGGTGATGAATGTACAACTATGTAATGGTACTGTAAACAATCGAAAGTACAATTTGTTTTGTAAAAAAAAAAAAAAAAAGAGATTGTTGCTGGAAACAGTTGGATTTATCTTCAAAATTTATCTGGAATCTATTGAAGCTCAGCACCCCCACAACTATCTCCTACATGGACTATTGCATAGCCTCCTAATAATTCTTCTTACCTTTTCTCTTTGGCCCTCTAGTGTCTGTTCTCCACATAGCTACCAGAGATCTTTTAAATTTGTAAGTTGGTTTCCCATCTCATTCAGAACAGCATTCGAAAACCTCACAATGGCCCACAGGCCCTGGGATAATGCCTCTGGGTATCTCTGACACAATCACCCACCACTCTCTCCTTGGTTTCCCCTTCTCCAACCACTCTGGTCTTTGCTATTCCTTGACCATTCCAAGCACGCTCCCACCTCAGGCCCTCTGCAGCTGCTGTTCACTTTGTCTGGAACACTCGAGATATCAGTATAGTTGTCAAACACAACAAGAATTCTGAAAGCAACAAGAGAAAAGTGATCCATCACATACAAGGGAATTTCAGTAAGGCTATGTATGGATTTCTCTGCAGGAAACATGGAGGCAAGAAGGCATTGGTATGATATATTTAAGATACTGAAAAAGAAAAACTGTGAACCAAGAAGTCTATATCTGGCAAAACTGCCCTTCAAAAATGAGGGAGAAATTAAAATATTTTCAGACAGATAGACAGTGAGACAGTTTGTGAATAAGAGACCTGCACTATAAGAAATACTAAAGGGAATGCTTCAGTCTGATAGGAAAAGACAGAAGAGACAGGTTTGGAAAAGAGTACAGAAATGAAGACTATAAGTAAAGGTAAAAGGAGAGAGAGAGAAAAAAAAAAAAGATGTGACAAATAAAATCCAAGACAAAATGGTAGAAGAAAGTACTGCCCTTACAGTAATGACACTAAATATTAATGGATTAAACTCCCCAATAAAAAGACATAGACTGGCAGAACAGATTAAAAAACAGGACCCATCTATATGTAGCTACAAGAAACTCACTTTGGGCACAAGGACAAAAACAGGTTAAAAGTTAAAGGTTGGAAAAAGATATTTCATACCAACAACAACCAGCAAAAAAGTCGGAGTAGCTATGTTAATATCAGACAAATTAGACTTCAAATGTAAAATCATTAAAAGAGACAAAGAAGGACACTATTAATAAAAGGGACAATTCATCAAAAAAACATAACAATCATAAATATTTATGCACAGAGCCAGAGTGCCTCAAAATACATGAGGCAAACACAGACAACACTGACGAGAGAAGCAGACACCTCTACAATAATAGTAAGAGACTTCAATACACCACTCTCATTAATGAATAAAACGTCTAGACAGAGAGTCAATAAGGAAACGGAGATGTTGAATTGTATGATAAATGAACTAGACTTTACAGATATTTATAGAACACTACACCCCCATAACAGCAGGATCCACATTTTTCTCAAGTGCTCCTGATCATTCTCTAGGGTAGATCACATGTTGAATCACAAAGCAAGTCTCAATAAATTTTAAAATACTAATGTTATACAAAACACTTTCTTGGACCACAATCTAATGAAGTTAGAAATCAATAATAGGCAGAAGGTTGGAAAATTCACAAATATATGGTGGCTAAACACTGCATTCTTAAACAACCAGTGGGAAAAGGAAGAAATTACAAGAGAAATTAGTAAATACCTTAAGGCAAATGAAAATGAAAACACAACATATCAACGCAGCAAAGGTGGTGCTGAGAGGGAAATTTATTGCCTGGATGATGGTATAGTATGTGAATCTATCTCAATAAAACTGAATTTAAAAAAAACATATTAGAGACTTAAAAATCCTTCTTCATGAGCTCTAGGATGTGCTTGAAAATATTTCAGCTTAAGAGAAGAGATGGATGGAGCAATGTTAAAAATCTCAGTGATCCAGGTGAGATCATAAAGGTAGGGAACAAATGCCACAAAGCAAGTGAAATCTACACACTTATAGTCCCATGATTTGACCTTTTATTTATGGTTCATTAAGCTATCAGTCAGTTGTCTTCTCTCAGTCTAAAATAACTCATATATGAAAATTACTTATAACATTACGTGTGCTATAATTATCATGAACAAGAACAGTGCTTTTACAATGTAAATTCTGTGGACAGTTTTACCGATTTTTGGATGATTCGGAACATCAACACTTGACATTCTGAAAATGTATTAAAATGACATAAACTGCAGGATCAGGATGGAGCTCATGGGCTTTTCAGTGCTGAAGACCCAGGCCGCTTGTCAGGCCCTGAGCAGCCTCCCCCCTCCCTTATTCTCCAGCCTTATCCCCTCTGGTGACTGTCACACTACTTTGTTTTATCACCAAAAGTAGCCCTGAACAGTGGATAATCTCCCCTTCTTTCATCGCTGCTCCCAGAGACAAACACATCAGAACTTTACATTTCAATGATTTTACTGCTGAACAATACAGGAAATATGTAAGATGAAAAACATAACCAGAGGAAATTACAAACTTTAAGAAACTTACTAATGCACGGTCCACAGATTGATCGTTTAGATGAAAAAATTAAATCCCCACTGGATTTCTACCCTCAGCCTCCATACTTGAGAATGAAACTCACTGCACTTGCCCTTTCTTTTACTGCCCTACTTCTATACCAGAGATCCTGCCAATCCCATGCTCCCAGGAGACCCAGCAGAACCTCATGTCCTTGGTCACAATGTTTCTTCAAATCTCATAAAGCCTCCAGTTAGAGCAATTTCTATGGACCTTTACCCCTCATAAGCTTCCCCTTTGAGGATTTTTTTTCAAAACAGGCCTTATGGCTATCAATATCCTTCCACATAGCTGGATATCCAGCATATCTTCAACCTAAACCCCTTGATTCTGTCCAATATCATTTATTAAATTGATTTAAATTTAAAGTATCTAAATTTAAATTTAAACTGTAACAAGTTATATTATTTTTAGTTTTATACCAGTAGGTACTCTCTGAAAGTGAGAATTCAGAGTATTATCAGATAAAAATCTAAAAAAGCTTGCACATGAATGATATTCAGCAAACACTTGGAGAAGATCTGAAGGTGGGGGCTTTCTGCTGCAGGACTAGGGGGCTGGCTACCTAATCTTCTCAAATAACTGAGATAAGCAGTATGCCCAGTTGCTGGTCAGTATAAAATACTTGTTCATTTCAGAAAACTGAAAATACAGTTCTTGGACAATTCCTCAAAGAACAACATTGTTAAAAACCAGGATGTGATCCTAAGTCAGATTTTACACGATTTCCCCTAGAGTTTTCAGGAACCACACTATCCCATTAAACCTCGGAAGTCATTAGGCCACTTGGAAATAGCTTAGTTATTTAGAAACAGATTGTAAAAGTAAGTGTTCTAATCCAAGCAACTTGCTATTTTTTCTAAATGAATTCCTGGTAGGTTTGAAGGGGAGTGGGCAATTTGGGACAAAGATCTATAAGTGGACTGAGAGTAGGGGGATTTTTTTTAATCATTTTACAGCCTGAGAGAATACAAAGTACAATAATCTCTTGGAGTGGTCAATTGTGATAGACATTTATTGGAAAACAAACAGCAGATTTCTATATATGTTCTCACATTGTCAAATCTACCTGTCTAGAATACACACAGTAATTAATGTAGCTCTTCTGATAATAAGAAGAACCAATTGGATTTGGCTCAATTTTTCTTTTTCAATTTTGTCTCTACTAAGGTGGGGGTTATTTGCCTACAAGACAAATCAACAAATTTCAAGAAATTGAACACTGGATTCCTCATGTAAAAGTAAATAACATTAGTGGATATCATAGAAATGCTGAGTGGTGAATTTTAAAGCAGCAAAAATTAATAATGAACTTCCACTTGATAATCTGATTAGAAAATTCTCAAATCCAGAAAGGACATTTTTCCCAATTGCCCTTCAAGTCTGTACACAGGTATCTGGTTGAGATCACGATGTCCTGTTACTCAGGAGAACTGACCTGTATTGCCACAGGGGCACTCCTGGGTAAGTCTGTGTCCCACCAAACAGACCGCAATTTCACTTTGCTTTAACTAGAAATGAATGTCAGGAACATTTTAACAGAACAAATATATTGCAGATGTATTATGTTTAGCCAGTGAATTATCCATCAAAACCAAAAGAAAATTTCTACTGAGAAAACAATCTTCAAGATACTTAACAGGTTCCTAGTGAACATACTCGAATTGTTTCCCTTAAAATTACATATTTTGTCCAGTAATTTTTAAATCTGTTTATTTCCAATGCATTTCACTCTCCTATAAAATCCGGTACATTTCAATGCCACAGAATAAGAGAACTTTCTGACCTTCTATCTCAGTGAACAAAAGCAGGAGGTGGTGGTTTCAGGCTTTTAACTCATTCCCTTGAGTTTATGAAAAGGGATAAGGAAACATAATGGCATATAATGAATACTTTAGGAAGCTTCTATAATATTACCTACCTTTTAACTGACAATTGTTAAGAATCCATGGCCAGTATCAGATACATAAGATGAAATTAAATAAAGAATATTTTATTACCCTTCATCTCTAAAATTTATTAAGCATCCAATATGTGCCAGGTGTATGCTGGTCTCTCTTACGTGAATTGACTCACTTCACCCTGCCAACACACTGTAAGGGATATTATTAGCTCTGTCTTAAAATTCATCAGAAAGATTCTTCCTGATTGTGGTGGTTTTCTGGGGTTGTGCCCCCCAAAAAAACATGTTCTTAAATTTAATCCATTACTGTAGGTGTAAATCTCTTGTTGAGGTCACATCAGTTAAGCTGTGGCCCACCTCTATCGGAATGGGTCTTAATCCTATTACTGGAGTCCTTTATTAGCAGAATGAAATTCTGAGAGAAAGTCATAGAAAGTGAGGGGCTGGACATTGACGGAACCCTGAAAAGAAGGGAGAGACCAGGAGATGCTGCCATGTGCCTTGCCACGTGACAAAGGAGCCAAGGACCGCCAGCAACCAGCCCCAGAACACCACAGTCTTCAGGGAGAAAACATTACCTTGATGATGCCTTGATTTGGACTTTCTTTTAGCCTCAAAATCATGAGCTAATAAATTCCCATTGTTTAAGCCAAATCATTGCGTTGATATTTGCTTCAGCAGCCCAATAAACTCAACCAATAGTCAAGAGTCTTGCCCCAAATCACACAGTAGTGATTCAGGCATTCAGCCTAAAGCTTCTCTTACGAAAGCCAGTGTTCACTTCTTTCTCCTGGAACTGATTGGATATGGAACAATCCAACAGAACCAGGGCTTATACAAAAAGGACTATCTAACTTATGGGAAGTGAAAGAAAATATCTGCAATAAGTATATCTAACAAAAGACTCTTATCAGGAATATATAAAGAGTTCCTACAAATCAATTAAGACAAAAATAAACAATCCAATAGAAAAATGGATGACAGATTTGAATGGGCATTTAACAAAAGAGTTTATCCAAATTACTAACAAACATATGAAAAAGCATTCATTCCCTTGTCATCATGGAAAGGCAAATTAAAATTATAATGAAATATATGCAACAGAATAGCTAATATGAAAAAGACTCTGTGTGGGTATACAGCAGTGAACAACATTGCTGGTAGGAGTCTAAATTGGTAAACCTCTGTGGGAAATCATTTGGGATTAACTGATAGGTATAAGCATGTGAATGCCCCATGACCAAGCAATTCTACTCATAGCTAGGGACCCAAGAGAAATGTTTACGTATGTACCAAAAGAAACGTTCAAGTGTATTTACAGCAGCACTATTCATAATAGCCAATAACTGAAAACTACCTAAATGCCCTGAAAAGTTTGGTAGGGATAAGCAGTGTGAGTTACTAATAATTATTAATGTGTATTTTAACAAAACATTTCTTTAGTTGGCTTACCCTGATCCATCCCAAATTATTCTCAAGTGATATGAAATTCACTTTTCTCTAAAATGGGGGTTTATTGTATCTAAGATTTAGTATGAATTATGTATCTATATACTTTATATATGTAAATATATGTATGTATGGAATCAAACATACGTATGTATGTATTCACACACAATTCACAGAATAAGAAGAAAAATGTATTTCAATTTTGTACACCTTGGGTTTTAATTCAAAAAGCCACATTTTATTATATAAAATAAAGATATAAAAAGAAATCACATTTTATTTTTAAACGGAGGGGGCAATGAATGATAGTTTTAAAATACAGGAGAAGTTGTTTTAGGCTGGAATTTTTATAGTTAATACGTACACTGAAAAGACATCTCTTTAGAAACTCCTTTCCCTGTCAATTCCAGTAGATGAAGGAAGCAAATGTTTCCTATAATTTCTTTCCAAGAAAATTTAAAAGAACAGTTTGATTATTTTTCTTCTATAATCTCCTAAGAAGGTTTGTATATAACAGGTAAGGTATTCATTATACCATGATAATGTGTCCCAAACCAAAATGCTTGCTATTTAATGGTAAGAGCTATTTTCATAATTATATATGTGGACTAGTTTACCTATATCATCATTACCTCAGAGTTAGTTAATTTTAGCTTGATTGGAGTGTCAGGGAAGGTGGTTCACAATTCTGCATACTAAAGAAGCAGCAGAGCACACTACCTTCCACATATCCCTATGAACATCAGACGTAAATATTTTAATGCCCCTTTCAAGTACCCAAAAGTCTAAGACTTGTGAATAAATTATAATTCCTAATTGATCTCTCTAGCCTGGTTCTGTGGTATAGTATGGCAGAAAGACTATTGGCCTAAGGTTCAGAAACCTTGTTTCTAATACTGGCTATAGCTTAGTTCTCCACCCTCAGCTTTCTTACCTGTCAATAAAGGACCTGGAAGACATCAGGTTTTCTGATGCCGTATTATTTTGTTTTGCTTTTCTGACCAATTCAACACTGGTCAGACAAGAATCAAGTCCTGGGTTTCTCAGATTCTTTCAAGTGAGTAGGTCTAGAAGCTCTGAGACTCCACTTCTCCAATTCACTGGATTGATACCTTGTGCTGTAAAACACAGGGATGCCTACAGCTGCTGAATGATTGCATCTTGTGGACTACTACTCACTGGTGACGTCTACTCACCAGGTGAGTTTACAGTTAGTTGCATTTGTTCCCCAAGCTATTTATGCAAATTGTATATGTAATTGTAATTATGTCATTTAATTAAATAGTACATAAACTGATAACATAGTGGGAAGAGAAAATAACTGTTTCTATGACTAAGTTGAATGATCTGCAGAGAATTGAGAAAAGGGAGTCTAACAAAAATTGCTTTCAAATTAGGTGTGGCAACACAACTGTACAATAGTTTTTAAAACCTAAAAACATTCTGCCTTCAGCTTTGTATCTACACTTAGGTTCTTACTACATTTAAGGAAACTGAAACTGAAACTTGGAGATCATACATTAGGATATGGTTAATGCTTAAATGGTGGTGGAACTCTGCTAAGCAGAACTGTAATCAAAGAAAAGGCATTTTCCTGACATCAAAAATTTGGGAAATAGCACAATTTGCATGTTTAAAATAAAACGCTTCATGTGTGGGGCACAGGTCAGGTTCTCTGGAAATAGATCCTGAGACAGATTTTCATGCAGAGGGTTTATTAGAGATTGCTCCAGGAAACAACCCGTATAAAGTAGTGAGAGAAACAGGATTGGACAGAGAGAGAATTCGAAATGTGATGTAGTTGCAACGTAAGTCTCTGGTGGGCTCTGGAGCTGGATGGCTCTGCAGAGTTGTCCCTATGAGGCAGAGGGGGGTGGTGATGATGGAGAGTCATTGAATGTGTAAGGAGGTGTAATGCAAGCTCCAGCTCCCTTGGGTTGAGGGCAGATGTCAGGGAGGGACACAGCTGAGAGCTATCAGCATCCACCATTCCCGGAAAGTAGGAAAATGCATGCTTCCATGCCCAGGAGGGGATCTAGGCCCCACATCACAGGAGCCCCTACAGAATGAATGCCTATTTTTAATAATTATTTGCATTAGCCAGTTTTTTCTTTTTCATGAAGCAACTACAATCCAATTTTATCACTTGAGAGGATTTTTACTTTTTATTTAAAAAATATGTTTACAAACAAGTAAAAACTTTTGAGGTAAATGGAATTGTCTCATTAATATATAATTGAAAAGCTATTTTGAAAGTACTCAATGAAATGTACTATGAAGAGTTTAAACTGCATATGTGCAAAAATTTCTGAGGATTCTTCAACTGGGGAACAACTAATAATTTCTTTCAGTGCCTTCTAATCACAGTATGAATCTGTGATTTTTAATCTGCAGCAATTTTGCCCTCCAGGGATAATTTGGCAATGTCTGGGGACATTTTTGGTTGTCACCCCAGGGAGGGGGTGATGTTACTGGCATCTACTAGGTAGTGGACAGGGATAAAGCTAAACATCCTGCAACGTACAGGACAGCCCCTCAGCAAAAAGAATTATTTGGCCAAAATGTCAAGTGGCAAACCCTGGTCAAAACTAATGCTTTGTTTAGTAGTTGCAGAAAACAAATATTTTGGCTTAGTTATCTTTGGAATTTCAACCTGTTAGATGCAAAGTTGTTTCTCCTAGCCCATTCTGACCACTTGACACAACTGTTTTAAAAAAGATTCACTCCAAGGGATAAGGTGAATATAATACCTCCCCAAAATCTTTCCCTCTTTTTTTCCTGGGATAGAGCTAGTACCCATTTTCCAGTCTCTTCAGTCTGGTGTAGCCAAGCAACTCAGTTCTAGTCAATGGAAGAGAAGCAAAAATTATGTGAAACACTTCCAAACATTGACCATAGAAACCTCCCATCCTCCGTTCTTATTCTCCTTCTTCCAGCTGGAAGACAATGATCCTTAGGCTCAAGAGCTGAAGTTCCTGAATAGTTGAGTATCCCAGGGAACCATAGCTTTCGATATTATCAATTTTTGAGGGAAACACAGCAACACCCTTTAAATATGGTATGAACTACTAGTTCAAGGTGTTCACAGTTTTAATATTAGGCCACATTACATTTCTTTCAATGATCCCATATCCTTATGGGTACCGTAATAAAAAAGCAAGTGATACCCTAAAATCAGTGTGAACAGGAGATGTATCCAATCTCATTCCAAAGTTTGAAAAGGATGCAATGCTGAAGGCCACACACCCCCCAACTGGTAAGTAATTGTGGTTATTTAAGGATAAAAAAAATGTTTTAAAAAATAATAATTTTATTTCAATTTATGTGTATTATTTTTTTAAATAGCTACTAAGTTGTTAGTACATAAATACTTATTAAGTTGTTTGGAACTAACTACTTAATCAACAGAACTGCTTAGGTATTTCTTCTGGTTTAGGAGTACTGTGAAAAAAATGATCGGTATGATAAGGGTGCCATGAACTGAGGAAGTTTAGGAACCTCTGCCCTGCGGGATTACAGAGGTAAAAGTGAAAGAAACCTGTATAACACCCATATTGGATTGAATGAGCCAGAACTTCTTGGCTTAACCACTGGAATTTCAGAATTTATCTATTAGATCAGCTAATGCTACCTTAGCTAGTAAAATAAATTTAATTAATTAGTATAATAAATTGAAGTTCCATTCAAATCTAATCCTTGGATTGAAGCTGTGACTAAAGAGGTATGCTATGAATAAATTCTGGATTGGGAAGTAGATTCCATAGGAATGTGACTTTATGTCCCAAGCCTATCTCTCACTATGTAATCCATACACATCACTTTGCATTACTGGTCTTGGATTTTAACATTTGTAAAGTTAAGACATGAGTCTATCTCTGGTTTCTCTTCTAGTCCTAATATTCTATGTATCTAAACTCCAACCATCTTCTGACTACCAAGTCTATCATAAAACGTCTCCTTCCTAATATGGCTCCGCTTTCTTCTTCCTCAGTGTTTCACAGGAGTCAGAATGTCACTGTATTTCTTGAGTTCCTGTCCACCCAACACTAAGTCTAGACTGGGAATCAACCCATAATTCTCCTCTTCCAAGAGGTCCAAAATATGTATGCATTTTAAGGGGTTTAGTACTAATAGCATTGGAATCTAGAATAGGAATAACAAAAGTAATGAACCTTATATCATGATGTTCTCGGATAATGTATTTAAAATTTTAAAAACAGTGTGCTATTCATTAATCTGCCATAAATCAGATTCTCTGTTGGTTATTCCCCCACTAGCCTTGGGGAAGATAAAAGTGAGAAATGTGGATGCCACCTCCAGCTGAGAGGAGATAGGATGTAGGACAGTCCTTAGAAGAAAGGAACCAGAAGAAGAAAGTCCATCTCTTCTAGCCCCAGTGAACTGTAGAGGGGAGGAGAAAAGTAGTCAAGAGAAGGAGATAGAGAGATTGTGTGTGTGTGTGTGCATGTGTGTGTGTGTGTGTGTGTGTGTTAACCTTCCCTCTCTGGTCCAAAGGCTTGGAGGAGAGAGGAGAAAAGTATGGATAGGATGAGAGGTAAAACAGAAGTAGGAGAGAGGCTTTTGATCTACTTCCCATTTGGATCTCTGAAAGGAGATTGATAGCATTATAGATTGACATCATCCCCAGGGTGGCTGCAACAGGAAGATCGGTGAAGTGGCAAGAGAAGGTAGGGGAGTTGCTCAGAGTCTTCTTGGACTCTCAAGTGTCCAGGAAAAAAGGAATCCAGAACTCCCTATGTGCCTCTCAATCGATGTAGAAAGGGGCCTATGGGGTTAGCTTTTCCGATGTTATTGTGTCAGGAAGACCCTGAAGCCTCAGGCTGCTAAGATGAGTCAAAGCCAAATCTCAGAACCAAGGTGGGGCTTAGCCAGTAGGGGCAAAGCCTCAGCTTTGATACATAAAGAAAAATGAGTTTCCCACTCACCACGTGAGCATCAGACAAAGGTTATCTCTGCAAGAGGCCACAGAAGTCAGCAGACATTACAAGAGGATTCCTATTTTCCTTACTACCCAGGGGTCTCATAAGCCTCCTTTTCCCAGTCAGATGCCTCCTTAGAAAGGAGCAAAGAGGAAAAAAGAAAATCCTGAAGTCTGAGGTTTCATTAAAAACAAAAAGAAACAACAACAAAAAACTGAGATACTTAGTGAGATTATTTAAATTAACAAATTAGATTGAGTCCACTGGATTTGACCAAATACTTCTTCCCCACTACCGAGTAGCTCATGAGGAGGAAGATCAGATCCGTTATGAAAAATTAAGAAGCAATGTTTTTTTTGCTAATCTGAATGAAGCATACAAAATTGGGATTCTTCACTGACATTAATGAATACGTATGCTGTGTCAGAAACTGTGCTATAGACACTTTGATTAGGGTCCTTGGTTTAATCAATGGGAGACTTTTTAATCTCCTTTTTCTTTCCATCAAGCTTCCTCTCTCCCCATCTTCCAATGCTTGACTACATCACATAGAAATCCTCTTCCAAGGAGGCCCATTTTTCTAGTACAATGTTTCCCCAACTTTCCTGAAGATAAAAAATCATCCACAGTATTTCTTAATTAAACCTGTGGCTTTCTAGGTCTCTCACTCCTGCTTCAGAAGGTCTGGGATAGGGCCTAGGAATGTGTATTTTTAACAAGTAGCCCAAGTGACTCTTATCATCAAGGAGACTTGGAAAAACCTTGCTCTATTGTCTGATCCATAAATTGCAATCTGCCCTTCTAGTCATCTACATTTCAGTAAAATGGCACCACCAATTATCCTGATGCATAACACAAGTCCTAGGCACTCTCCTTGTTTCTACACTCTCCCTCATCCTTCTACATGGTTCATTACCCATACCTTTGATCCTGTCATCAAATTAAATCTCGAATTAATCCCCTTCTTGGCACCTCCTCTGCTAAAACCACTTCATCTTCTAGCTAAAGCTTCTACAACTCTTAACAATGTTTCTGCTTCTACTCTTCCTTTCTTTCAAAATATTCTGCACTCACTCAATAGCCTTAGTTGTCATCTTAAAACACAAATTCAATTATACCAAGATCATGTCACACTTTTGATAAAAGCCCTTTAAGCAGTTATATTCAGGATAAAATTCAAATTCTTTTATCGTAGCCCACATATCCTGCATGTTCTGATACTTTACCGCTCCAGCTTCACCCAAGCCCTTTGCTTTACTCATTCATTATTGTAGCCACACTTGTTTCTTTGACTTTTCAAATACAATAGACTCTTGTCCACCTCTCAGCTTTTATACAGACTCCTTTTGACACACAGGACACTCTTTCCATTGATCACCTTATAAAAAGTAGAACTTCAATCAACCTACAAAGAAGAAGAACTGTTCTCTCTTATCTTAATCTTAGACCATTGTTCTTGTCCTTTATATTACTGACCACGGTTTATAAATATTTTTTTGTTTAGTCTTGAATGCATTTATTTATTTTTAGCTTTCTAGTTAAAATGAGAGCTTCATGAAGATAAGGTGTGTATCTTTTGGGTATATCATAACAATAAACTCAATAAATATTTGTTAGATGAATGAATGAAAGCTGGAATTATTAGACCATAAAGCTGCCTTTAATTATGAGAAACAGAATCCCTTCTCCAAGTTCCCTCTACAAAACTCACCTTGTAGAATTTCCTCAAAGGTCTGACAGAGACAAAATTTAGGTGCACCAATTCTTCAAAATGATTCTCTAAAATCATAGTAAGGCGGAGGCAGGCACAGAGAAGAGAATCTAGGTAATATTCAAGAACTGTGACACTGGCTCCTTACACCAACTTGCAAGACAAGCCATCTTCTGCTCTAAAATTCCAACTACCATGGTATGTGAAGATTCTACTCCATGGAAACCTATCTATAGTTCTATTTGATAACTGCTGAGTCACAACAAATTAAAAAAAAAAAACAAAAAAAAAAACATAGATACCTGAGGCAGTAAGTAGCAGAGAATTAGCAGGTACTTTTTCCAACATTGCTACCTTTTTCTTTGTTGCTAAGGATAAACACATAAAAGGAATGCTTTTATGTTCATATCCATGTATCCATAATTTGCTAATAACTTGCTTCCAGTTGAGTATTTTGAAAAGTCATTTCTTCTTTTCCTCTTAACCTTGGAATTGGACATCAATCTCAGGAGTTTGGGACACTTGATCCCTGTCCTCAGGCTTTGTTCTTATCGTCTCTGAGCACATATGATGGTTGGGGTTCTTGGTGCCATAGGATTTTTTTTTTTTTTTGGCCACTGTTTAAAGTCATTATCACAATAGGACTTTTTATTAAATTTGCATGGCTCTACATTTTTTATGCTGCTTAAAATTAAATTGTTGGTACCATTTTATATCCAACTTGACAGAACAAGTGAATTACTTAAAAGGAGTTCATGGACTTTTTGAAATGCTTGGACTAAACAACCCCCACTCCTTTATCTCACCCATATGAAGGGTCATTTTCAAGAGAGGGCGAATTACATCCTCTTTTAGCGTCCAAAGATAATTGGAAAATTTCTCCATTTCCATTTCTTGCTCACATATTCTCTCTTTGTTTGCTAATGCAGAATTCAGAAATGTCACTTTATACACAATTGCTGTTTGATGGCTATTTTATTTCCAGATTCCTTCAACACTAATGAATGTGCAGTAGCTTTACAAACTGATCCTGTTTATAGTTCTGGCATGCAGTGTTAAATCCTATCTAACTTGACACCTCTAGAACATACATTATTTCTACAGCTATATTTACTTTCTAAAATGAGTTTTGAAATAAGTTACTGATCTGCACCATCCAACAAAATGCCTTCATTTACTGAAATTTTACTTACCCTAACTGACAAAGGAGTTGGGCTTTCATCACCTAAAAAGTGGTCTTTAAATGACTGCAGATAGTGTTAACCACTGGCATTCAGAAGGGTCTCGTTTTGATGGCTTTCATAAGTTCCAAATTAGAGATATAATTCATTTCAAAAGATGCATACTTGAGAAAAATAAAACCTCTTTAAGAAATATATGTTGTTGGTCAATTAAGCTCACTCATTAGCTATATTTTCCCGATACTTGTCCTTAAGGACCTGCAGGTCACAAAAGTGTGATAAATGGTCACTTTAAAAAATTTACTATCAGAGTAAAATATTTAAATGTTTAGTGATTTGTTTGACAACAGATACAAAAGGTCTTAGAATTTTATTTACCTTTTGTACCAACAATTCCACTTCTCAATGGGAATGTCTAAATAAAGATTTTGCTAAAAGAATGTTTGCTCCTAATTTATAACAGTGAAAATTAAGTAATATCCTAGATAAGCAAGAAAAGGAATTTGTTTGGATAAACTACAATACATGCATGCAATGGAATACTATGCATTCATCAAAAAGATGTTATGGGATACTATGAGATAACATGAGAAGATCCTACCAACATGTTTATTTACTCAGCAAATGTTTAGTGAGCACTTAGTACTTTCCAGGCACTATGCTGGGTGCTGGGATATGAATAGTGACAAGGACCCTGGCCTTAGAGGTTAAAAGAGTAGATTAAAGGCATATTCAGCAAAATTCAGTATTTTGTTATATTATACATACACACATATGAAAACACTGGCAAACACATTGCTTATTCTCTTTGATGATAGAACTGCAAAAAACTTTAATTTTCTTCCTTTTTCTACAGTTACTAAAATGGTGGTTCTTCATTTTTATTAAACGGACAACAATTTAAAATCATGGCTTTCAGTAAAATGCTACAATTCTTCATATTATGGCCATTAGTATCACTCAAGAATATTGAAACTGTAAATATTAAATAAGTAGATGTCAAGGTAGTCACAACATCTAAAGCTATAAAAGGATTTAAAAAAAGAAAAGTGTTCATCTCTTGTCAGTCAGTCAACTGCCTTCATTGAATGCTTGTATGCAAAACACCATGGCAAATACTACAGTTCTACTTTATAGGCTGATAATGTTCATTTTCATAAAATGCTTTGAGTAAGAAGTAGAAATTGTGATATGCTGCATGATCATAAATTGAGCTGAAAGGCATATGCAGGCAGTAATTTTAATTATTATTATCTTCTTATGATGAATACACTTGCACTCACCCCACTAAATATTTGGACACCAACAGACATGACTTCAGGGTGAGCTGATTTTCGCCTTCACCCCACATAGTTTATATTAAGATTAATCAAAATATCTTGTTAACTACACCCTATTTATTGTGAGGTGTATATTATATCATAGCATAGCATAGTATATTACTTATTTGAATAAAATTAAAGAGCTTTGGTGTTTGGTAAAACCTAAGGGAGGTTATATTCATTGTATGGTGTAACACTGAGTATAAAGAAGACAAGATTTTCTCCCCAGTGCTCACTGTGTTAAATGTTTTAATCACTATGAGCCTAAGAGATTTCCTTCATTATTATTGCAATGCTAGTAAGGTCTAAGGTTGTGTTTCTTATACAATCAATGATAAGAGCAACCTGCATTTAAAAGGTGATTTGTATTCACGTTTCCAAAACTCTTTATATGCAATTTTTTTGTTTTTCTTGTCTGATTACTTACCTACCTAACAATTTAAATGAGGTCAAAGTTCTATGAACCCTACTGGCTTACTGCATTAGATTTTTAAATATCAGGACTCTGCGTATGTTGGGATATGGCTGGGAGGTTGGAAAAACTATGCATAGGCTATTGCTTAATTTTTGCATTTTTACATTTTTATTCCTTTTGTGTTCTTATAAGTATTTATGAAGTTTTCCCTGCAGTGATGATTACTGTTATTCTTCATTTATCTGTTTAAATCCCCTCTAGTTTTTTGGGCACCGCAGCTTAAACAACCTTGGAGTCAGGCTGACATTGGTCTGAATCCTAGCAATGTGATCTTGTGAAAGTAATTTACTCTGATGTTCATTTTATTCATGGAAAATGGGGAAACTAATGCCTACTTCTCAGGGTTACTGCTTCAAATAAATGAGATGATGCATGGAAAGTGGTCAGTGCTCAATAAATGAAGCAGTTGTAACATCACCAGTTGCTTAGTGTGGAATCATGTTAGAAATAAAGAAGGACAATAGTAGGCAGGATGAATCTACTCTCAAGGATTACATTACTCTATCACCAAATCTGCCTTTTACCCTAAACCAATTAAAAGAAGAAGAAGAAGAAGAAACAGTCTACAGTCTCAAGAGAGAAAGCAGAAACTTAATTACCTCATCCATTACTTGTTTTGGAGATGATCAAGGATAGGGTAAAATTAAATGATCATTTCTAACGAGACTGAACACCCACTAATAATTAAAACAATCGGAAGAAGGTCCAGTCACCCTATACTATCTCCTGACCCACCCTAACTCCCACACTTCCCAGGGCTGGAAGATTAGCAAACACAAACCAGAATTTTCTGATTTTTCTTCTAGTACTGAACATGTATTGTTCTTATAATTTGAAAAAAAATATATAGTTATTAAAAAGTAAAATAAATCACCTTAAGAATAAAAATAAAGTGAGGAAAAGCTTAGAACTCCAGCTATGCAAGCTCTTTTTCAAGCAAAAAATCAAGTAAAAATCAAAACCAACATCAAAAATATCAATAGCAGCCAACTTAATAGAAAACTTACTTCGTGCCATGATGTTTACTGTACTCAAATCCTTACTTGCATTATCTTATTTGACTTACTGTCTTAATTTGCCAGGACTGCTATGACAAATACCACCAAATGGTTAGCTTAAACAACAAGAATTTATTGTCTCACAGTTTTGAAGACCAGAATTCCAAAATTAAGACATTCGCAGGCCATACCTCCTCCAAAGTCAGTAGTGTTCTGGTGGTGGCTTGCTGGCAGTCAGTCTCTACCTCTATCACATGGTGATCTGTCTTTTGTCTTCTCCTGTTCTTCTACTTCTGTGTCCAAATATCCTCTCCTTAAAATAGGGTGATTCCAGTCCACCCTATTTATATCTGGCCTCATTTTAATAGGATCTTTGAAGATCTTATTTACAAATGAGTTCACACCCACAGGGTTAGGACCCAAATAGGTCTTGGAGGGAACGTGATTCCATCCTCAACACTCACCATAACTGTGTTAGGTGCTATTATTATACCCACGTTACATATGAGGAAACTGAGAATTTGAGAGGCTGACTACCAAAGTCACAGGAAAAAGACAGTGTATGAATTGAGGTTTGATACGAGGTAGTCTCACTCCAGGGCTCCTGGCTCCTCCCTGTTGTAGCTCAGTCATTTGGACTGACCTCACACTTCAGGAAGAAGTACTTGATATTAGAAACTAACGTCCTCCAGACCAATCCCCTGCTCTGCCCATCCCTTCTGTAAGGAAGAGGATCCTAATATACAGTCCTACTGGGGACTGTCAGGACCTGAAATCAGGAGTGTCTGCAAATAAAGGACATCAATATTTATTACGTACCCTGGGTATTCTGTTAAGTGCTTTATTTGTATTATATTCCTTGATCCTCACAACAAATCTATAATCTGAATTGTTATTAATATCCCCATTGTCGAAAACTAAGATTTAGAGAGATTCTTGCCAAGGGATAGAGCCAGCTCTAAAGTCTTGAACTCTCACACCAGAGCCCATGCTTTGTACTATCACATCCTCCAAATACCTATATATTGGAGATTCCTAAAAGCAGGGTGTGTAGTTTTCATTTTTGTAGTCCTAGCACCTAGAACAGGGCCTGACATACAGTCAACATCAACAATAATTGCAGACACTTAAAAAACACTTACTTTGTTCCAGGCTCTCCAAGGGCTTTATATCTATATCTATATCTATATCTATATCTATCTATCTATCTATCTATCTATCAACTGTGTAATCCTCCCAGCAACCCTATAAGGAAGATACTATTATTATCTCTATTTCTCAGATGAGAACACTGATGAATGAATTAGAAATGGAAGGAAAGGACAAGAAGGAAGGAAGCAAGCAAGCAAAGAAGGAAGGAAGGGAATATTTCAGAAGACAAAAGTTGTCATCTCTGAAATTTCTTCTGTGATCCTGTTCATCTGTGAAGCCCAACTATGTACCTCACAAAATAGTTCTCACTGCTTCAACTTTGCCTAGTACAGGGACAATTAATGACTTAATGTGATTCAGAGTTTAAATCCCACTTGTATTATTAGTCACTGTTCAGATTTAAAATGTCACCAAATCTCAATAGCTTCTCTGGGCATATAGGCACAGCTGTGCAATTCTGTTTCTGTGATTTTTGAGGTTGTTTATATGATGTGTTGCAAGATCACTCCATAGATAAAGTTCCAACAAGCTGTATGAATGTCATCTCTAAAAAAAGACCACAGTTGACATCCATAATGACACAAGGAGTAGCATTCTAGAGACAACCAGACAACAGGTACTTGGGGAAAGAGCAGGGGTTACTACAGGACAGTGTCCAGCCGTGCAGAAACAAGGGAGTCCCCACAGGTCAGGGAAGCAAGGGAAAAGGAACTAGGCAGATGGGCTGAGCTGAAGAGTTTGCTGAGGAGACCAAGATTCCCTAGTCACAGAGCTGCTGTTCATAGTTAGATATCCCATTCCTGAGCAGGGCCGAAGTCTTGGAGAAACAAGAAGACAAAGAGGCAAGTTGGCCACAAGTACAGGGAGGAAGCCAGCTACTAGATTTGTAATACAAAGTCAAGCCAAAGCTGTTCACAAACTCCATTTGATCTGAGTCATTTAAATAATGAGCCAGGTAGCCCTCCTTTAAATTCTTCTAATTATAAGGGTTGTCCCAGCAGCTAATGTAAGGCTGAATATTTGACATGTATGCTTACTTCGGATTCAATCATCTCACTTATGTCTAATTGCTTTTCAGTTGACTCGCATGCATTTTCTAGTTAGTTTGTGGCATCATTTGCAAATGATGATGATGGCGTCTCTACTTTCACAGTCATTATGACCTCATATTTTCATTGTCTTTGCATTAGATAGAACTTCTAGAACAATACAGGACCACCTACCCCTATCCAAAACCCTTGGGACAAGGGTTAGAACTTAGAATTTTTCAAATTTTAAAAGCATAGCACTGACTCGGGCAAGATGGCGGCATAGAGAGGAGTGGAAGCTAAGTAGTCCCCCTGGAACAACTACAAAAAAACAGAAACGACTAGTAAATAATCCAGAATAACTGCGGGGGGACAAACGAGACCATCCATTCATCATACACCAACCTAAATTGGGAGGAATGCCCGAGAACACAGCATAAAATCTGTAAGTAAAACCTGCGGAACCAGGTCGGGAGACCCCCTCCCCCATAGCCCGAGCTGCAGAGCTCCGTGGTGCCAGAGAGAAGCTCTCTCCCAGCAAGCGAATACAGCTCAGCTGAGCTCCAACTGGGGTTTTAGGTAGTGAGTGTGAACTGCTCACTACAGGTACGCAGCCCCAAAAAACAGACAGAGGCTTTGGGTGACGACTGACCTGGGAGAGCCGGAGGGTTGCCTTGGACCTGGTCTGAAGGGGACTATCTGTTTCTTTTTTGGCTAAGTGGAGAAAGCCCCAGTCATTTTCAGTTTCCAGGGCTGTGACTCCGGGAAGGGTGGAGACACCACAAGCAGAGAGAGAGACCATTGAAATGCTAATGACCTCCACCTGAGGGGTCTGTCTTCTCTAGGAGGAAAGGGGTGGGGCCCTTTCCATTCAGAACCAGACCCCAGACCCTGGGGGAACACAGCCATACCTCCTCACACCAGTCAAGAATTATAGGCTAACAGGCATCACCTGCTGGGCAGAAAAGCACAGTGACCCGAGGCATCACAGGGTGGAGCAATTTTCTAAGACACACCCACAGGGAAATCAGGTACTGAATATTTCTTCCCTCTGGGACCTGAGCCTGTTCTGGTCTGGGAAAACCTGATTTGGATAACCAAGGAAACCATGCCTAGACAACAGAAAATTACAACCTACACTAAGAAAAACAAAGTTATGGCCCAGTCAAAGGAACAAACGTACACTTCAACTGAGATACAGGAATTTAAACAACTAATGCTAAATCAATTCAAAAAGTTTAGAGAAGATATTGCAAAAGAGATAGAGGCTGTAAAGGAAGCACTGGGCATGTATACGGCAGAAATCAAAAGTTCAAAAAACCTACTAGTAGAATCTATGGAAATGAAAGGCACAACACAAGAGATGAAAGACACAATGGAAACATACAACAGCAGATCTCAAGAGGCAGAAGAAAACACTCAGGAACTAGAGAACAAAACACCTGAAAGCCTACATGCAAAGGAGCAGATGGAGAAAAGAATGAAAAAATATGAGCAACGTCTCCGGGAACTCAAGGAGGAAACAAAGTACAATAATGTACGTATCATTGGTGTCCCAGAAGGAGAAGAGAAGGGAAAGGGGGCAGAAGAAATAATAGAGGAAATAATCAATGAAAATTTCCCATCCCTTATGAAAGACATAAAATTACAGATCCAAGAAGCTCAGCGTACTCCAAACAGAAGAGATATGAATAGGCCTACGCCAAGACACTTAATAATCAGATTATCAAATGTCAAAGACAAAGAGAGAATCCTGAAAGCAGCAAGAGAAAAGCAATCCATTACATACAAAGGAAGCTTAATAAGACTATGTGCGGATCTCTCAGCAGAAACTATGGAGGCAAGAAGGAAGTGGTGTGATATATTTAAGATACTGAAAGAGAAAAACCACCAACCAAGAATCTTGTATCCAGCAAAGTTGTCCTTCAAATATGAGGGAGAGCTCAAAATATTTTCTGACAAACAGACAATGAGAGACTTTGTGAACAAGACACCTGCCCTACAGGAAATACTAAAGGGAGCACTACAGGGTGATAGAAGACAGGAGTGTGTGGTTTGGAACACAATTTTGGGAGATGGTAGCACAACAATGTAAGTACACTGAACAAAGGTAACTATGAATACGGTTGAGAGAGGAAGATGGGGAGCATGTGAGACACCACAAGAAAGGAGGAAAGATAAAGACTGGGACTGTGTAACTTGGTGAAATCTAGAGTATTCAACAATTGTGATAAAATGTACAAATATGTTCTTTTACGAGGGAGACAAGCAAATGTCAACCTTGCAAGGTGTTAAAAATGGGGAGGCATTGGGGGAGGGATGCAATCAGCATAAACTAGAGACTGTAACTAATAGAATCATTGTATTATGCTTCCTTTAATGTAACAAAGGTGATATACCAAGGTGAATGCAGATAAGAGGGGGGGGATAGGGGAGGCATGTTAGACACTTGACATTGGTGGTATTGTCTGATTCTTTATTCTACTTTGATTTAAGATTATTTTTCCTTTTGCTGCTTCCTAGCTGTCATTTTTTTGTTTCCTCTTTCTTTTGCCTCTCTACCTTCTATGACTCTCTCTCCTGCCTTGTGGAAGAAATGTAGATGCTCTTGCTTAGTATGAGCAGAATGTTCAATTAGGGTGAACTTAAATGTTTGGAAATGAACAGGGGTGTTGGTAGCAAGATGTGAGAAGAACTAACAGTGCCGAATGGTGTGTGAATGAGGTGGAAAGGGGAAGCTCAGAGTCATATATGTCACCAGAAGGAAAGTTGGAGGTCAAAAGATGGAAATGTATAAAACTGAATCCTGTGGTGGGCAATGTCCATGATCAACTGTACAAATACTAGAAATCACTTCATGAACTAGAACAAATGTATGACAATACAATTAGAAGTTAATAATAGAGGGGCATATAGGGAAGAACTATATACCTATTACAAACTATATACTACAGTTAGTAGTATTTCAACATTTTTTTCATAAATAGTAACAAACGTACCATATCAATACTAGGAGTCAACAATTGAGGGGGGTTGGTTAGGGATAGGGGAGGTTTAGAGTTTCCTTTTCTTTTTTTCTCTTTTCATCTTTCACTTTATTTCTTGTCTGGAGTAATGAAAAGTTTCTAAAAATTAAACAAAAATTAAGTGTGATGGATGCACAGCTGTATGAGGGTACCCAGGGGCAAGTGATTGTACACTTTGGATCTTTGGATAATTGTATGGTATCTGAACAATCTCAATAAAAAAGAAAAAAAAAAAGAAAAAAAAGCATAGCACTACCTCCTAGTCAGGTATAGGGCAGCACTCAATAACCAAATACACTGACATTTCTTCAATAAACAAGATGATAATCTAGGAATGAATAAAGACTGTATAGAACCTCATATAAGTTCACGGCAGGTTTTGCTGTCAAAGAGTTATTAAAAAAACTCTGGGTTTTCAGAACTTTGGGATTTCATAATTGCAGATAAGGGACTGTAAACATGAAGTAAGAAATGGTGTCTATAACCGTAATCTTTTTTGGGAAGGGAAAAATATGGTTGAGACTTGAGACTATTTATATAGAGGAGGGAAATGCTAAGAGAGTGGAGTTAAATGGACAGTTGAGAAGGGAAAACTGAGGCAGTGCTCCCAACAAAAATGGAAGCACATAGATCCAAGAGTCCATGAGTTTTGGACATGTGGAGTGCCACAGTTTTTGTTCTTAGGACCATAGTAGAACCCTGAGGTGCACCCTACTATGGCACACATCAAATTTTATCTGACTTCCATACTGGATCATAAGCTCCCTGAGGGCTATATCATGGCTTTATCACCTTTGTATCCCTGCAAACATCTAGTATATGATCAGTATTTGCAACTGTGTAATTAATCAGTCTTTCTTGGAATTAATTCTTTTAGGTATACAGAAGATACTGAGTATGGAGAGGAGAAAATATTTTCCAGAAGGCAGTAATCTTGGTCATACCAAGAGTAACATGGAGTGACAGTTTCCCTGATTGCATCAGCTAAAGATATCTGAAGCGTTATGGCAGACTTGGAGTTTATGAAAGATGGAGCATGCCCCAGGTAACTCCACCTAACTGCTGAGAGTAAACAAAGACTTGACTTCACTGATTTACAGGGTCACTGTGGGGGAAGTGTGACTGAAGTGAGTGGACTTTCTCATAAATAGCTCCAGTCCTCTGAGTCCCACCTTTAAATACCATCGTGAAAATTCTGTAATAGCACTGAACCTATTGACTCTTCTTCAGGCTTCTCTTTCCAGTTTCATGAAACACTCATGATCACTCCCTTCTCCCCTCCTCTCCTTCTCCTTTCATCTTGCCAGTCCTCAATTTTTCTCAGCCTCCATTGGCTAATATCCATATATCTCCATGGGCAACTTCTAACTTGAGCAACTGCCTGCTGGATATATACATCTGGCTGTCTTCTGAATCCTCAAGTTCAACATGTCTCAAACCAAACTCATTATATTATTACAATACTGCTCCTCTTCCTGACTTGCAAATTTTTATTAACAACATAACCATTCTTTTTAGTGACAAACTTAAACACTATCATACTTCCAAAAAAAATCAAATTCTACCGTCCTCTTCATTTTCAATTATGTTCTCCCAACATCCTACCCAGACTATTTAAATAGTTTTTGCATGGCTCTCCTTTCCTCCAGTTCATCCAAAACATCACAGAGCAATCTTAATCAGTTAGGAATTGCATTCAGCTGTAATAGACCTCTGAAAAATAGTGGCTTAAACAAGATTGGGGATTATTTTCCTCTCTCTTTGATTGAGACTCTTAGCTTTCTGCTCCACCAACCTTAGAGATCAGCCCTTCTCCTCAAGCTTTAAAGGTGACTGTGGGAATTCAAGCCATCAAGTTGTTTTCTAAGAAGGAAGAAGAAAGAAGGTCTAAAGAAAAAAAGAAATGACAACTGAGTCAGCCTTCCTCTTAAGAGGCTTTCCTAGAGAGCTCACACAGTAACTTCTGCTTAGAATATAGTCCCATGGCCCTCTCAACCACAAGGGAGTCAGGGAAATAGTTTTTTATCTGGCACTTTGCCATCACCCCTAAAATTGAGATTGAGGTAGTAAGAAAAGTGAGAAGAATGTTAAGTAGGCAATTATCAGCTGGACATACGGTCTATTCTTTCTAAAACAAATTTGTGATAAAAGGAAGCATTAGGTATTATCTCATTGACTACCAAGTTAATTCTAAATTTGTAACAAAAGGTCCAAATATTTCCATGTTCTAGCCCCAACCAATTTCACCAGCCTTTACTTCTCAGATTTTAAGGTGCATATGAATCACCTAGGATTCTTGTTAAAATGCAGAATCTGATTCAGTAGTCTGGGATGGGGCCTGAGATTCTGTGTTTCTAACATGCTTCCAGGTGATGCGGATGCTACTTACGTAGCAAGGTTCTAGAGCAGTGGTTCTTAGCTGAGGGTGATTTTGCCTCCTCTCTTCACTCAGGAGACATTTGTCGATGGCTGGAGACATTTTTGTTTATCACAGCTGGGTGGTGGTGGGATGATACTGGCATCTAGTGGGTAGAGGTCAAGGATTCAAATAAATATTTTATAATTCCTGGCACAGCTCCCTACATTAAAGAATTATCCTACCCAAAATGTCAACAGTGCCAAAGTTTAGAAATCCTCTTCAAGAGATTTTCTATTCCCCAGCAAAATTGAATTATATATTTCAATATTCTCTACATTTTCCTGCCTAGTCACTGTTTTCTCCAACTTGTCCTTATAATCAGCTCCATTAATTGACTTATCAGCCCTACGTCAAGGCCCAAATGAAACAGCACCTGCTTTGTGAGTGCATCCTAGGTTTCCTTCTGTAGGTTCTCCCCCTCCTCTGAATGTGTATATTGCCTCTGTGTATTTTACTGAATCTTCTCACCAGACCTAAATTATAAGTTCTTCAAGGCAGATGCCCATACCTCCATCACTTTGGTAACCTCCGTGATAGCTGGCACAGTGCCCTACACACTATTGAACGGGTACTCTTTATGGGTTTTATAACATACACAGATATTTCAAATGATCATTAAACATGCACATGTGCATGCACACACACAAAATATTGTTAGATCTTTAAAAGTTGACAATGCAGGGCAACTACCCATGACTCGGTCTTCCCCAGTCTTTTCCTTGTACCAACCACCTATGCAGATTGCAAGCCCTTCCAGTCCTCATAAAACCCAAATGCATTTCCACAGAGCAGTTTTAAACCTCCTCATTTAGGGTCACTGTCTGACTTTCATTAAACCTTCCCTCATATTTTGTTAGAGCCAGGGTTCATGGACCAGCACCTATTTACCTGGTTGGCTGAGATTAAAATGAGTAATAGATCCTCCATGCCATCAGCACAGCTCCTAATGCATTTTTCATTAAGTTGAACTCCCACTTGGGTCCTCTTTCTCAGGTTCAGATAGAGGTAAGAGAGATGTGTGCCTGCTTGTTTACCAGCATTTAAACAAGGTTGCTCTTTTCTCACAAACGATAACAATTTGTGCTTAAGATGAGTTCTGGGAAGGCTGAAACATTGTGTTTATTTGACCATCTGTTAAGAGAGTACTGATTCATTAGAACAGACTTTCAACTGGTCCACATTTCAGAACCCTAATGAAATATTTTCGACAAAGATCAGATGCTTTCCATAAAACATACCCACACACACACACACACATATATGCACGCATACGCATAACACAATCACACATATATACTCACATATATGCTCACTTGTATGCCCACAAACACATATAGCCACTACACATATACACCTGTAGAAAGATGAAAAATGCCTCTCCAAATTTATCATCTTAATCTCTGGAACCTATAAATGTTATCTTATTTGGAAAAAGGGTCTTTGCAGATGTAAGTCAACAATCATGTGATGGGGAGATTAACCTGGTTTATCCCTGTGGGCTCTGAAAGTCATCACAAGGGTCCTTATAGGCAGGGAGAAGTTCTGCACACACCCAAAGGAGATGGTGATGTGTAGAGAGAGAGGCAGAGAATGGCCAAAGGTCAAGGAATGCTGATAGTCACCAGAAGGTGGAAGAGGCAACTTCACTGTTTAAATTACCAAGTCTGTGGTATTTGTTAGAGCAGCCTCAGGAGACTAATATAACATCCATTACACATACACATACATGCACACAGTCACAGATTTACACATTCATATGCCCCACACATGCGCACACATATATATGCCCATCACTCACATACAAACGTAAACATACATACACAGTCATACATAAACATACGTGATTTCCACATAGGCTAACAAGTTCAGTTAGTTATCTCTAAACCGTCTTCAATGAAACCATATATTTGAATTATACCCTCCTCAAATAAAATATGTAAAAAAAATAGGAAGTCAAAAAATGGGAGGAGAAGACTGTGGGAATTTCCCCCTTATTTAGTTTTATACATAAATAATAACTAACGTTAGATGAAAGCTTATTATATGCTAAGCCACTGTGCTAATTGTTTTAAATGTATAATACAACAATTTTATGAGATGAATATTATTATTTTCTCCCATCAGATACATGAGGAAACTGAGGTGCCAAGAGGATAAATAATGTATTCAAGCTGACACAGTGACAGAGCTGAGATTTGAATCTAGGCCTTATCATTCCAGAGGCCACACTTTAACCAATATGCAATAGTGCCTTTAAAATCTCAAAATTGTCATTCATAACCAACATATATATTTAGTTTCTCACCATTTCAGCAGTGCCACTTGAAATTTTATTTCAAGCCATAGTATCTGCAACCCTGCTGGAATCAAGGCTAACTAGGTCATCTTCATCTGGAATCAGAGTTCCATCTGGTAAGGGTCTCTTCTTGACCCAGCTGCCCATCCCCACTTCCCCACCCAATAAGAGGCCCTCTGCAACTGGGGGTGTGCCAGAGCCCTGCACAAAGAGCAGACGCAACCCTACCCCAAGCACCATATTGACTGGCCTTTCCATGCACCTGGAATCCTGCTCCCTCCACTGGGCCAGCTGGAACCATGCAACCCTGTAGCTCTTCCTTATGACTGTGATTTTGAAAATACTGTCATCTTTTATGTTTTATATATATACAGAAATAAGAATATGTGCTATGATAAATACATGTTTATTTCAAGGGCAGAATATTACAAATTGAGTCTTCCTCAAAGTAAGGAAACTTCTATTTTTGGGCCTGATATTCTTGTTATAGAAAAAACTGCCTCATCAGAGGTATGGGGGGAGGGGAAGGTGCGCTGGGAGAGCATGGATACAGCATATTGTTTATATGAAAACAGGCCCTGCTGGGAACATGAACAACAACAAGGAATAAGTTCTACTTAGGGCTTCTTATGTCACTGTGGACTGTCCCCTGATTCCACCTGCTTTTAGTCTAGTTCCACGCGTCCTCAAATCATCATTTTTCAACCGTCAGTCCTGGCCAAGCTTCCACCCCAAAGTCCTGAACAAACCACAATATCATTTGTCTAGATTCCCAGAACTACCGTCTCTGCAGCTTAATGGCTTACACCTGCATTGTAGGCAGCCCTGTGAATTAGTTAGGGTTCCCCAGGGAAACAGAACCAACAAGAGATATCTGTAAATCTAAGAATTTATAAAAGTGTCTCACACGACTGTGGGGATGCACGAGTCCAAATTCCGTAGGGCAGGCTGCAGACTTGCAACTCCAGTGAAGGTGTCTGATGAACTCCTCAGGAAACACTTCGCTGGCAAGCCGAAGAAGTGAAGATCCTCTCTGTCTCCCTTACAGGTCCTCAACTGACTGGATTAAATCCAGCTGACTGAATTCTCTCATTACGGACGACACACCCATCGTTGATTACTCACAGGTGCAGTCAATTGTCCTTGTAGTAACGGTTAGCCCAGTGCTTGCTTGACCAGCCGCCTGGGCACCATCACCTGGCCAAGTTGACACATGAACATAATCACACCCCATGAACTGTTAGTCGGTCCTCGTTTTCCAGTGTCTACACTCTATCCTAAGAATTTATGTATTTATTTATTTATGTATGTGTAATTGTTTATTTATTTTACAGAGCATTTACTCACCCAAATACCAGGATCCTGCCTCCTATCAGTTGTTGTTTTTCAAACTTTTTCCTTTCTTGAGCCCTGTGATCCTAACCATGAAAACAGTCATGGCATCTTTTTTTACCCCCGACACAAGGACAGTGATGGTTTCTTTCTCGCCCCACCCTGATAAGAGAAGAAATAGCCAGTGTGGGCCAGTGACTAGGGACAGGCAGGGGCTCTGAAACAGATGGGAAGTGCCTAGGGGAGCAGAAGCCCATCCCTCAAGGAGGAATTAAGCAAGGACAAAGGCCACATGGGCTTAGACCCAGCATACCAGCCCAGCTGTGCCTGAGGGAAAAGGCTGAGGGAACTTGAGAACAGGACGTTGGATTCCTCTATCTATTCAGAGCAAAAAGGGACCAGGCAAGATAAAAGCCATCCTCAAAGGCTGTAAGTAGACCTTTGTAGCCCTGTCAGAGGGCGACAGAGCAGTTACATCAGTGGGAACACTGGAGGGTTTATTCCTTGCATTTTTCTTAATTTAGGAAAATAAATAAATGAGGAATCTTTCCTTGTCCTCAAGCATCCTCCTTGGTATCCCTCTCCTACCTTCTCTCATTTAGTCTGAAAAGGACACTCAAATAAAGGTGACAACCCTAATCTGGGACAGGGGAAGGATCATATCAGCAAATGGAAATGTCACACTTAGCCAGACCTTGGAGAAAAAAAAATGTAATTGCTGCTTTTCACAGGAGCCTTCCTGAGAGATGGCAACAAGCCTTGTCTATCTTAGGTGAATTGGTGGGATGTGACCCTAAGGGCAGTGGAATGTCTGTGAGATTAACTGAGGAATAAATGGAGACAGTAGTGTCCTTTGTGGGGGAGGAGGGGTGGCCCTTATCTCCATGGAATCACAATAATATCAAAGTGTCACTACTCACTTCCATTCATGTGCCGTGGAAAAAGCCATTGTGTTCTACTGCGACCATAATCCTGGGATGTGCTTTATAACGTTTTTTTCCTTTTCCTAAGTAGAATTATTTACGCCAACTGGAAGGACACTTCGCTGTAGATAAAATGACATCCAGTGGCAATTATTGAAACTTCGCTGTAGATAAAATGACATCCAGTGGCAATTATTGTGGTGTCATCTATACCTTAAGGTTTAAAACTGATGTCTCTTTTTCCCATGATTTTTGCTTCTCTTCGTTTGAAATAGTTACAGTGCTGGGTTGCAGGTGTTTGTGTTTATTTTAAAATGTATTAATATTTCTTGAATTTGAAGAAAAAGAAATTCCCACATAAAATTTATAAAATTGAAGAAAAGTTAAAATAATTTGAAATGGGAACCAAAGAGAGGTCTCTGCTTTATTTATGTAATTCCTTCCTTCCTTCCTTTCTTTCTTCCTTCCTTCCTTCCTCCGTTCTTACTTCCTATTTATTTATTAGCTAAAAAACAATTATTTGCAGATTGGAGTTGTTCTTCTGATTTGGGAAAGTCACCAAAACGAGCCCTTAGGGAAGACAAATGAAAGGCAAATTCTCACTCTGTACTCAGAGAAAACTGAACACAGATGCTGCAAACTAAGATATTAGCATGAGTCATTTTGTCTTTTGCCAGACTGTCCCCTTGAAGAATGAAAAATGTTTTCCTTCCATGTGAATGTAGGCCATACTGCTGATGGGAGTCATCTAGTATTGAACAGAACTACTGGGACAGGGACCAATAACCATTACAATTGTATGATCCAGGCCATTTTGGTGAACCTCAGCTGTGCTTTGTGCAGAAGGCTTTGTCCAGCTTGGAGCTTGGAGAGGCATTAAACTCAGAGAAGCAAGTTATAAAACACGCCCAAAGTGACCTAGAGGGCCTGGTGTTCCTCTGGGCCAAACAATCTGCAGGCAAAGGAGCCAAGCAGCCAGCAGACAGATGTGGAACATATAAGCATTCCTCAGGGATACCCAAAAATTTCTTGGTGAGAAAACCTCAAGAGTAAAACTTGTCCCCCCACAGATCTTTGTATGTGAGAGATGATTGTTTAATCATTTTTAAAGGTGACCTTATTTTGCACCCCTGAGCACTGAAGTGGAGCAGTGTTTACACTTATTTCTATTCGATCTTAAGTTATTTTTCATAATAAAGGGCTTCATGTAGAAAAGGTCACAAATCTTAAATCTAAAGCTTGTTGAATGTGTACCCACCTATGTAAACACAACCAAGATCAAGATATAGAATATTTCTGGCCAATATATCCCCTTACCCCAAAGTTCACTACAATTCCAGCTTCTATCACGGTAGACTAGTTTATTTTGGCATTGAAGTTCATATAAATTTCATGAACACAATGTATACTCATTTTGTATCTGGCTCTTTTTACTCAACATTGTGTCCATGAGATTCATCCTGTGGTAGCCGTTCTTTATATCGCTGAGTTATTCAGTCATAATAAAATCTACTTATTCACTGAATGTTGATGGACATTTGGACTGTTCTCATTTGGGGGTATGACAATGACACTGCTTTGAACGTTCCTGTATATGTCACACATACTTTTGAGTATATACCCTGGAGTGGCATTGATTGGTTATAGGGAATACGTATGTTTAACTTTAATGTTGCTGTTTTACAAAATGGTTTCACCAATTTGCACTTCTACCATCAATGTGTAGTTACCAATACATGTTATTGTCATTTCTTATTAGTCATTCTAGTGGGTATATAGTAGTTACATTGTAGTTATAATTCACATTTCTTTGTACTTACAATGTTGAGTACCTTTTGTTATTCTTGATGGCAATTTGGAACTCATCTTTTTTAATGTCACTACATCTTTTGCTTATGTTTTCTTATTGATTTTTAGAAGATATGAATATGTGTCAGATATACGCATTGCTAAATGTCTTCTCCCAGTATGTGATTTGCTTTTCACTCTCTTGTTGTCTTTTAATTAACCAAAATGTTTATTATTAATTTATCAATTACTTTCCCAATTTATCAATCACATCTTTTGTGATTAGGATTTTTTCGTGTCCTGTTTAGGAAATTCTTACCCTAAGTTCAAGAATTTATTATCTTATGTCTTATTCCAGAAGCTTTATTGTTTTACCTTTCACGTTTTGATCTAAGACACATTTCTAATTTTTGCATATGATGTGAGTTAAGGGGTCAGTGTTTATTTTTTTCACATGGTTATATAATGACCCAGCACCATTTATGGAAAATACCATTCACCCCTGCTGCACACACCACCACCCCCAAATTTGCAGTACATATTCTGTCATATATCAGCTGATTGTATATGTGTGGTTCTCTTTTTGTTTTTTGGGGTTTTTTTTTATTATTATTATGTTCCATTGCTCTGCCTATCCCTGTTGCAATATAATACTGTTTTCATTTCTGTGGCTTAATAATAAATCTTAATATCTGGTACAGTAAGTTCTTCAGGTTTATTCTTCTTCAAGATTCTGTTGGTATTCTCGATCCTTTGAATGTCCGCATATATTTTAGAATTAGTTTGTGAATATCACACACACAAAAGCCCACTGAAATTTCTAATGGGATAGTCTTGACCCTATAGATCAAGTTCCAGAGAAATGATATCTTAACAACATTGAGTCCTCTTAGCAACATTTTGGAGTTTGCAGCATAGAGGGCTTGTACCTCTTTCATTACATTTACTCCTGAGTACTAAAGATTCTTGGTATTTAAAATTTCTATTTCTAATTAGTTGATGCTAATTATTAGAAATAAAATTGACATGCCCATTTATTTGGCTACATTCATGTACTGGTTCTAATCATTTGTTTATACATTCTTTTGAATTTGTATATTCTTTTCCATTTTTGATGGAATTATGTCACCTTCCAATGACAGTGTAGTTCTTTTTTCCCAATCTTTATACCTTTTTTTTTCTTTCTTGCCTTGCTGTACTGGCTAGGGTCTCTATTACAATGTTCAATAGATCTAGTGACAATGGGCTTCCTTCTCTTGTACTAAACTTAGAACTAAAGCAGCCAATATTTCACCATTAACTAGTGGTTTATAAAGATATACTTTACCACATTTAGGATGATCCCCTCTATACCTAGATGGATAAGCATTTTTAAAAATCATGAATGAGTATTAAATTCTATCAAATGCATTTTTTGCACGTGTTGAGAAAGTCATTTTTTCTCATTGTACGAATGTGGAGAATTACATTCACTGATAGGCAATAGTTAAATCAACTTTGCATTCTGGAATAAAACTCACTAGATCATGGTATATTGTGCTATTAACATATCACTGGATTTGATTTCCTAATGCCCTTTTAAGGAAATTTTTTGGTGTCCGTATTCATAAAAGCTATTGACCAGTAATTTTTAATGCCCGCATTAGGTTTTGATTTCAATATTATGCTGGACTCACAAAATGTGTTATGAAGTATTTTCTCTCCTGTTTTCTAGAAGACTTTTATATGATTTGCATTATTTCTTCCTTAAACATTTGGAAGAATTCAAAAGTACAACTATCTGGGCCCAGAGTGCTGGTCATTGACGGGGCTTTTTGGGGGGTCGGGGGTGGGATGGGGGTGAAGGAAGGAGGGTTCCTTTTATAAGAATGCTTTTAAACGGAGATTTTTTATTGTAAAAATAGGTATTCAAAGGTTTTATTTCCAGTAATTTTCAGATAAGTTCCTATCAGAACAATCCTCCCTCAGATAATTTTAAACTCTGGAAAGAATGCAAAAAAAACAACTACATGAAAGTATAGAGAGTGAAAAAAAGTAGCATATTTTAGGGGGAAGCTGACACTTAGAAGAGGATAGCAGGGGCTGAGTTTCACTTTTTTTCATATGTTGAAGCCAGGGGCCCAGCCACAATAAGCACCATGTGTGGTGGCTAAAACTTCAATCAGAAGCCTGTAGTCTTTCTGGACTGAAGAACTAAAGGACAGATTTCCATAGTAGCTAAAAAGTGAAAAGAAAATCCTAGAAAAGAGGGTCCAAAGATGACAACTCCAAGTTCTATATATAAAATATATGGATTTAATTGTGTTTCCCAAAAAGATATGTTGAAGTCTTAACCCTCAGTACTTCAGAATATAATTTTATTTGGAAATAGGATTGTTGCAGATGTAATTAGTTAAGATGACATCATACTAAAGTAGGGTGGGCACTTAATCCAATGTGACTGGTGTCCCTATAAGGAGAAGAGAAACATATGCAGAGGAGAAGACCATGTGAAGACAGAGGCTGAGAGTGGAGTCAGATAGCTACAAAGAATGGAAAACCAAGGTTTTCTGGCCACCAGCAGAAGCTAGGAAGGGGCAAGGAAGGATTCTTCTCTAGAGTCACTGGAGAAGACATGGCCTTGCTGACTCCTTGATTTCAGACCTCTAGCATCCAGAACTGCAAGAAAATTAATTTCTGTAGTTTTTAAGCCACCAGGTTTCTGGTAATTCATTATAGCAATCCTGGGAAATGCAGATGCTATGTCAACAACTCTGGCTGAACTGAACGATTTATATGTATGGTAGACTCAAATAGACCAGCCAAAGATAAAAGAACTTAACTGAGGTATTAGTTATCACCCAAGAGACAATGTTGCAGTTGGATTCCAACCAGGTTAATTGTTTCCCAAAACACAAAGATTAAGACTCTGGAGAAAAATAACAGAAAACAGCATATCCACTAAATAACCTTCACAATGCCTAACGTGCAATCCAAAATTATTTAACATACAAAGAGCCAAGAGAATATGACCCATTCTTGAGAGAAAAAAACAGTCAACAGAAACAAACCATAAGATGACAGAGAAGTAGTATTTAGCAAATAATGATTTTAGAAAAGCTGTTGTAACTATGCTTAATGACATGGAGGAAAATACGTGTGCAAAGATAGAAAACCTCAAGAGAAATAGAAACTATAAAAAAGAACCAAATGAAAATTCTAGAATTAAAAATACAATATATGAAACAAAAAAATTCACTTTATGGGCTTATCAATAGATTTGAGATGACAGAGGAAAGAGTCAGTAAGATTGAAGACAAAGATATAAAAATTATCCAATCTAAAAAAAAGAAAGGAAAATAGATTTTAAAAATGAATGAACTTGCAGGACAATATAAAATGATCAAATATTTGTGTAAACAGAACCGCAGAAAAATATGAGAAAGAAATGGGGTAGAAAACAAGCATATAGAAATGAATGGATGACATACTGATCAATGGAATCGAATTGATAATTCAGAGATAACCCCCAGATCTACAATTGACTGATCTTTGATAAGGCCCCCACTACCACTGAACTGGGACATAACAGTCTATTCAACAAATGGGGCTGGGAAAGCTGGATATCCATATCCAAAAGAATGAAAGAGCACCCCTACCTCACACCCTACACAAAAATTAACTCAAAATGGATGAAAGACCTCAATATAAGAGACAGTATCATAAAACTCCTAGAAGATAATGTAGGGAAACATCTTTAAAACCTTGTATTAGGAGGTCACTTCTAATAGATAAATGGGGACTCCTCAAACTTAAAAGCTTCTGTACCTCAAAGGAATTTGTCAAAAAGGTGAAGAGGCAGCCAACTCAGTGGGAAAAAATTTTTGGAAACCATGTATCTGACAAAAGACTGATATCTTGCATATATAAAGAAATCCTTGAACTCAACAACAACAGTACAGACAACCCAATTATAAAATGGGCAAAAGATACGAAAAGACAGTTCTCTGAAAAGGAAATAGAAATGCCAAAAAATACATGCAAAAATGTTCACCTTCACTAGCTATTAGGGAGATGCAAATTAAGACCACAACAAGGTATCATCTCACACCAATTAGAATGGCTGCCATTAAACAAACAGGAAACTACAAATGCTGGAGAGGATGTGGAGAAATTGGGACTCTTATTCATTGTTGGTGGAACTGTATAATGGTTCAGCCACTCTGGAAGTCAGTCTGGCAGTTCCTTAGAAAACTAGATACAGAGTTACCCTTCGATCCAGCAATTGCACTTCTCAGTATATAACCAGATCTGAAAGCAGTGACAGGAACAGATATCGGCATGCCAATGTTCATAGCAGCAATATCCACAATTGCCAAGAGATGGAAACAAACCAAATGTCCTTCAACAGATGAGCATATAAACAAAATGTGGTATATACACACGATGGAATACTATGCCACAGTAAGAAGGAACAATGTCGTGAAACATATGACAACATTGATGAACTGTGAAGACATAATGCTGAGTGAAATAAGCCAGGCACAAAAAGAGAAATATTATATGTTACCACTAATGTGAACACTGTGAAAAATGTAAAATAAATGGCTGATACTATAGAACGTAGGGGACCTAGCAATAGAGAGCAAATAGTGAAGGGGGACTGATAATCTAATGAGAACAGATAAGTTATGGAGGGTAAACAATGTTCTGGGAATGCTCAGGAATGACTGTGGTTTGTTAATTTCTGGGGGGTATGGTAGGAACAATTTCCCAGAAATGTATTTATTTTAGGTTATTTGTTTTTCTTATTCCTTTATAAGGGTTATAGTCTGTCTACTTTCTTGGGGTAGGGTAGGAACATGTTGGAAGCAATGTATAGTTATTTTAGGTTATTTGTTTTCTCTTATTCCTTTGTTTTGGTCTTGTTTGAAATGTTTTTTTATTGTTCATTTTTTAAATTTTTTTATAAAGTTAAAAACAATGAATAAGTGTGGAAAAAAAGTAAATGAACAATGCGGGGAGGAGGGGAATGAAATGTTTTGGATGTTCTTTTTTATTCTAATTTTTATTTTATTTTGGGGGTAATTAAAATGTTCAGAGATTGTGGTGATCAATGCACAACTATGAACTGATTGTACACTTTGAAGGGTTGTACGTTATGTGAATATATCTCAATAAAATTGTAAAAAATGAATGGATGGAAGAAAGATACATCTCTCTGAGTTTAAAATATTTACATGATTAGATTAGCCTCACTAAAGAATCTCTTTTGACATATAATGTAATACAATCACAGGTGTGACGTCTCACCATCTTCACAGATATTTTTAGGGCAGGAAATCTTGGAGGGCCAGTTTAGCATTCTAAGTACCACAAACAGATAAGTATAAGAATGCTGGGATGATTACATTAATATTGATTAATGTAGTTGATTTCAGAGATAAAGAGAGAAATTTCATAATAATAAAAGTCTATTTAAAAATAAAATAACAATAATAAATGAATATGTACATCATAGAGCTTCGAAATACATGCATCAAAAATGTGATGTAATTAAAGGGAGAAATACGCAAGTCTTAAATCACAGCTGGAGATTTAATGCCCCACTATCAAATATTGACAGACTAAGTAGAAAAAAAGTTGGTAAGGATATAGAGAACTTGAACAGCACCAGTGACTCCTTGACCTCAGTGATATTTATAGACAACTGGTCCTAATAATCTCAGAATACACATTATTTTAAAGTATACTTGGTACATTATTCAAGATAGACCTTATGTGGGACAATAGAGCAAGTTTTCAACAAATTTAAGAGGCTTAAAATAATATGTTCTCAGATCAAAAGAGAATTAAATTCAAAATCAACAGCAATAAGATATATAGGAAACACCTTTTGGAAACTAAACACCCTCCTAAATAATCTATAGGTCAAAGAAGAAATCACAAGGGAAATGAGAATTTATTTTGGATAGAATTATAATGAAAATAATACATATCAAAATTTGATACCAAAAAAAGCAGTATCTCAAAGAAAATACATAGCTTTAAATGTTTACATTAGAGATAAGGAAAGTAAGGGAAAAAATATGACCTAAAATTCTACCTAATACAAGCTAAGAAACAAAAGAGCAAAGTAAATCCAATGTAAGCAGAAGAAAGGAAATAATTAAAGGTAAAAACAACATTCAATAAAATAGAAAACAGACAAATGATAGGGAAAATCACAAAGCCAAAAGCTGTTTCTTTGAAAAGATCAACAGAATTGATTAAAAAAAAAAAAAAACCTTACCTATACTGATCAAGAAAAAGAGAGAGAGAGAGAGAGAACATAAAGCATCAATATCAGGAATGAAAGAGGGATTATCATTACTGTTTCTGAAATCACTGAAAGGAAAATAATAGAATACTACGAACAATATTGTGCTAAAAAATCCAACAATTTAGATGAAATGACAAATAACTTGTTAAATATAACTTAACAAATCGACACAAAATGAAACAAAATTTGAACAGCCCTATATTTATTAAATAAATGTACTTTATTATTTTTTAAAAAAACTTCCCATGAAGAAAACATGAGACCCAAATGGTTTCACTGGTAAATTCTTAAAAAATTAAAGAAATACCACCAATTTTACCCCAAATTTTCAAGAATCAGAGAAGGAAAGAACTATTCCCAACTTGTTTTATGAAGCCAGGATACCCTATTCCAAAGCCTCACAAAAGACATTATGAGAATAGAAAGTTTAAGACTAATATCCCTGGTAAACATAGGTACAATATCCTTTAAAATACTAGCAAATTGAATCCAGCAGTGCCTAAAAATTGTAATCCACAATAACCAAGTAGCACTTTTAGTAATGAAAGTTTGGTTTAACATTAAAATATCAATCAATGCATTTCATCATATTAACATGATAAAAGAGAAAATCCATATGACCAGTTCAATAGAGTAGAGAACTCAATTGATAAGATTAAATACTCATTCATGATAAATACTTCTAGCAACTAGGAATAGAAAAGAACTTTTAAAATTTTATTTAGAGTATTTTCAAAAAAATTTCAACCATCATTCTTGGCGAAATATTGAACACTTGTCCTAAAAAGGGAAACAAAACAAGGATGCCCATTCTTGTCCCTCAAAATTGTAGGTCTTATCCATCTAAATAAAGGAAGAAAACCAAATCCAGAGCAGAAAAATTGAAAAGGAAAAAAAAAAAATCACAGATGATTTTGTTGTCTATATTGGAAATACGAAATATGCAAAACAACCACTAGAACTATTAAGTGAATTTAGCAAGGTTGTAGAATGTAAAGTTGTATTAAAAATGATTTTTATCAACTAGCATCAAAAAATGGAAAAATAAAATTTTTAAAATTCCATTCACAACACTATCAAAAGACATGAAACAGCATGAAATTTAATAAAAGATGTACAACTGTTCTACACTGAAATAACAAAATATTGCTGGATGTTTGAAACTTTCATAAAATGTTGAGGAAAATGATTATAGAATTATTTAGATTACCTATTTCTTACTGTGTCAGTTTTGTTAGTTGTATTTTTCAGAGAATTTCATTTTAAGGATTGTCAAATTTATTGGCATAAAATTAATGATAATTCCCTCTTATTATTTTATTATTTTACTTTATTAGGCCTTCAGCCTTTGTAATGAAATCTCCATTTTTCAGGCCCTAAACTGTTTAATTACATTTTCTCCTTTTTTGGCTTTATTGATCAGTCTTAATAAGGGTTGAACAATTGTATTTATCCTTTCATATAATATACCTCAGGCTTTATCAATTTTCTCTATTGAATGTTTACTTTTACTTAACTGGTTTATTCCCTTATAACAATGGCTAAAGCCTTCATAAAAACTTCAGTAGAACTGATGACACAGAATATTCTTGTTCCGTTCCTAATTTTCAGTGCATATTTTTCTTTCTACATTCTCTGGGATAAATTTGCTGTTATTGTTTTGGTTTCTTGAAATGGAAGATCAGGTTATTTTTTATTCATCTTATTTTCTAAAATATGCATAACAGCATAATACTATAAATATGCATTATGGCAATTAATGCTACAAATTTCTGTCTGAACATTTAGCTGAATCCTAGGGGTTTTAATATGTTACAATGTTATGATTTCACAGATGGAATTACTTTCTAATTTCCATTGTAATTTTTTCTTGGACCCATGGATTATTTCTCTTGTTAATCAATTACTAAGCATGTATTTTATAATTATATTTGCATTTTTATTTCTAGTTTAATTCAGCTTTGTTGGAGAATACATTTTGCATTATCTCAGTCTGTTGAAAATTTTCAAATTTCAACTTATGGTCCACCAGAGTCTATTTTTATTAATGTCTCATCAGCATTTGAAAAGAATGTACATTCTGAAGTTGAGTTTAGAGCTGTATATTTCAATTTGGTTAAGTTTATTAATTGAATTGTGCAAATATCCTATATCCTTACTTATTTTTTGTCCGCTCTTTTTGTCAGTAACTGAGAGATGTACTAATTTTCCATCTTGGAGTGCAAATCTGTTTATTTATCCTCCTACTTTTTCAACTGTTGCTCTTTAGATTGTAAAGTGTTTTACTAAGCACATACAAATTTAAGACTTTTATATTTTTTGCTCAAATTGACACTAAGGGTTACAAAATACCCTTCTTTACCTCTAATAATATTTTTTTCTTATTTTTTATTACAGCAGTTGAAGGTTTACAAAACATTCATGCATAAAATGCAGGATTCTTATATACCCCTCATGCTGGTTTGGATGTATTATGCCCCCCCAAAACTACATGTTCTTCAATGCAATCTTGTGGGGGCAGGTGTATTAGTGTTGATTAGGTTGGAATATTGGATTAAGTTGTTTCCATGCAGATGTGACCCACCCAACTGTGAGTGACACCTTTGATTAGGGTGTGACCTCTGATTAAATGTTTCCATGGAGTTGTGGCCCCGCCCATTCAGGGTGGGCCTTGATTAGTTCACTGGAGCCCTATACAAGTTCAGACAGAAGGAGCTCACTGCTAGCTTGCAGCTGAAACAGACATTTAGAAGACAGCCATTGAAAGCTGACATTTTGGAGAACACCATTTTGAAACGCAACCTGGGAGCAAGCAGAAGCCAATCACATGCCTTTTGAGCTAACACAGGTTTTCTGAATGCCAATGGCCTTTCTCCAGTGAAGGTATTTGATTGTTGATGCCTTACCTTGGACACTTTACAGCCTTAAGACTGTAACTTTGTAACCAAATAAACCCCCTTTAAAAAAGCCAATCCATTTCTGGTGTTTTGCAAAATGGTAACATTAGCAAACTGGAACATCCCTCTATTATTAACACCTCGCATTGGTGTAGTACATTTGTTACAATGGATGAAAGCACATTTTTATAATTGTGCTATTAACTTTAGTTTCTGGCTTACCATAGGGTTCACTGTTTCTGTAGCACAGTTTCATGGATCTTTTGAAATATAATACTTTTTGCTTCAAAGTATACTCTATTTGATTAATAGAGCTGTATTACTCTTTCTGTGGTTAGCATTTGCATGTTGTATCTTTTCCCATCCTTTACTCTCGGGCTGTTTGCCAACCAAGTAAAGTGTGTGCCTTACACATAGCATGCATTTATTTGTATTTTTAAAATCAGGTTGATAATCTTTTCTTTCAATTGCATTGCTTAATCTATTTATATTTAATGTAATTATGGAAAGAGTTGAGTGTATGTCTACCTTAATATTTATTTTCTATTTTTTCTATTTATTTTTTGTTTCTTTATTATTCTATATTTGCTTTCTTTTAATAAATCAAGTACTTTCTATAATTCATTGTGCATGTTGTTTTATTATTTAGAGCGCAGAATATACATCCTTGACAGACTATATTTTACCTTTACAACTCACAAACAATATAAGAAACTTATAAGCATTTAAACTCATTTATACCTTCCTGCCCCTTTCCTTATTTTTTAATATAATTTACTTCTACAAATGTTATAAATCCTACAAGACATTATTATTATTGTTTCTTTAAAGAATCAACATTCTGTTATCTTTATCCACATATTTACATGTACTTTCCACCATACTTCCTTTCTTTACTTCTTTATTCTCTCATGCAACTTCTATCAAGGGTCTCTTTCCTTTGGTCTGAATAACTTCTGCTGTTAATTTTTTGTATTGCAGGTGTGATCTGTCAAATAGTCCAATCTTTTCTTTGTCTTAAAAAGTCTTTATTTAGCCTCCAATTTTGAAGGATATTTTCACAATATATATGTATAATCCCAGATTGGCAATTTTCTTTCACCTCTTTAAATGTGACATTTCATTGTCTTTTTGTTTCCATATTTTCTGTTGAAAATATGAGGTTTACTATTGCTACTTTTAGGGTATCGTGCCTCCCCCCTCTCACCCACTTACAAGTTTTGTTTTTGGTTTTCAGCAGTTTGAATCTGATGTTCCTAGTATCCTATTTGGGGTTAGCTAAACTTCTTCAATCTGTGGGGCTGATATTGTTAATCAATTCTGGAGAATTATCAACCATTATCTCTTTTGTTTTTGCCTTTCTCTCCCTTTGTTTTGGGATACTATTAGACATATGTTAATCCTTTTATCATTATTCCATGTTTATTATGCTGTGTTATGTACTTTAGTTTGTTTCCTATTTGTGGTTTATTTTGGATATTTTCTTAAACTTTTTATTTCGTTAATTCAGTCTTATACTGTGTCCAGTATATTATTAAACTCATGCTGTAAGTTCTTTATATTTTTCAGTTTAAGAATGTCAATTTGATCCACATATTTCAGATTCTCTATTTCATCTATTTTGCACATCTTTTATTTTAACATAAAAGTTGCTGGCAATATTCTCTGTGTCTTTCCATGTGTAGTAATTTCTTATTGACTAAAAAACAAAAGCATCTACAAATGATATTATCTGCCACCTTTCCTCTTTAAGCCAATAGGGCTCATTCTTAACCAGAAAATGAGCTGGATTGGGGATGGGTTGCAATTTTAGTACGATTCTGGTTTGTCCATGCTCCTTGGACATGAGTCTCCTAAGCTCTTGAAACCAGCTTCACTTATCTCAATGTCTTCATCCATGAGAGAACAAAGGAAATTCGTGTCTGCCTTTTAGGTGTTTTGAACTTATCTCCTTATCCTCTCTCTCCCCCCAGGGCTTCAAACTGTGGCATATGTCTTCAGAGTTATGAGGCCTATGTTTGAGAAAGGCCCAAAGCTTTATCAGGAGTTTGACTCCTAAGCACAAGAAAGAAGAGTGAGAAGAATAATGGCATAGAAAACCAGAGGTACATGCATGGTAGAAAACCTATGCATAAAGCAGAGCTATTTTTAAGATAGCATAACACTAATTTCGACAATTACTCTATTTTTTAGTAACCCTTAGATTAGCTCCTTATTTCTCACATAGATTAAAACTTTGGCAAATATCTTATGTGGAACACCAGCTTCATGTTTGAAGGTCCTCCAGTTTCTTCTCCACCATGCCAGCCCAAATCACCAAAAGTCTCATCAGTTTCTCTTTCACCAACTGTTCTGGTTTTTTAATGCTGCAGTTTTGCAAAACACCAGAAATGGATTGGCTTTATAAAGGGGGTTTATTTGGTTATAAAGTTATAGTCTTAAGGCCATTGTGATGGTTAGGTTCATGTGTCAACTTGGCCAGGTAATAGTACCCAGCTGTCTGGTCAAGCAAGCACTAGCCTAACAATTGCCAGAGGATGTTTGTGGCTGGTTAATAAACCAACAGGCTGGTTTATTAAATTATCAGTCAATTGGCTGCAGCTGTGACTGATGACTCACCAAAGGGCATGTCTTCCACAATGTGAGAATGCAATTGGCTGGATTTAATCCAATTAATCAGTTGAAGACTTACAAGCGAGACAGAGAGAGGACCTTCACTTCTTGTTCGGCTGACTAGTGAAGTGTTTCCTGAGGAGTTCGTCAAAGTTGTCAGTTTGTTTCCTGAGGAGTTCATCGAACACGTTCGTCGAAGATCCCAGTTCATTTCCTGAGGATTTCGTCGAAGTTGCCGGTTTGTTTCCTGAGGAATTCATCGGACATCTTCATTGGAGTTGACAGTTTGCTTACTGCCCTACAGAATTTGGACTTGTGCATACCCACAGTTGCGTGAGTCACTTTCATAAATTTTATATTCATAGATACCTCTCATTGATTCTGTTTCCCTAGAGAACCCTAACTAATACAGCCATAAAGTGTCCAAGGCAAGGCATCAACAATTGGGTACCTTCACTGAAAGATGGCCATTGGCATCCAGAAAACCTCTGTTAGCTCAGAAGGCATGTGGCTGGTGTCTGCTTGCTCCCAGGTTGCATTTCAAAATGGCGTTCTCCAAAATATTGCTCTTGGGCTGTTTTTCCTCTCTTAGCCGCAGCTCTTTTTCAAAATGTCACTGTCAGTTGCTCTGAGGTCCCTCTGTTTGTGAGCTCTTTTTTGTTTGTTTGTTTTTTTGTTTTGTTTTTGTTTTTGTTTTTGCCAACTTTATTATTGGTAAGGGTTAAGTTCTACATTAAGAGATTGAAGAACACAAGCTGTTGAAAAAAGTCAAATGTACAAAGTTGTTTATTTTTCTTGGCAATTTAAAAATACATAACCATTTAAACTGAATACACATTAAGTTAGTGTTTTATTTCCTTTCTATACAATTGTTATTACAAGGAACTGCTCCATTCAGTTAAAACCTAATGAATACCATCAACTTTTCCTGTCTTATATTTTTTAAGAGCATTAGTACATATATAATGCTACCCTTTTCAAAATGCTTAGAAAAATTACAATATCATAGTTCACATAAAGCCCTTTAAAAATCTGATGTCACAGGGTTGTAGAAGTTAAGGGTAAATAATGACACACTCTTCCTTAGGAGGACCCCTTGGTAGAGGAATTCAATACTAAGCAGGTTACGTAAACATAAGAAACAATCACAATTTTTAGTACCAGAATTGTTGCCAACTTGCCTGAAGTTCATTTGTCACATTTTAAAATTCCAACACATACGATGGCACAGAATTTTACATTTCATGATTAAATCAGGTAAGTGATGGTAGTTAAAAATTACATTCCTAAAATATGGGGACCTGATGTTATTGCTTTGTTTAAAGTGTGACTATAAAATAGAATATTTTAAAAACATAAATACCAGACTTTTATCAGATTCATTTTTCCTTTGCTAGACACTTAAACCAGTAATGCTGCTATTCAAATTCATATTTTGGAATTTCTTTGTAACTTAGTCATAAAAACCAGTCTTGTTTTATGTTGCATTTCTCCACTTTAATTTTAAACGGGCAAAAACAATCCCTTTTTTTTGCATTATTATTATATTCTGAATTAGTTTTCCTCCTCAAATCAAGTATATTCTAAAAGAGAAAAAATGGTCACCGTTAAGTATATTTAAAAAGTGAACGTAAGATAAAACAGAAATTTGAAAACTGGAGTTTTAAAAATGTTTTGAGGAAAAGTTGCATCACTGGAATAAACGTGAAGCTTTAACTTCACTATTTTGAGGATATAACATTCATGTAGTGTGTATACTAAGAAAAATTATACTCATACCTTATAATTCTTAAAAGGTCTCAGAAAAGAGATAGTGAGGAGCTCTGAGTGCCAGCAAAGCCATTTTGTCACTCCATGACATCAACATTAAACATTTTTTCTCTCATTTCTTTTAAATACATTTTTCTCTCTTAGTCTATATTCATTAACAGCAAAAGTGCATTCAAGTCCCTGATCTAGTAATATTTTATACTTGTGGCACCCTTCCCCATAAGTACATATTAGCAACATCTACAATACCAAGTCTATTTTTTGAAAAAGCATTATTTAAATTCTGGGTCTTAGTTTTTACAGTATCTAAAGATTAAAAGATTTCCCCTTGTATTGGACAATACAATTTCAATCACATATTGCCTTTTTAAATCAATGCAACCTTGAAAAGATTACTCACTTTCTAGTTATCTTCATTATTCTAAATTAAACTATTCAGAAAATGATTAAAGTGAAAACTTTTTTATTCCTCTTTGTAGTTCTGTGAATGAGTATTAACATAGTACATTATACTTTCAAATTCCACTGCTGAGGTCTAACATTTAATCAAGTTTTAGATGCTGCTTATATTCCTTTTTGCTTCCAAGAAACCTGGCCCTTTTCCATGCAAAAGGAGGCATATATTAAGATTGTATATTAACAGTTCAACTTAATGAATGCAAAAAAAATTTTTAAACTGGAATGGAATTGTTTGGTCCCATGAAATTCCTTGATTTTAGATTTTATTATGTATAACTTTTTATATCCAAAGTTTTGACTGTAATGATAAATAATTTTCCCTTAACAATTCTGAGTTGAGGGATAAGAGGAAAAGGATTTATAAACAGTAGCCTTGTTGCTCTTCATTGTCATGCTATCACTCACACTGTCATTAACATCTTAGCTATACTTTCTTTGGACCCTGAAATAAGTTGGAAAATTCATCATTGGTACTTTAGAGTTTAACACTTGGGGAAAAAAAAGTGGTTTTGTGCAACCATGTCTGGAATTCCAGTTAAAATTCCATTAAAAAACATGCAGAGTGAAGATTTTCTTCTTTTGATTCCTGTACATAAGTGAGGAACTCTACACAAGTTCTTTATATTTTGGCAGATTTGTGCATATAAAATAGGCTACTTGACTTATAAATTTTCTCCTGGCTGGTACTGTGGCTCTGTAGCAGTGAAGTAGTCTTCCAAGAAGGATTGAATATATTCAAATGGTGGTCTTTCATCAGGGTCCTTCTTCCAACAAAGGTTCATCAATTCATGTAGGGATTCTGGACAGCCCTGAGGGCAAGGCATCCTATACCCCCGTTCCACCTGCTCCAGCACTTCGCGGTTTACCATGCCTGGATATGGAACTCTGCCCTTTGTCACCAGTTCTGTCTGTAGAATTCCAAATGACCACACATCGGACTTTATGGTAAATCGGCCATACAGTGCAGCCTCAGGAGCTGTCCATTTGATTGGGAATTTTGCACCTTGTCTTGCAGTATATTCATTGTCTTCAATTAACCTTGCTAAACCAAAATCTGCTATTTTGCATACAAGGTTTTCTCCTACAAGAATATTAGCAGCCCAAAGGTCACGATGGATATAATTCATTCTTTCAATATATGCCATGCCATCAGCAATCTGAGCAGCCATATCAACCAGTTGTGGGAGCTTCAAATACTTTCCATCTCCCTCCTTAAGGAAATCTAGTAAACTCCCTTTTGACATAAATTCAGTGACAATATAAATTGGCTCTTCAGAAACAACTGCATAGAGTGGAACAAGTTTATCATGTCTTAATTTCTTCATGATCTGAGCCTCTTGAAGGAAAGCTTCTGGCATCATTGTACCTGGTTTTAGTGTTTTAATTGCTACTTTTGTGGTTCCATTCCATGTTCCCATCCATACTTCACCAAAACATCCTTGTCCTAGTTTAACCTCTAGTCGCAAAGATTCTCGAGGGATTTCCCAAGCATCTTTTGCTAGACCTTGAGTCTGGGGTTTCACAGTTGGACACACAGTTGTTAATTTATGGCATAAACCATCAGCATGCTCTGTGTAGTGTTTCACTAATTTCTGCAGAGTATCAAATTGTGCTCTGGTTGTGATATAGTATCCACCATTGTCAAGCTTCCTAATTTTGTAGTGTTTCACATTGTCACCTCTTATCTCATCCCAATCACGAATAGAGAGGGAATAAGTACCTTTAGTAGTTTCACTCTCTCTTACCAAGAAAATACCTCATTGATTTCCAGGGTTCAGAAGTAATCTTTCAGCATCTTTTCTTCCCATTTTGCCAAAATACCATTCTTCTGCCTGAATGGAATCTGCTGGTGCTACATAATTGCTAGGGATATAACCATTCTTTCCTGTAGCAATTGATATTGCTTCCCACCAGTCTCCTTCCGTATTGTTAATTATCTGAAATCTTTCACCCTTCTTAAATGAAAGGTCTTCTGTAGTTCTAGCTTCATAATCATATAAGGCCACAAATACAGTAACACCACCTGTTAAACCAGTAGGATATGAAGTTGGCACCACCGAGAATGAGGAAAATGCTCCTCCAAAAGGTGTCACCCCTGAGGATCCTCCAAATGGTGTTATGGAAAGATTGCTAAAATTAACAGATGTTCCCTTCGCTGATGATGACGGTGACATTGCAGTGTGTTCTGCTCCATAATGGCTGATAGTTGTGCTCACAGGCTCCGGAGTGTTTTCAGTTCTATATTTAATGGCTGGACTTTAGTTCTCTTTACTTTTAATGCAGCCCATTATCAAATAAAATTCTGGCAGCCACAGTGGACATGAATTGTGTAGACAGTTCTAGAAAATTCCCTCTTGATGCCACCTTCCACTTCCTGTTCCCTGGCCACGTTCGCCTGAGGCGCTGCAGCGGCAGCTCAGGTGGAGGGGAGGGGGCGGCGGGCGGCGGCGAGGCCCGCAGGGCCCTCTGCCTCCTCCTCCACCTCCGTGTCCGGGGGCGCCCGGCGGCGGCAATGACAGCAGAGCCGGACCCGGACTTGTTACTTCAGGAGGAGCGAATTCTGTGAGCTCTTTTTAAAGGACTCCAGTGAACTAATCAAGACCCACCCTGAATGGGCGGGACCACATTTCCATGGAAACAGTCAATCAAGAGGTCCCACCCTAATCAAAGGCGTCACTCACAGTTGGGTGGGTCACATCTCCATGGAAACACTCAGTCAGAAGGTTCCAACCTAATTGACACTAATACATCTGCCCCCACAAGATTGCATTAAAGAATATGGCTTTCTCTGGGGGACATAACATATACAAACTAGCTTACCAAGTAAAGTCCTTTAGCACAGGCCAAGTTCAGTCTTCAGTCTGAGACAACAATCTTCAAATGTTCCTTAGGAAGAAAATGGTCTGTGCAAACTCACCATCTCTAGAATTCCAATTTATCTAGTTCTTATATCTTCCACAGCTCTCTGATGTCTTTGAAAACAATTCATCCTGATTCTTCTAGTGTTGGGAGGACTGGACACTGTGACTACTATATCCAAAAAGTTATTCCTTAAAAAAATAAAAAAAAATACATATATTGGTCTAGAATTGTAGGATGAATAAATAATGGGGCATTGACCTTATAATTTAAAAAATTATTTGAAATATGACAAACGGAGATAAAGGAATAGTAGAATTTCCCATTCTTTTAGGTGGCATATAAAAAAAATACAAAATGATGATTCTCTGAATTATTACTACAAGTCTATCTTTTTTTCTTTACCCTTCCATTCCTGTGAGTTTAGAAGCTACAGTAATTACACATGATTTTGCATCTCAGCTCTGCCATTTGCTAGGATTTGTGTTCTTGGGCCAGTTGAATGACTTCTTCACACCCCAGCTTCCTCATAAATAAAATTAAGACAGTAGATGTCACCTTATAGGGGTGTTGTGAAAATCATAGTCCAGGCGGGGCAAGATGGCGGACTGGTGAGCTGTATGTTTTAGTTACTCCTCCAGGAAAGTAGGTAGAAAGCCAGGAACTGCGTGGACTGGACACCACAGAGCAATCTGACTTTGGGCATACTTCATACAACACTCATGAAAACGTGGAACTGCTGAGATCAGTGAAATCTGTAAGTTTTTGCGGCCAGGGGACCCGCGCCCCTCCCTGCCAGGCTCAGTCCCGGGGGAGGAGGGGCTGTCAGCTCCGGGAAGAAGGGAGAGCTGCAGTGGCAGCCCTTATCGGAAACTCATTCTACTGATTCAAACTCCAACCATAGATAGACTGAGACCAGACACCAGAGAATCTGAGAGCAGCCAGCCCAGCAGAGAGGAGACAGGCATAGAAAAAAAACAACACGAAAAACTCCAAAATAAAAGCAGAGGATTTTTGGAGTTCTGGTGAACATAGAAAAGGGAAGGGCAGAACTCAGGCCCTAAGGCGCATATGCAAATCCCGAAGAAAAGGTGATCTCTCTGCCCTGTGGACCTCTCCTTAATGACCCTGGTTGCTTTGTCTCTTAGCATTTCAATAACCCATTAGATCTCTGAGGAGGGCCCTTTTTTTTTTTTTAATCCTTTTTTCTTTTTCTAAAACAAGTACTCTAAGATGCCCAATACAGAAAGCTTCAAAGACTTGCAATTTGGGCAGGTCAAGTCAAGAGCAGAACTAAGAGAGCTCTGAGACAAAAGGCAATAATCCAGTGGCTGAGAAAATTCACTAAACACCACAACTTCCCAAGAAAAGGGGGGTGTCCGCACACAGCCATCATCCTGGTGGACAGGAAACACTCCTGCCCATCGCCAGCCCCATAGCCCAGAGCTGCCCCAGACAACCCAATGTGACGGAAGTGCTTCAAATAACAGGCACACACCACAAAACTGGGCGTGGACATTAGCCTTCCCTGCAACCTCAGCTGATTGTCCCAGAGTTGGGAAGGTGGAGCAGTGTGAATTAACAAAGCCCCATTCAGTCATCATTTCAGCAGACTGGGAGCCTCCCTACACAGCCTAGCAGCCCAGAACTGCCCTGGGGGGACGGCACTCACCTGTGACATAGCACAGTCATCCCTCAACAGAGGACCCGGGGTACACAGCGTGGAAGAGGGGCCCACTCGCAAGTCTCAGGAGCCATACGCCAATACCAAGGACTTGTGGGTCAGTGGCAGAGACAAACTGTGGCAGGACTGAACTGAAGGATTAGACTATTGCAGCAGCTTTAAAACTCTAGGATCACCAGGGAGATTTGATTGTTAGGGCCACCCCCCCTCCCCAACTGCCCAGAAACACGCCCCATATACAGGGCAGGCAACACCAACTACACACGCAAGCTTGGTACACCAATTGGACCCCACAAGACTCACTCCCCCACTCACCAAAAAGGCTAAGCAGGGGAGAACTGGCTTGTGGAGAACAGGTGGCTCGTGGACGCCACCTGCTGGTTAGTTAGAGAAAGTCTACTCCACGAAGCTGTAGATCTGATAAATTAGAGATAAGGACTTCAATAGGTCTACAAATCCTAAAAGAACCCTATCAAATTCAGCAAATGCCACGAGGCCAAAAACAACAGAAAATTATAAAGCATATGAAAAAACCAGACGATATGGATAACCCAAGCCCATGCACCCAAATCAAAATATCAGAAGAGACACAGCACCTAGAGCAGCTACTCAAAGAACTAAAGATGAACAATGAGACCATAGTACGGGAGACAAAGGAAATCAAGAAGACCCTAGAAGAGCATAAAGAAGACATTGCAAGACTAAATAAAAAAATGGATGATCTTATGGAAATTAAAGAAACTGTTGACCAAATTAAAAAGATACTGGACACTCATAGTACAAGACTAGAGGAGGGTGAACAATGAATCAGTGACCTGGAAGATGACAGAATGGAAAATGAAAGCATAAAAGAAAGAATGGGGAAAAAAATTGAAAAAATCGAAATGGACCTCAGGGATATGATAGATAATATGAAACGTCCGAATATGACTCATTGGTGTCCCAGAAGGGGAAGAAAAGGGTAAAGGTCTAGGAAGAGTATTCAAAGAAACTGTTGGGGAAACCTTCCCAAATCTTCTAAACAACATAAATACACAAATCATAAATGCTCAGCGAACTCCAAATAGAATAAATCCAAATAAACCCACTCCGAGACATATACTGATCACATTGTCAAACACGGAAGAGAAGGAGCAAGTTCTGAAAGCAGCAAGAGAAAAGCAATTCACCACATACAAAGGAAACAGCATAAGACTAAGTAGTGAATATTCAGCAGCCACCATGGAGGCAAGAAGGCAGTGGCACGATATATTTAAAATTCTGAGTGAGAAAAATTTCCAGCCAAGAATACTTTATCCAGCAAAGCTCTCCTTCAAATTTGAGGGAGAGATTAAATTTTTCACAGACAAAGAAATGCTGAGAGAATTTGCTAACAAGAGACCTGCCCTACTGGAGATACTAAAGGGAGCCCTACAGACAGAGAAACAAAGAAAGGACAGAGAGACTTGGAGAAAGGTTCAGTACTAAAGAGATTCGGTATGGGTTCAATAAAGGATATTAATAGAGAGAGGGGAAAAATATGACAAACATAAACCAAAGGATAAGATGGCTGATTCAAGAAATGCCTTCACGGTTATAACGTTGAATGTAAATGGATTAAACTCCCCAATTAAAAGATATAGATTCGCAGAATGGATCAAAAAAAATGAACCATCAATATGTTGCATACAAGAGACTCATCTTAGACACAGGGACACAAAGAAACTGAAAGTGAAAGGATGGAAGAAAATATTTCATGCAAGCTACAGCCAAAAGAAAGCAGGTGTAGCAATATTAATCTCAGATAAAATACCCTTTAAATGCAGGGATGTTTTGAGAGACAAAGAAGGCCACTACATACTAATAAAAGGGGCAATTCAACAAGAAGAAATAACAATCGTAAATGTCTATGCACCCAATCAAGGTGCCACAAAATACATGAGAGAAACACTGGCAAAACTAAAGGAAGCGATTGATGTTTCCACAATAATTGTGGGAGACTTCAACACATCACTCTCTCCTATAGATAGATCAACCAGACAGAAGACCAATAAGGAAATTGAAAACCTAAACAATCTGATAAATGAATTAGATTTAACAGACATATACAGGACATTACATCCCAAATCACCAGGATACACATACTTTTCTACTGCTCACGGAACTTTCTCCAGAATAGATCATATGCTGGGACATAAAACAAGCCTCAATAAATTTAAAAAGATTGAAATTATTCAAAGCACATTCTCTGACCACAATGGAATACAATTAGAAGTCAATAACCATCAGAGACTTAGAAAATTCACAAATACCTGGAGGTTAAACAACACACTCCTAAACAATCAGTGGGTTAAAGAAGAAATAGCAAGAGAAATTGCTAAATATATAGAGACGAATGAAAATGAGAACACAACATACCAAAACCTATGGGATGCAGCAAAAGCAGTGCTAAGGGGGAAATTTATAGCACTAAACGCATATATTAAAAAGGAAGAAAGAGCCAAAATCAAAGAACTAATGGATCAACTGAAGAAGCTAGAAAATGAACAGCAAACCAATCCTAAACCAAGTACAAGAAAAGAAATAACAAGGATTAAAGCAGAAATAAATGACATAGAGAACAAAAAAACAATAGAGAGGATAAATATCACCAAAAGTTGGTTCTTTGAGAAGATCAACAAGATTGACAAGCCCCTAGCTAGACTGACAAAATCAAAAAGAGAGAAGACCCATATAAACAAAATAATGAATGAAAAAGGTGACATAACTGCAGATCCTGAAAAAATTAAAAAAATTATAAGAGGATATTATGAACAACTGTATGGCAACAAACTGGACAATGTAGAAGAAATGGACAATTTCCTGGAAACATATGAACAACCTAGACTGACAAGAAAAGAAATAGAAGACCTCAACCAACCCATCACAAGCAAAGAGATCCAATCAGTCATCAAAAATCTTCCCACAAATAAATGCACAGGGCCAGATGGCTTCACAGGGGAATTCTACCAAACTTTCCAGAAAGAACTGACACCAATCTTACTCAAACTCTTTCAAAACATTGAAGAAAATGGAACACTACCTAACTCATTTTATGAAGCTAACATCAATCTAATACCAAAACCAGGCAAAGATGCTACGAAAAAGGAAAACTACCGGCCAAACTCCCTCATGAATATAGATGCAAAAATCCTCAACAAAATACTTGCAAATCGAATCCAAAGACACATTAAAAAAATCATACACCATGACCAAGTGGGGTTCATTCCAGGCATGCAAGGATGGTTCCACATAAGAAAATCAATCAATGTATTACAACACATTAACAAGTCAAAAGGGAAAAATCAATTGATCATCTCAATAGATGCTGAAAAAGCATTTGACAAAATCCAACATCCCTTTTTGATAAAAACACTTCAAAAGGTAGGAATTGAAGGAAACTTCCTCAACATGATAAAGAGCATATATGAAAAACCCACAGCCAGCATAGTACTCAATGGTGAGAGACTGAAAGTCTTCCCTGTAAGATCAGGAACAAGACAAGTATGCCCGCTGTCACCACTGTTATTCAAAATTGTGCTGGAAGTGCTAGCCAGGGCAATCCGGCAAGACAAAGAAATAAAAGGCATCCAAATTGGAAAAGAAGAAGTAAAACTGTCATTGTTTGCAGATGATATGATCTTATATCTAGAAAACCCGGAGAAATCGACGATACAGCTACTAGAGCTAATAAACAAATTTAGCAAAGTAGCGGGATACAAGATTAATGCACATAAGTCAGTAATGTTTCTATATGCTAGAAATGAACAAACTGAAGAGACACTCAAGAAAAAGATACCATTTTCAATAGCAACTAAAAAAATCAAGTACCTAGGAATCAACTTAACCAAAGATGTAAAAGACCTATACAAAGAAAACTACATAACTCTACTAAAAGAAATAGAAGGGGACCTTAAAAGATGGAAAAATATTCCATGTTCATGGATAGGAAGGCTAAATGTCATTAAGATGTCAATTCTACCCAAACTCATCTACAGATTCAATGCAATCCCAATCAAAATTCCAACAACCTACTTTGCAGACTTGGAAAAGCTAGTTATCAAATTTATTTGGAAAGGGAAGATGCCTCGAATTGCTAAAGACACTCTAAAAAAGAAAAACAAAGTGGGAGGACTTACACTCCCTGACTTTGAAGCTTATTATAAAGCCACAGTTGCCAAAACAGCATGGTACTGGCACAATGATAGACATATAGATCAATGGAATCGAATTGAGAATTCGGAGATAGACCCTCAGATCTATGGCCGACTGATCTTTGATAAGGCCCCCAAAGTCACTGAACTGAGTCATAATGGTCTTTTCAACAAATGGGGCTGGGAGAGTTGGATATCCATATCCAAAAGAATGAAAGAGGACCCCTACCTCACCCCCTACACAAAAATTAACTCAAAATGGACCAAAGATCTCAATATAAAAGAAAGTACCATAAAACTCCTAGAAGATAATGTAGGAAAACATCTTCAAGACCTTGTATTAGGCGGCCACTTCCTAGACTTTACACCCAAAGCACAAGCAACAAAAGAGAAAATAGATAAATGGGAACTCCTCAAGCTTAGAAGTTTCTGCACCTCAAAGGAATTTCTCAAAAAGGTAAAGAGGCAGCCAACTCAATGGGAAAAAATTTTTGGAAACCATGTATCTGACAAAAGACTGATATCTTGCATATACAAAGAAATCCTACAACTCAATGACAATAGTACAGACGGCCCAATTATACAATGGGCAAAAGATATGAAAAGACAGTTCTCTCAAGAGGAAATACAAATGGCCAAGAAACACATGAAAAAATGTTCAGCTTCACTAGCTATTAGAGAGATGCAAATTAAGACCACAATGAGATACCATCTAACACCGGTTAGAATGGCTGCCATTAAACAAACAGGAAACTACAAATGCTGGAGGGGATGTGGAGAATTTGGAACTCTTATTCATTGTTGGTGGGACTGTATAATGGTTCAGCCACTCTGGAAGTCAGTCTGGCAGTTCCTTAGAAAACTAGATATAGAGTTACCATTCGATCCAGCGATTGCACTTCTCGGTATATACCCGGAAGGTCGGAAAGCAGTGACACGAACAGATATCTGCACGCCAATGTTCATAGCAGCATTATTCACAATTGCCAAGAGATGGAAACAACCCAAATGTCCTTCAACAGATGAGTGGATAAATAAAATGTGGTATATACACACAATGGAATACTACGCGGCAGTAAGAAGGAACGATCTCGTGAAACATATGACAACATGGATGAACCTTGAAGACATAATGCTGAGCGAAATAAGCCAGGCACAAAAAGAGAAATATTATATGCTACCACTAATGTGAACTTTGAAAAATGTAAAACAAATGGTTTATAATGTAGAATGTAGGGGAACTAGCAATAGAGAGCAATTAAGGAAGGGGGAACAATAATCCAAGAAGAACAGATAAGCTATTTAATGTTCTGGGGATGCCCAGGAATGACTATGGTCTGTTAATTTCTGATGGATATAGTAGGAACAAGTTCACAGAAATGTTGCTATATTATGTAACTTTCTTGGGGTAAAGTAGGAACATGTTGGAAGTTAAGCAGTTATCTTAGGTTAGTTGTCTTTTTCTTACTCCCTTGTTATGGTCTCTTTGAAATGTTCTTTTATTGTATGTTTGTTTTCTTTTTAACTTTTTTTTCATACAGTTGATTTAAAAAAGAAGGGAAAGTTAAAAAAAAAAAAAAAAGAAAAACAAGGGAAAAAAAATGATGTAGTGCCCCCTTGTGGAGCCTGTGGAGAATGCAGGGGTATTCGCCTACCCCTCCTCGATGGTTACTAACATGACCACAGACATAGGGGACTGGTGGTTTGATGGGTTGAGCCCTCTACCATAGGTTTTACCCTTGGGAAGACGGTTGCTGCAAAGGAGAGGCTAGGCCTCCCTATGGTTGTGCCTAAGAGCCTCCTCCCGAATGCCTCTTTGTTGCTCAGATGTGGCCCTCTCTCTCTGGCTAAGCCAACCTGAAAGGTGAAATCACTGCTCTCCCCACTACGTGGGATCAGACTCCCAGGGGAGTGAATCTCCCTGGCAACGTGGAATATGACTCCCGGGGAGGAATGTAGACCCGGCATCGTGGGACGGAGAACATCTTCTTGAACAAAAGGGGGATGTGAAAGGAAATGAAATAAGCTTCAGTGGCAGAGAGATTCCAAAACGAGCCGAGAGGTCACTCTGGTGGGCACTCTTACGCACACTTTAGACAACCCTTTTTAGGTTCCAAAGAATTGGGGTAGCTGGTGGTGGATACCTGAAACTATCAAACTACAACCCAGAACCCATGAATCTCGAAGACAGTTGTATAAAAATGTAGCTTATGAGGGGTGACAATGGGATTGGGAAAGCCATAAGGACCACACTCCACTTTGTCTAGTTTATGGATAGATGAGTAGAAAAATAGGGGAAGGAAACAAACAGACAAAGGTACCCAGTGTTCTTTTTTACTTCAATTGTTCTTTTTCACTGTAATTATTATTCTTGTTATTTTTGTGTGTGTGCTAATGAAGGTGTCAGGGATTGATTTAGGTGATGAATGTACAACTATGTAATGGTACTGTAAACAATCGAAAGTACGATTTGTTTTGTATGACTGTGTGGTATGTGAATATATCTCAATAAAATGAAGCAAAAAAAAAAAAAAAAAAAGAAAATACATTGCCCAAATTGTGTTTTTTTTTCGGAGTAAAAAAAAAAAAAGAAAATCATAGTGAGTGCCACATAGGAGACAATCAAGAAATAACCCTGTTCTCCTTTCCTGCACTTCCTATCTCCCCAACTGCGCTAAGTAAAATACCACAAATTTAACCAAGCCACTGAAGCAATGGTTGAAATCGCCATTAGAACACTGTTTCTGAAACCATGAGCCTCTAGGATTATATTGGAATTTTACTTAATATAAATTCAGGGCAGAACAGCTGGGGATTTATTTTTAATGGGGACCAAGGAATCTTGGAGAGACATAGTTTATCATGGTTAGTTTACCACCGAGGGCTAATCTGCTAAGCTGTAGTGAATAAGAGCTACTTATTAATTTTCCACCAATGGGGAAAGAAACACAAACCAAGAGGAAAAGAGTCAAGTGACGAACCATAGTTTGCATATATCAGTCCAGATCATCAGGGACTTCTGTTAGGTTACTAGAGCAAAGGATCACCGAAATGAATTGAAAGGACAGGTCTTTGGTTTTTTTGTTGTTGTTGTTTTATTGCTAGGTATTCTGTTAAGCTATGGATAGGCAAAGAAGAGTGAAGTGGGGGATCCACAACTCTCTTGATCAGTAGATCTTTGTCTGATCCCACCTTACCTAAGGGCAGGGCCTTCTCTTCCACACTACCACAAGCCTAGCTGCTCATGATTTCTGGGAAATTAGAAGGTGGTTGTCTACATGAGAGGTTAGATAAGGTCACATGTGATCAGATGCATTGGAAATCACTCCTGTTGAAATACTATGGTCAGTAGGCTGACTGTAGTCACTAGATAGGCATAAGAAGGACCCTCATGTAATTCCGTGGTTCAGGCACCACATGGTACTCACAAGCCTGAAAACAGCAATCTTCAGACACTGAGTAACCTCTCAGATGGTGGCCAGTGGTGTCCAGTGTGCTTGCTCAGCCAGGATAAGACTATCTCCCGCTGATAAATGCTATTCACTGGTCCTGGGTACCTTTCCCTTCCCTCTCCTAGTTCTCAAGAATTTTTTTTTTTTTTTTGGAGTAGGGATTGGGAAAATATTCTCTGTAAACATTAATTGGAATCTGTGTCTTAAACTTAGCCTGCTGGCTTTGTACTTACACATGAAGATGTTTTCTGTTCCTCTGGTAACACAATGGCCACTGCCACTGCAGGAATAGCAGGTAGCCCCTGTCCTACTAATTTATGGAAGGCATTTGATGTATTTGGGGGTTGTGATACATTAATTAATACTTTGATGTATTAATATTATTTAACACACATAGAGCCCAGCTCTGTGGCCTAATAACAGACTGAAACACTGGTAGTAATTGGAGTATTCCTCATCTCAGCTTAGAATGAGGTTTTGAAAGTTAGCAACTTTTTGCATATATGTTGTATTTCACAACAAGGAAATAACTGAAACTGTGGAACTGTAACCCACAACATTCTTTGAAATTTGCTTTCTAACTGCTTGTTAAATTGCACTTGGAAAGTCAAAAAAAAGCTACCAGGGACCCAAGGGGCAGAGGAATGAGCATCTTTTGAAGTATCAGAATACATACTTAGGAGAAAAGCGTGAACTTGACCATTGGGAAAGATATGTGAAACCACAGGGAGCACATTAAATCAGAAGAGAGATTTAGAAGGGGCTACAATATTGCCTTTGCTTTTGCTAATGGGGGCTTAGCCAGAGAACTGCTGCTTTATTAAAGCTATTGTGATATTATTGAAATCTCAGGCTAGTGTGACTCACAGAACCATAAATTAAACATGAAACTTAAAAGACCTTAAGAACTTTTCTCTTACAGTTCTCCAGCTGACTTGTAGATATGTGAAATGCCAAGTACAAATGAACGTTAGTGGCCCAGAATTCTCCAAAGTAACCGAGGGATTCTCCAAAAATGTCTTCTCTGGAAGCTTAGTTTAGCTTTGTTATGATGGCTCCGGTCTCAGCTCTTAATCATGTGCGACCCTATTTTACAGTAAAGTAACATGATACCTTCCCATATACATATGGAGCAGCATGTAAAAATGTAGTCTTTAAGGTAATTTAGGAACCAGCTTTGGTTTATCTGAAGTCTGTTAGTAGCCAGAATTTTAGCAACTAGAGACCTTAATCTTTAACTTTATGATCTGTCATTAACAGAGCTCAGGGCCAATATTCCTGAGAGAACTCAGTTCAGGTGCTTCACCTCAGCCTTCCCAGTGTCAGAAGTAGATTGAGAAACCAGGAAGTTCTGCCCATCACTCAGGTGAGAAGAAAATCTTGCATTTCTATGTATCCTTTAAGATTAACCCAGAAACTCAAAAAACATTGATAATTACTGTTCTACCCATTCCCAGGTGTTGTGCCAAGGCCCTGGAGTTTTATGTGAAATATTTGGAAGGGATTTCTAGTCATCAGATTACATTGGTTACCACTGAGATGCCCACTGTCCCAGCCCACATGGTCCTTGCAGGTATAGCCACTCTGCAACTTCTAAACCATGCTTAAAAACCAGAATTTTTGTTTTACCCCAACCTCCTGGTTGGCTACTTAAGAACTACCATCTCTTTGTCTCTCCCTTTCTCCTCACCTCTCTCATAGTTCTCAAAATCCTTCCACTCCCATCCCTCCACAACAGACTTTAATCTCTTCCAAACATTTGGTTTTATAACAGGGGATTGTTATGCCTTCAAACAATCACAACTTTATACCCAGCAAACTCCATACCCTCCACTCTCCTACCAATTTATTATTAAGGACCTGGTAACTGAATTTAAAATGGGAATGGGAAAAACAAGGGAGAAGAAAAATACATGTGTTTCAATAATTTATTTGGTCACATTCTTCCTTTAGTGAATCTTTGGATCTGTGCAAAGAAAATGTACTTTCCATCCCAGTGTGCACCCCAACTCCTCCCACCACAAAAAATAAAAGAGGGAATGATGCAGGTCTTTGTTCTCAGTCTGGTTGCCCAGAATAATATCATTTCCACAGCCTGTGCTGCGCACGTCACTGATATTTTCTCATGTTCCCGAAGGGGCAGATAAGTGAATCAGTGGATTGGAAGGTTTTAGCCTTCTTCTTTTAGAGATTCTTCCCCATCCCAAAAGAGACTCCATTTTCCTAGTCTGGATAAGCCTCAGGACCACACATAAAGAATGAACAGAGGCTAGAGAGTAAGCAGGTAAGAGAAAAATCTGTGGCTTAGAGACAGCTTTATGAGTATTGAATTTCATGTCACCTGATAAGCAGGATTGTTCCCCCAGTTTCAATCTCCAGACATGCCCTTTTTATGCTCAGAATCCTCTCAGCTTCTAGGCTTCTCAGACTGGAAGCTGATCTGCCCTCCAACATTAGAGCTTCTAAAATACAGAGTAGAACCAAATAATATCTGTCATGTTAGTGAGAGGCCCACTCCACCCCTGGTGCCATCATCAGGTGACTGTTAAAGCCCCTCCCAGCCCAAATGGTGCTTGGCTATCTGGTGGGGGAGGGAAGAGAGTGACAACTGAACCCCAAATTTTATGGGACCAAGATGGCTTTACTTATTACTGCATTACTATGGTCTCTATTAATATTTGCATTTGGCCAAGGAATCTCGAAGTATGTAAACAAAAAAAAAAAAAAAAAAAAAAAAAAAAACAATAGGAGCCCTCCTTCCCTAAACTCTCAGTAGACCTATCTATAGTCTTGCTGTGGGGTTAGACTCCTTCCTCCAACTTCCAGTCTTGCTCGGTGTTTCTGCAGCCAGCATATCTATGTATAAGTGAGAACAATCTATATAATGGAATTAACTACTTTGTAAGATTTGATGGGATAAAGTTATTTAATAATATGCAACTCCATTACTATATCTGAACATGATTCAGAAAATCTGTGGTTCAGTTCTGATTTGTATGCTTTCAGAATTTTATTGAAAATTTCATTTGCTATTACTTCAGCAGAAAACATCTTCTCCAAATGGAAATTATTTCTTTAAAAAAAACTAGGAATATCAGCAAATATTTTTTTTCTAATTTGAAGTTATTAACAATAGAGCATAAATTATGTGAAAATCTTGATTATAACAGCATGATTTAGCTTAAACAATAGCAAGAGAAATAAATTTTATGGAGTATATAATGTTTTATGAATTCAATGTATCTTATTTTTGTTCTTTGTACATATATTGCTGATGCATCAACAGAATCCTCAAATGCAAAATAATAAAATTCAGTCATCTCATATTTTTGCTGCCTTCCAGTCATATAAAAACCATAACTTTGCACATATTTTTTTAATTTTGTCATTATTAAGGGTTATATGTCAAGGCAAGAAAATAGAAAACATTTTATGCAACACTTGTTAGCTTAGTTTATAATATTTAAGACTTTATACCTATGAGATTTGGACCTGTATTTATGTCCTGGGCCTTGACAAGGTTATGGACAGGCTGGATGGAGAAGCATTCATTGCCCAGTCTCCTTGCTTGTGTGTGGGGATGTTCCTTTAGAGTAACCCTCTGCTGCTCTTCTCTCTGACCACCCCCTAGCCCAGAGGAGGAGGAGTGACCTATCTGACTGATGATTTTGAGAGAAGGAAATTAGCATGAATGTCTATGCCTCTTCTGATCTTCCTTCCTTTTGAGATCTGCCCACCTGAAGAGACAGGTGTCCTTTGTTTTCAGCAAAGTGTTTGGTTTAGTGGGGAAGGAATTACCCACTGAGTGGAGGTATGAGGTTGTCCTGTGACTGAAAGGCAGGTCTGTCTCATTCAGTGGAGCAGTACTGGTAAGTCTAGCACTGCTATGAACATAAGCCATGTCTTCAATGTCAGCTTTATCAATACTAAAGTCAACATCTTCATCTCAATCTGCCTGACTTCCTTCTTTCTTGCTTGGGTGAGAACTTAGGTGAGGAAACATGGTGATACTATTTCCTAGATCCCCTGGATCCCATCAGGAATATGGGCTCAAGGTGCCACCCTCAGGGTAGCTGTGACCACAGCTACTAGTACCTTCATACAGGGCAAATCATTTAACTGTTTCCCAGGTGGGCCTGAGTCAGGGCAAGGTACAGGTGTTAATACAAGGAAACAAGAGAGGCTGCCTTTGAAATTCATGTGCACTTAGTTATGACTGTCAGTATGATAGGATATATTTGAGTTTATCTGTCTTAACTGAAGTTATTTGCTTACAGTTTTAAAAGTACTGAAATTGAAAATAATTCCAAAGGGATGCAATGATTTCTGAGCAATGTTTACCAAACACTGATGGCTTCTCAATAAACCTGAAATGCCAGCACCAGTTAATGTAAATTCACAACTCAGTAGAGGATATTCTACTAGATGTTTATAATGAAGAGTCCAATCAACAAATTGTGCAGTATCAGCCCATGGTCCACAGGAACCAAAAGGGGCCAACTCAACACCCACTGTGTTGAGTACTTTGTACTGTTTACTTCTAATCCTACAATACTGCAGAATATTAGATAGAGATCACATGAGTTAAATAGCTTGCTCAAGATCACAAAGCAAGTAAGTAGCAAAATAGTCATATAGATCCAAGTGTATCTACCTCCAAATTTCATATATTTATATCATAGATTAAGTAAATTGAAAAGTAAGGTCTGGTAAACTCTCTGCCAAGGTTATTTCAAGAGACTGCTACTTACGGCAACAGACACACAGAGGAAAAGAAAGACATGAAGCAAACAAATGAAGATATGAAGCTAAACAAAATTGTAGTTGGAGCTCTAACTTTGTGGACCTGTAAACCCTTTGTACCATGCAATTTCTGACATAGAAGTAAAGTAGCTTCTCCCACAGAATTGCTAAATGTGTACGTGTTACCATGATTCACTACAGAAAGAGTTTCCACAAATAACAAAGAGACATGTATGTATCTTCAAGTTGTAGCTTAAAGATAGAAACCCTTCCATTCCACTGAGCTGTGACCACTGGGAACATTTGAGGAGCACCCCTGGTATTTTAGCTTGCTGCTTATAACTATCTTCTTCATCAACAAGTTCTGCTTTTCCATGGAGTCCTATTAACTTCTTATATTTTAGAGAGGATTGGGAATTTTAAGTATATATAAACTGGGAGCCCTGGCAAAGAGGTCACAAGATTCCTTAGAAAACAGAATAAAAAAAAGTGTCTGAACCATTGTTTTGAATGAATGTACACGAAAGTAACTGAGGGGTGACCATATAATTTCTTATCTAAACTGGTCACATTTGTCAAGATCAAAAGCTACACAGAGTTTTACAGATGTGAACCAGGAATGTCTGGGACAAATCATGGTGTATCATCAACCTACATGACTGAAAACTTGAAATCACACAAAATTAGCATCAAAAAAACATTAATTCATTAATATCGCCATAGTTTATTTAACTTCACCCTTACTAAGAAAATAATCTTTCATCACAATTTTCATTACAATTTTGGCTTTTATAACAGCTCTCTATATGAAGTTGTTTAAAACATTTTTATAAAGGTTTACCCAATTTTATTACCTATAAGTCTCATTGCTCCCAAGAGGTGAAGAAAAGGAAAATTATAGACCTCAAACCCAGTTAATCCCATCAACCTTTCTCAGCAAGAGAATCCTTGATCATTAGAACAATACTCCTGAATCTCATCTTTAAAAGATGATCTAAACATATTTTTAAATTTGGAGAAATAATCCCCATGAGATAAACACTAGGCATTCATGAATCCTTCCAGCTATAAATGTAATCTTAAACTCCATCTTCAATTCAAACCTTCACAAAATTAGCAATTCTTGTGTTTTAATCAAAAACAAGGACAAATATACAAATGGCAAAGTTTTGATACAAGTAGTAAAATTGAACATAAGACAATCTGGATTTTTCTAAGATTTAAAACAATCTCTAGTTATGAACTGGTGATTACATTAAATCCAATGTAAAGTGTATTTTTAAAAAACATAGTTTAACTATTAGTAATAAACTTTGCAAGAAAAGACAACTGGGTAATTTGGTGAAAAAGAAAAAAGAAATTAAATAGTATTTTTAATTATTTTTGATTGGAAGAAAAGCTTTTTTAATCCATTCAATATATTTCTTAACTGAAAATACTTTCAAAATGGCAACAGTCAACCAGATTTGCTATTTCAGACTTTCTATCCTTATTCCCATGAATTGAGGTTGCTTACTAGTGACTATAAGCATCTATGACACCAGGCCATGAAGCAGCTGCTACTTTCTACGTGGGTACATTAGGTGGCATTTATTCTACGTTGTTCTAGCTCTAGTGAGGCAGCATAGCAAAGAGGCTCAGAACACAAACTCTGGAGCCACTTTCTGGGCTGAAGTGCAGATCTGCCACTTATTAGCTGTGGGACATTGAATGCATCATTCAAATACTCTGTTCCTCAGCTTCCTCCTCTACAAATGAAAATGACAATATTACTACCTCAAAGAATTGTGAAGATGATTAAGTACATTAACTTTTATAAATTGCTTAGAAGTGTCTGTACACCATAAATGAGAAAAAAAGGTACTATCCATCATTATTTTTATTAGCTGCCCAGTATATAAGAAATGTGTTGGGCAGAGATTCGAGTGGCTGCATGATCACACTGAAGAAGGGGGAGCCTGGATGGCTTTGGGGACCTTGCCTTCCTCCCTTTTCTGCTCAGGATATATATTAATGTGTTAGATGCAGATGCTGATTGCCTTTTGATCAAATCTACGGGTGATGTAAAAATAGAATGGATTAAGTCAGAAATTGTTTTCCGTTATGATGTGTATACTGCTACAAAAGTTTCTTTTCTAAAACTTGAATCTGACTTTACAATTTACCCTCTTAAAACTTCTCATGAGTTCCACTGCATATGGACAGTGTAAAATTCTTTATTGAAGTTTATCTCCAACCACATATTTTCTGATTCAACCTTCCTCAAATCAAAAGAAACAGCTTCTGAAAATATGGGACTCAAGAGTTCCATCATGTCACCATATTACAAATGAGGAATACACCTAGAGTGTTAGGTTCAGTTCTTGATAAGATACTAACAAAATGTCATCCACTAATTTAACTTGACCCAAGGAGAGAAGAGCAAGAGGATGTAACACCACATCCTTGTGAACAATTCAAGAATCATCCAAGGAAGGAAGGGAGGGTGGGAGAGAGAGAGAGGAAGATTAGTGGGAAAGGAGCGGTAGGGAGCTGTGTGTCTCTGCCTGCTGCCAGGGAAAGAATATACAGAAATACTCGGGGTCACCTCTACATGAAGATAGAGTGAGCAAGAACTACAAGGTGAATTTCCGTTCAACAGAAGACAACTTTATAGTGATTATAGCTGTCTGAAACACAATAGCCTACCTCAAAAAAAAAGTCTATGATTTAAAAAATAAACTAAAGAAGTTAACCTAGCTTCTTTAGAACAGTATTCATTTTCTGAGTAGTTCTGATGAATAAAGTGGGAGCTGGGAGAATAAGTAAAGTAGGGGCAATAGTTCAACATGAAATTCTGAATCATATCCTTTATGGATAATCATGAATATGCAGTGTTCATGGGCACATTCTCCAAGCGCCTTCCAGGTAGTAAAAAGAAAATTGAAGTACATAAAGAATTTTATACATCTTAATACACCTTCCTTTTGCAAACGAAAAAGATTTCTTCTAAACTCTCCAAATAACACAAGTGAATTGTTACTTCTAAATTTAAAATTCATGCAAACACAGCAATAGTCTGTCATCAAAAATCAAAGGTCAGTTTAATCCCATTCTTTATAAACAACCAAATTTAAATGACTCATATTAACAGAATACTTTGGACTTCACAATTCCATTTCTTCATGTAACCTTCCTGATTGTGCATGATTTTTAATCCAGTGTTTTCAGAGGGCAACAGCAAATGGCTAATTATCAAAGTATAACAGGAACTTGCAATAGAGAGCCACTTCTGTGATCAAATAGCCCCACTGCTTGGAATCCATGGCTGCACTTAGCCATGAAGACAAGATAAAGACCCAGTCTGGATTCCAAGAAAGTTTATATGTGCTTATTAGAAACAGCATGTCCCCCAAGATATAAAGATGATTATTCAAACACTTAATTTTCCTTCATTTTGAGTTTGGGTATAGCTACCTGCAAACCAATAATTTATTATCTTGTTTTACCTAGAGATATTGTGTTTTACTTAGCGATGGTTTTTGGTTGAGAGTGTACTTGTAGCAGATGCTGTCATTTCTACCCATAATCTCTATTGGGTAGAATTTCCCAGAATTTCCAGTTCCAGGGTTCATTGGCAATAAAAATTCCTGTCATTCTCTACTTGAAAGTTTTCTACAACCACGGGTGTGTGCATTTCCTGTGTGCAAGGAGGGTTGGAATGCCAGGGAGCTTCAACCCCAGGGAGCAAACTTCAACGAGAAGTTTGTGGTTAAATTTCCCAGCTTCTTTGCCCCAGTGGTGGGACCACTTTGGGTGATTTCTACATTGTCTCCAAGACGTCTCCAGTGGAATTCAGCCCCAGTTGCCAAAAACAGAAGCTGACCCTTCACTCAATTAGATTGGCTTCCTTACCTTCCTGGTCTCCTTTCCCACTCTGGTCAGGTTTCCCGGGATAGTCTCCCAAATAAACCACCTGCTTTCAAATCCTAGTCTCTGGGGTCAACTTTTGGGGAAATCAACCTAAAGTTATACTTACCAAAATCATTATTACATTAATATTAAGGTATGAATAGGGATTTGCCTTCATAACTAACTTTCCAGTTATTAGTACTGCAGTAATTTTACTTTTAAAGTTTAAAAATAATGCCACACAGCATCTGCATCCAACAGTATGCATGAATCTCACAAACACAAAAAAAAAGCCAGAAAAAAAGAATGCATAATGTTTGATTTAGATAAAATTTTTATAAGCAGGCAAGCCTAATCTATGAGGTTAGAAGTCAGGGTAGAGGTTACAATGGGGAAGAATGTGAGGAAAGTAATTGGGAAACTCTGGATGATGTTTCTAATCCACTTCCTGAACTGGGTTGAAGCCAAGTGAATTCACTTTGTGCTAAATCATCAAGCTCTACACTTACTTTTTGCATATATTTAGGTTCTATATTGTTTTTTAGCAAAAAGGTGATTTTTTAAAGTAAGGTTATCAATCCCCAAAGCATTATTTACTTCCCAAACTTGATTTTATCTTAGACAACTCAAAAAAAAAAAAAATTCTGAAAACATTTTTTTTTGTATCTTTTAATTTATTAGAGAAGTTGTAGATTTACGGAAAAGTCATGAAGAAAATACATGGTCCCTATATACCCTCCCTCACACACACAGGTTTCTTTATCATTAACACTTTGCATTAGTATGATACATTTGTTACAATTCACAAAACAATATTATTATAATTATACTATTAACCATAGTCCATAGTTCACCTTAGAGTACATTGTTTGGGTTGTATAATCCTATGTTATTTTTTAAAATTTTTATTATATATATATATATATATAAAACCTAAAATTTCCCCTTTTAACCATATTCAAATATATAATTCAGTGGTGTGAATTTCATTCATAATGTTGTACTACCATTACCACCATCCATTACCAAAATTTTACATCACCCCAAACACAAACTCTGTATTAATTAAGTATTAATTCCCTATTCTCCACCCACATCCCAGCCCTTGGTAACCTGTATTCTAGTTTCTGACACTATGAATTTGCTTATTCTAGATATTTCATATCAGTGAGATCATAAAATATTTGTCCTTTTGTATCTGGCTTATTGCTCTCAACATAATGACTTCAAGGTTCATCCATGTTGTCAATGTATCAGAACTTCATTCTTTTATAGCTGAATGATATTCAGTTATATGCATATGCCACATTTTGTTTATCCATCCATCTGTTGATGGATACTTGGGTTGCTTCCATTTATTAGCAATTGTTGAATAAAGCTGCTATGAACATTGGTGTGCAAATATCTGTTTAGTCCCCGCTCTCAATTCTTTTGGGTATATAACTAGAAGGAGGATTGTCAGGTCATTTAGTAATTCTATACTTAATTTTCTAAGGAGCTGCCAATTTGTTTTCCACAGGAATTGCACTATTTTACATTCCCACCAAAAACAGTGAATGACTGGTCCTATTTCTCCAAATCCTCTCCATTGATTACTAGTAGCCGTTCTAGCGGGTATGAAATGGTATCTCATTGTGGTCTTGATTTGCATTGCTCTAATGGCTAATGATATTGAGCATCTTTTCATGTGCTCTTTGGCCAATTGCATTTCTTCTTTGGAGAAATGTCTATTCAAGTCTTTTACCCATTTCTTAATTGGGTTGTCTTTTTGTTGTTGAATTGCAGCATTACTTTACATATTCTGGATAGTAAACCCTTATCAGATGTGGTTAACAAATGTTTTCTCCCATTACGTACATTATGTTTTTACTTCCTTGGTAATGTCCTTTGCTGCACAAATGTTTTAATTCTGATGAAGCCCCATTTATCTAATTTTTCTGTTGTGGCTTGTGCTTATGGGGTAAAATCTAAAAACCACTGCCTAATACAAGGCCCAGAATACGCTTATCTAGGTTTTATTTCCAGGATTTTTACAGTTATGGTCCTTATATTTAGGTCTTTGATCCATTTTGAGTTGATTTTTGTACATGGTGGGAAGTAGGAGTCCACCTTAATTAGTTTGCATATGGATATCCAATTTTCCCAGCACCATTTGTTGAAGAGACAGTTCTTACCCATTGAGTATACTTTGCACCTTTGTCAAAAATCAATTAGCCATAAATGTGAAGATTTTTTTAAACTCTCAATTTGATTCCATTGGTCTACGTGTCTGTCCTTCTGCCAGTACCATGCTGTTTTGACCACTGTAGCTTTGTAATGAGTTTTAAGATTGGGAAGTATGAGTTCTCCAACTATGTTCTCCTTTTTCAAGATGGTTTTGGCTATTTGGGACCTCTTACCCTTCTATATAATTTTCATTATTTGCTTTTCTATTTATTCAAAGTAGGCTGTTGGAATTTTGAATGGGATTGCATGGAATCTATGTCACTTTGGGTAGAACTGACATCTTAACAATATCAAATCCACAAATGCAGAATGTCCTTCAATTTCTGATGTTGTCTTTGATTTCTTTTAGAAAGTATGATAATTTTCTATGAATAAATTTTTTTATATCTTTAGTTAAATTTAGTCCTAGATATTAGATTTTTTTACTTTCAATTGTAAATGAAATTGTTTTCCTGATTTTCTCTTCAGATTGTTCATTACTGTTGTATAGAAACACTACTGATTTTTTTGTGTTGATTTTGTACTGCACCCCTTTAGCTCTAGTAGCTTTCTTGTGTATCTCAGGATTTTCTGTATATATGATCATTTCATCTGCAAATGAGGAAAGTTTTACTTCTTCCTTTCTAATTTGAATGTCTTTATTTCTTTTTCTTGTTTAATTGCTCTGGCTAGAACTCCCAGTAAAATGTTGAATAACACTGGTAGCAGTGGGCATCCTTGTCTTGCTCTTGATCTCAGAGGAAACATTTCAGTCTTTCACCATTGAGAATAATGTTAGTGCTGAGTTTTTCATATATGCCCTTTATCAAGTTGAGGAAGTACCCTTTTATTCCTAGTTTTATATGTATTTTTATTAAAAAGGGGTACTGGATTTTGTCAAATGTCTTTTATGTGTCAATTGAAATGATCATGTTCTTCCCTCTTCATTCTATTAATGTGGTGTATTACATTAATTGATATTCTTATGTTGAGCCACCTTTGCATTCCTGGGTTAAATCTTACTTGATTATGGTGTATAAACCTTTTAATGGGTAGTTGGTTTAAGTTTGCTAGTTGAATCTATGTTCATATGGGATATTGGTTTTGTAATTTGCTTTTTCAACTTAATTTCAATAGCATATACTACACTGTTCCTATACCCCTAAGTCACCCCACCTTTGTGTTGTACTTGTTACAAATTATATCTTTATATATTTTAGGTCCAAAACCATAGATTTATCATTGCTTTTTATGCATTTGCATTTTAGAAAATGTAAGAAATAAAAAGTGGAGTCACATACCAAAAAAAACAATATTATATCACTGCTATTTATAATTATCCACATGGTTACCTTTATAGAAGTCTTTATTTCTTTACACTTCAATTCACTGTCTAGTGTCCTTTCCTTTGAGTCTTAAGAATTTCCTTTAGCATTGCTTGTAGGGAAGGTCTATTGGTGACAAACTCACTCAGATTTTATCTGGAAATGTATTATTCACCCCTCCCTCATTTTTGATAGATAATCTCACAAGATATAAAATTCTTGGGTGGAATTTTTTTTCTTTTGGCACTTTAAATATTTCCTCCCACTGCCCTCTTGTCTCCATGGTTTCTAAAGCAAAATCAGCAGTTAATCTTATTGGGCCTCCCTTGTACATAACACGTTTTTCTCTTGCAGTCTTCAGGACTCTCTGCTTATCTCTGGCATTCAAGACGTGTGTGGGCATAGTTCTCTTCAAGCTTATCCTGTTTGAGTTTCATTGGCCTTTTTGAATGTGCATATTTATGTCTTTCATTAATATAGGGAATTTTTTTGCCTTTTTTTTTTTTTTTTTAATGTTCTTTCTACCTTTTTCTCTCTTTCTTGTCCTTCTGGGACTCCTATAACTCATATATTGGTATGCTTGATGGTGTCCCACAGGTTTCTTAGGCTCTGTTCACTTTTTTCATGTGGCTCTTCAGCCTGAATCATCTCAATTTTCTTATGTTCAAACTCACTGATTTTTTGTTCTGCCAGCTCCAATATGCAATTGAAATCCTCTAGGGAATTTTTCATTTCAGGATTATGGCCTTCAACTCTGGTATTTCTGTTTAGTTCCTTTTTAAAATTTCTATCTCTTTATTAAGATTCCCATGTTGTTCATTCATTGTTTTCCTGAAAACCTTTAGTTATTTCTCTGTGTTTTCCTTCACTTCTTTGAGCATACTGAGGGTCATTTTCAGTATTTGTCTGGTATGTCCAAAGTCTGTATATCTTCATTGATATTTCTGGATTACAATCTCGTTCTTTTGAATGGGCCATCATTTCCTGTTTCTTTGTCTTGTAATCTTTTGTTGCACACTGAACATATTGATGTTTTGAATGGTAAAGTCTGGGATTTAGCCCCTGTTCTATCTGTTCCTTAAGTTAGTGTCCAGCTAGTGATATGTCAGAAACTTCCTTAAGTGCCAGCAGCTAAGAAAGATAAACAAACCAACACAGAAAATATCTCTGACACTCTTTGCAATTTGGCTCTGCATTGACTGGTGCTGTCCTTGAGTTGAGACCTCCAATCAAGAAGATCAGCCTGAGGCAAAAGTGAAGTGCAGGGCCTTTTCTGTCTTTTCTGAACCTGTGCTTTGTCTTGGGTTTGTGCTTGTTCATGGCTTTAGGAATTCCCAAATTTACATAAATTCCAGTGCCCCCTCTACTCACTATGAAATAGACACCACCACCACCCTTCTGGATGCTTTATTTTTAAAACAAGTAATCCTTTGCTCCAGGAAACTTTGAGTTAATTGTTTCTTATACTGCTGTAGCTGTCCCCAAGCAGGGCAAGTTCTGCAAGCATGAGCCAGAGATGAGTTCCCACATTCAGGCTTTCAGCCTGCCTCCCAAAAGATTGGCATCTACAACAGCCACCCCAGTGTGTGCTCCCTTCAGAACAGGGCCAGGGACCCACCATGGGAGCTCAGGCTAGCTCCACATCACCCCAGGGAGAGGCAGTTGAGGGGCCACAAGTGTGACAAAGTTTCAGCTAACATTTTTAAAGCTCTGTTTTCTTGATTTGGCACTTGCCCAGTTACTGCAACCCTTTCACTGTTTTCCTGAATTTTGAGGAAGATGGCACTACTAGTGTTTGCTCGTCCTTCAAGATTCTTGGGGGAAGCAGCATCCTGTAGTATCATATGTGCCATCCTGGTCAACCAGAAGCTATGCACATATCATTTAACCTATTGCATGAGGCCCTGATTTATTCTCCACCCTCAGATTATGAAATTGAATATGTCAGCCACAGTTATTCCTGAAGATATTGGTTTTATTGCTCAGAAACAAGGGACCATTTAACATTTTAGAAAAGGCAAATCCTGACTGAAGTTCAATTAAATTCCAGACTCAAATGTTGTCTATTTTAAAATACAGCCTTTGCAAAGAAGAAATACACCCACTATTCTTATTCTCTAATTTTGGAGAAGTCTCCAGAAGGCAAGAGCTGTTGTTTGGGAAAGGAAGCTCTACTCTTATGATTTACAAAAGGAATCTCTATAAACAAACAAAAAAGAATTTTCTGACCCACCTTACTAAGAAAATGTTTGATGATGGCAAGGATGGGAAATAAGCTTTTATATTTCCTTTTGTGGACACCATTCAAAATTGTTTCCTTGAGTTACATTATAACAAAAATAAATTTCAAACCCATAGTTGATACAATTTAATGCTTTTCCCCATTCCTAAGGCTGAAAGATGTCATTTTCTTAGTTAAGACATTCTCTCATATCCCTTCTCACAAAGTTTCCTCTCATTACCTCTAATGACTTCGTTCTACTGACAGAGTTTCTGACATTAATTTCTTACAAGCTTCTTGTCCCTAGAGACTCTCTTTCATATTGATGTGTTGAAACAGGACTCAGTACACACTCTAGCCAAAATCACTATTTCTCAAACTTGAACATACATCACAATCACCTGTAGGGCTGGTTAAACCACAGTCTGATGTGCCTCACCGCCAGAGTTTCTGATTCAGTAGGTTTGGGGTGGGGCCTGAAAACTTGCATTTCTAACCTGTTCCAATGTTGTTTTGAGGCTGCTGGTCCAGAAGCCATTTGTAAAAGCCACTGCTCCAAACACTTGTATTCTATGCTATAATTCAACAACTGCTCAGGAGCCTCTTCTCCCTTTGTACCAAGAGTCTGACGTAATTGTTCATTTCTGGGCTCTTTTGTAGTCTTTCCTAGGACAGCAAGAGCCAGGTAGCATTGTTACAAGATGTTTGTTTTTACCTTCCATTCTCTTGTCCTGAAATAACTCAACTTATTTTGCTTGATATTACCTTTAAATATCAAATCAATCTCATTCTCTCTCTCACACAATATCTTTGTTTCTCTAAAGAACATTTCTATTTGGATGTGCTACCTCTCCTTTTTGTTTTCAAATACAAAGGTTTTGTTAGGACTCGGCATAATGTCTCCATAAGCATCGTGACTAGATCACAAGCTTAAAACCCTATCAACATCTTCATTCTTCCTTACAGCCATACACCATGTCATGTACTGATTCAGTTATTTCTTTACCTTCAGTCTCATATCCATAATTTTATTACAAGACTAAATGTCCCTTGGTTTAGATAGCAACAACTTCCTTCCTATAAGTGTTTACCCATTTTCAGCACATATTTATCATCTGAGATCTTACATCTATCAACTGGCAATATCGAAACTGTCCACCACCTTGCTCCACCACCACATTCATTCTTGACCCTGAAAACATGCCATTCTCTTTACCCCAAAGACTTTGGTCTCCTCTACAAGTAAAGCCCTCCTTGTCTTGACTTAAGATGAAAGCTCTTGACATGACTTAAAATTGTTCTCTTTCAAAATACCTTTCCAGATAAACTGCATCTCACTCCAGAGAGCCATCTGCAAGCAAAGTGCACATGTGGCCCCTCTATATGTCGAGTTTGTTCACAATAAGGTGGCTGGATTCCAAGGGCAAGCATCTGAAGAGAACAAGGAGAAAGCTGGGCAGAACTGTACACTTTTCTTGATCTAGCCTTAAAAGTTACATACCATCACTTCTTCCCTACTATGTTTATGTCAGGCATGAATCTGCCCAGATGCAAGGGGAAGGAAAACAGATCACACATCAGGTGGGAGGAGTGTCAATTACATTGTAAGAAGAGAATGGGGGAGTGGATGGACATATAGGTGTGGACATCTTTGTAAATACAAGTTGTTACACACTCCTTGGTATCCGCCTAATTATGTGGTGAGCTCAACTTCCCCTGGGGCTATTAATATACTTTCTGTAAGATTCAAGTTGGTGTGGTAAGCCCAAGTACTAGCTCGTATACTTTTTGGTGAGTTTAAGAAAAGAAACAGAGATGAACTACTTTTGGTCCAGGTGGAAGAATATTCCAGATTATTCCTTTGTTTCTCTGCAGGGAGTTCTTATAGATAAGTTTTTTTGAGGGGATCTAAGCTCTCCTCTTCCTTTCCTTTTTGCTTCAGAATTTAAATTTTTGGAGGAATCCAGTAGTCCAAGCTAGTTCTTCATCTGTCAGTAACTGGAAGTTCCCTATTATCCTTTTTTTTCTAAACTGTAATTACAGCTTTGATTTCTTCTTTGCCATAGGAATTATTCAAAATAGTGTGGTTTTTGTTTCCTAAAATTTCTATTTAATTGGGCTTTAAGATTTATACTTTTTCTACTTTTATTGAATCATTGTCAAAATGGCCTATACTATTATTACATATTGGAATTTGAAGTTATTTTTAATCACTTAAGTATAGAGTCAAATTTTGTTACTGTTCAAAGGAATCTTTAATAGAATGTATGCTTTTGGTGGGTGGGGGGCTATTTTTTTTTTCCTACTTGCTTTCATTTAGAATTCCCCCTTTACCTTTGAAATCCAGAAAATTTTAAAGCCATCTCTAGATGATGGCGTCTTTTCATAACTATGCATGTTACAAATCAAACCATTTTAATTTGCAAATTCTGGATGTTTTTCCTATATTTTTCTATATTTATGCCTATTATTCCTAGATTTCATGTCTTGCTTAGGAAGTCTTCCATCTTTCTCACCTCAAGATTATTAAACTATTCTAAATTTTACAATTTTACTCTTAGTTGGAATGCTTTAGTGTTGTGAAGTAAGTGGTAATCTTTATTTTCTTCAGAAATTAATATTTAGTTGTTCTAATACCAATGATTTGAAATGATATATTTTAGGATGTTAAAATTCCCATGTATGTAGATCTACTTATATACTGTCTAATTGTGCACTGATGTATTTTTCTATGCCTTTTGAAAAATCCAAAACTATTTTAATTAAAGCAATTTTATACATATTTTAATACTACTTCAGGACAAGTTCCCTCATACTTTGTTTCCTTTTCAGAGCTTATCCGATTCTCAAATATATATTTCCCAGATGGAATTTTAAAAACTACACAAAATTGCTTGATATACATTACTTGTTTCATATTACTACCAATTAATGCTCTAGGAAATAGATGTTCTATATCTGCTTTGTCCAACATGATAGCCACTGGCCACATGTGGCTATTGAGCACATGAAATCTGATAGATGTAACTGAGGAACTGGATTTTTAATCTAATTTAATTAATTTTAATTTAAATAACCATATGTAGCTAGTGGCTACTATATTGCCAATGCAGCTCCACAATCCAGAAATAGACAGAGAGGTAATAGATTATAGGTATCCCTAGAAAGGGACCTTTTGTTTTTTCAGCTCTAATTTTTGTTGACATCAAAGTGTGCAGGTACTTTACATAGACTTTTGTTCAGCCTACCTTCATGTCCAGAGACATGGTGTGACTTCATCTAATTTTCTTCCTGATACTACTAACAACCATGTCAGGAAGGAGCACCACCACATCTGGAAAATCTCTCTCTTTTGGATAGCTTGGACTACTCATTTGGCATGACACAACTAAAAGATCTATCATAGCAAAAGTGAGTGGTCCTCATCTTTTCCACAATCTGTTCTCATTCTCTCAAGTTATTAGAAGTTATGAGGTTTTACCAGGAGCTCTTCTTCTAATTACTTGCTTTGTTTCTTTATTTGATTCAAATTTCTTCTTTCCAATCCATAGCCCCTGCTGCCTTGGTCACCATGTTGTAGTAGGTAGCCCAACCACCTGAACACCTGCCATGTCAATGACACATTATTTTTTTCCAGCTATCCTGATAATTGTATTTTGTATCATAGGACCTTGGCACAATTGCTACAGCTCTTTGGATCAGAAGTATCTGAATGTGACTTCCAAATTCCTAGAGTGAGCAATCTATGTAGTGTCACTTAAAAACTCAGTTGAGCTAACATATCTTTCTCAAATTTGAACTAAGAAAATTTAAGAAAGAGATCCAGGTAGCCTTGGGATGGTTTATTGAAAATTCATAAGAATCATGGGTTTAAAAAAAAAATCACTGAATTTGGGGTCTCATGAACTGAAAAGGAATTAAAATCACTGAATATATCAAGAAACTAATAATTTGTCTTTTCTTAGAATTTCAAATGATAGTAGTGACTACTGTCATTAAGGATAGAAGACTGTCTAAAACAACTGCTTACTTTCAACTCTTCCTTTTGGGTAGAAACCATACACGGATTCCACCCAAAAGTAATTCTTTTAGTTTTTAAACTGTTAGCAAAATCTGTTCAGTCCTTGGTAGTTTTAATCCCTTACACTCATCTAATGCCTTCTAATTTCCAAAGCATTTTCACATATATTTTTCATTTCATAGATCATTACAAAACCCATAAGGCAAGTGTTATTATTATTGATACTTTGAAAATGAAAAACTTCAAATTCCAAGCTAATAAGTAACTGACTCAGGGACTCACAGCAGAGCAGAACAAGGACCAGATCCACTGACTCCAGCATGGTGTTCGCCCCATCTCCCCGCAGCTTCCAGCAGATTCTGTTCATAGGAGCAATGGAGCAGAGGCAGTCACACAGCTAATTGCCCTGTACTCTCAAGCCCACTACTCACTTCCTTCATTTGGAATTTTTGGAGAGAAAATGGTGAATTTTTGGAGAGAAATTTTGGAGAGAATTTTTGGAGAGAAATTTTGGAGTGAAATGGTGGAAATGAATAGGGAAAGGACACAATATAACATCAAGAAAAGAGAACCTTCATATTCTGTTGTGATGTATTTCCTACATCACATTATAATCATATGAAGAAGTTTCTCTTTTCCCTCATTCAAAATATATACAACTTTAAAAGTCATTTAACATTTAAAGCACAGCCTGCTCAGGACAATTAGTGTCAGAGTTTCCATTAACATTTATAACAAACACTTCCTATGTGTCAGAAACTTTGACACATTCTATAAATCTCATTTAATCCTCGAATCAGTCTTATGAGTACAAGTTATTTATATTTCCCAGTTCCCTTATTGGGTAAGTGCAGAGCCCACACTACTAACCAGCATGCTCAGTGCTAGCAAAAATCATGAAAATTTGCTAAACATGACCCCAGGCCAAAACTAGTTTTTATAAAAAGTGAACTGTCCATGATTTAGGTAGGAAGGAGGAGGCCATATAGCTGACTTAACTTACTTTTTTAACTTAATTAACTTTTAGTAAGTTAATTCCCAGAGGTAGCATATAAAGCAGATGCAGAGAGTCACAGAGAAGTTAGTTCATCATAGGATGTTATGCTGTGGAAGTGGAAAAAAATTCTACTTACCTAATTCACAGAAACTTTGACAGGCATAATGGGTGTTGATGAAACACTGAACCATTTAGATAGGAACATTACTCCCACCCAAAAGAGGACAAATACGAAATTTAAAAATTCATCTGTATTCCAAAAATTCTTTGTAAAATCTATGTAACTGACTAGATATTCAAGAGGGACAGATTAAGAATCTTTTAAGAGTTTTCAAATTTCTTGAGTTTGAATTTTAAAATTTTATGAATTCAGTCTTAATTTTAATTTTTAAAATAAATTCCAATATAAGAGGAAAGAGGACTCAGCAGTTAATTCACTCTGACTAAGTGGATTACTTTTCCATTAAACTTTTATTTTTTGTTCAGTCATTAGCAGCATCCAGGACTGCTATGTCAGATAACATGTGTCCCACAGATTCTGCATCACATCAGTGGGCCAGCAGTTCATCCTGCTCCCCATTCCCATACAGCTGAGCCCAACGTGGGACTGCTGTCAGCCTCAACACCTCCCACTGACTCATTCTTGGATTTTCTCCACGAGACTACAGAGCAGAACAAGAAATGCCTGGAGCTCGGAAATCTGCACACTCATTTCAGACTGCTCCAACACCTGGGTCTGCCTAGACTCTGGGACCATGGACAGAAGAGGAAAACTCCAATGAGAATCAGCAGATATCCCATGTTAAATTACTTTCCTTTTCTCTTACATCTAGGATGAAACTAAAAGTGGGTTGTGGGGTTTCTACCTTAGCCAGCTCTTTCAGTCTCACTCAGAGCTCATTGGCAAATATACTGTGGAGATCCAGATTGAAAATACCTATCCATTCTATCTCACGAGCAATTGGTCTCAGCAGAACTTACATGATATTTTAACATTGGAAACAGAATAGGGGCAGATAAAGTAGCAAGACACATACATTCAATACATAATTATTGAGTCCATATCATGTGCCAGGCACTTTGTGCATGTTAAGTATTTTTTAGATTTGCATCAATGACTTGAATTGCTTCAACCACATAATATATATTAAATCATGCATATGTGGTTGAGATACAACAAGAAAGAGCCATCACACCACCATTCAGAAAAAAGAGCATTTAACTGTGAATGGTATGGCTCTTACATCATTAACTGGAGGGAAGAAGGAAGATGCCTGCTCTTTGCTGCTAGAATTCACTCATTCATATTCTCTCTTATCAAAGTGTTAATCAGTTACTATATAATATTCCAAATAACTTAAAACTTTATAAAGAAACAAATAATCTCTGTGCTGAGATGTCAACAAACCTTTTTTTACATTATGCTGCTGGATGATAAATTAACAAAAGCTGTGTCTCCTAACCATTTGGAACTAAGATACTGTATTTTGTTTATCATAACCACGCTGACTTAAAAGAAGATAGGACTTCCACAGTTAAACCAAAAACAGATAAACCTGAAAAAATAATGGTGAATAAATATACAGATCAATAAAAAATGTGCAAGTCTAAGATCTTGATCTATTATATGCCTTCCTCCAGTATGAATGATTTCATTTGCTTTTAAAATAGATAAATACGAAAACAGCATTTCCCCTTGGCAAGAAAGTAACTGTTTTGTATTATTTACCTAGAATGCATCTGTGTTTCTAAAAAGAACAGTAAATACATTTCTGGAGCAAGACATGTTTCTGCGATAATGTGAGTAATGTTTCTTAAACACTTTGGAGATTATGAGAATGCTTTCCAGAAGCTGCTATTGGACTTGATCAGTTCAGCAAGGACACAGATAAAGATAAAAAGACATTTTCAACATTTGTCACTAAACTATTAGTAGACTGTTAAGATTGGAAGTCCTCCAGGAGGGCAACTGCTAGAAGGCAAGGGACAAAACTCTGCCCAGATATTCAGAAGCTAATCTGGTTCCAAGCCAAACTGAAATCTATATAGGTCTGGACCGCCTTCTTATGGAGGGCCCTCTAAATACACAACTCAATTAGGGTGAATCCCCACCCCCAAATGCTGTTTACTTTATTTTGGGTAAGTAAAAATCCATGAGCCTATTGTGATATTAAAAAGCAAATAAAAGAGTAAGAAAGGAGCCTCCTCTTTAGAGAAGAATGCCAACTAAAAATGTAGAAGCAGTAATACTAGAATTTCATCATAGGTGAAAAGATATGTACAGTCAAGAACTATGAAGTATCTGAGATATTATGCTGCTTGCAAGCTAACAAGTTATCCTGCCACAATTTCATGTATGCTGGAGAAGACATGAAATTCCTGGGTCAGAGAGAAATTACTTTATTACTCACAACACAACAGGAAGCATGGGCTTCATGTCTGCATTCGTTTCGCTTGGCCTGCCTTGGGATGTGGAGTAACTTAGTTGGATGCTATACAAACGGTGAGTTTGCATCACAGGTTAGGAACCCCAAATAGAATTCCCAATCTTCTATAGGGGCCACTAGCAAATCTACTCAATCTTTGCCCTGAAGGAGATATTACCTTTATTACACTAGACAGAAAATAAGTCTACCCTTTGTTCTAGAGAGAGATACTATTCCAGTCTCCAAAGTTGTTCACCATACAAATATCCTTGAAAAGATAGTCTAGAGTGAAATCGATCAATGCTTCTGACTACAAAATGTTCAGAAACAGGAGAGACCCATGGAGAACTGTCTCCTAGCATGTGTCACTTCATGATTGTTAAATGACTGCAAAGGGAAAATATATACTCATTGGAATGATCACATCTTAACTAAGTAACAATACTTTACATCATTAATAGAGGGACAATCTGACTTATTACTCCTGATATGTTGAAATATGAGGTATCCTGTATCACCTGTGAAGTGTCATAACTTCTTAACCTGAACCTCATCAAGCTTCTAGACCTAACTACCTAATTTCCAGTATATAGGCAGTATAGTGAAAGAGAAACAAGTTAAAGAACATCATGAAGAAACAATGAGGAAAAATCAGAATATGAGGCATTTTATAACCCATGGGTTCTTCAAAACATCAATGTTATTTAAAAAAAAAAAATGTTGGGAGTACTATCTGTGCCAGTTTGAATGTATTATGTCCCCCCAAATGCCATTATCTTTGATGTAATCTTGTGTGGGCAGACCTACCAGTGTTAATTAGATTGTAATTATTTGAGTGTTTCCATGGAGATGCACCCCACCCAACTGTGGGTGATGATTCTGATTGGATAATTTCCATGGAAGTGTTGGCCCGCCCATTGGGTGGGTCTGAATTAAATTACTGGTGCACTATATAAGATCAGACAGAAGGAGTGAGCTTGCTACAGCCAAGAGGGACACTTTGAAGAAAGCACAAGAGCTGCAAATGAGAGACATTTTGAAGACGGCCATTGAAAGCAGACTCTTGCTCCAGAGAAGCTGAGAGAGGACAAATACCCCAAGTGCAACTAAGAGTGACATTTTTGAGGAACTGCAGCCAAGAGAGGAATGTCCTGGGAGAGAGCCATTTTGAAACCAGAACTTTGGAGGAGACACCAGCCACATGCCTTCCCAGCTAACAGAGGTTTTCTGGACACCATTGGCCATCCTCCAGTGAAGGTACCCGATTGCTGATGTGTTACCTTGGACACTTTATGGCCTTAAGACTGTAACTGTGTAACCAAATAAACCCCCTTTTATAAAAGCCAATCCATCTCTGGTGTTTTGCATTCCGGCAGCATTAGCAAACTAGAACACTATCCCAGACCAAAAGTGACTAAAAAGCAGAACAAACAAATATGATTTGTGAAATTAAATTGGATGCTTGTTTGAGAAAAGAAAACAGTCATAAAAACATCCCTGGGACAATTGGGGTGATTTGGATATGAACTGGATATTAGATGACATTATGTCCCTCACTTTCCTACTCTTTCTCATCCTATCCTCTTCCCAGAAAATCTTCCACCCCATACCTTATCTTCCCTTGCCACATTCTGGAATAACACCCTTTTTTTCTTTAACACTCAAATCTAAAGTCTTATCTCCTACAAAAAGCTTTCCCATTCCTCCATCCCCTACAGACAGTGTGATTCATCCTTTTTCCCAATAGCCTACACATATATCTATCTTGATGTTTGCCACATTTTAATTATTCATGTGAGGCTAAATCCCATGAGAACAAAGAAATCTTTTATCCTATTTTTCTAGTACACAATAAGTACTTGTGGAATGGCTGGTTGGGTGGATAGATGGACTAATGGAAGATCCTAGGGCCATAAGAGGGACTTAGTGAGCTGAAGAGAGAATTCCAGAAGGAAAAAAAAACTTCAGAAAACCAAAAAAAGAATTAATTTAGTGAACCTAGGCTGTGTTGGTGTAATTTTATTCAGCAAGGAAGTTTGTACCTCATCTTCCTTTATCTTTATACACATTACCAGTTGATCTTAACCACACTGGTTTCAGTCAGCACATCTGAACTAATGATTTCTCTCTCTCCAACTCTAGCTTTAAGCCTTCCCCAAAGTGTTCCAAATCAGAAATGCCATCTTCTTGCTGGTAATCATCAACTGAATTTTCTACTCTTAATCTTAAGTCAAAGTTTCCAAAACTTCCACCCTGCCCAAACTCACTGCCTTCTCCTTTGATCTGTAGTTTCTTAATGGAGCCAGTCATTCTGGCTAGCACCTCCAGTCTTGTCTGAGTCTCTTGCCTATACTCTGTCAAGCCCACCATGAATTTCTCAGGCATCCACTGGCTCTTGGGCTATTCTTGATGCCAAGTTGTAGATTTGGTCATGGGCTGTAATAAATGATTATAGAGAAGTGAGACAGAAGCACTATCCCATAGAACATGGTTTAATCTTTTTACTTTCTACTCTATTATCTATTCAATAAACGCAAATCAACATTGAAGGAGACAACCTGTTATCCTGTCCTCACTACTATCTTGATAGCACTATCTGCCAATATTACCTTTCATTCCTCAGATAAAACAGATTCTTTTCCCAAATGCTAACAGATTGTGTTTTTTCAAATCCCTATCTTCATTCATATCATACTTTGACTGAAATGTTTTCTCTATTCATACCCCGTTGTTTTTGCCTACCAAAATTCTATCCAAGCTCTAATAAAATTATAGCTACTCTATATTGAGAAATAATATGGCCAGCCTGATGTTTACTATCAACATTAAAAGACAAATAAATAAACTTGGAGAGGTTATATAATGTCCCCCAAGATATGTAGCTATATTCAAACTCAGTTTTCAGGCAAGTAATATGTATGAGAATATCTGGCTTTGAAGGATAAAAACTAAGAAGGGCAACTGCTCTTATTCATATCATTGACCATACAGTTGTTTTGTTTTTTTTTAAAGAAAATATTAAGTTTTTATTTTTGGACAATTGGTTATGTCCAGTTTATTTTTTCTGCTTTTCTATACATTCTGAATTTATTACAGTAAACATACATTCCTCATCTAATGCAGATAACATAAACATTTTTCTTACTGTGACAGAACACCCTACACAATAACAAAATTTTCTAGATAAATATTCAACTATTCAAATGACCCATTCTGAGAGTTTAGGTAGTCAAGGTTTTATTGTAGTTCTAGAGTACAGTTGAAAGAGACTAAAGAGACTATTAAGTAAGGGAGTTCTCTGAGTTCATTTAATTTTCCATTAGTAATGGAATTTTTAATTACATGAGCCACAAGTTTGCATGAATGTTTTCAATAAGGGTATGGACATATAGGAGATATATAGTTAACTTCAAGGGAATTATCGATACCCTTTTTAATAATAATAATAATAATAATAATAATAATAATAATAATAAGCCGAATTGGCATCTTCTCAAATTCATGTAACCCAAATTTAGCAGCCTAGAAACTTCATGCTGCAGGGGGCACAGTCCCTAGTAGAAACAGTTTCATGTCCACTCAGATCCCACACCTGACCTCTCTTCTATCAGCAGGTGCCTTGCCATCTTTATGGAGGGAAGGTTATTTGCAGCTTGAACTCTCTCAACTTCTCACCTTCCTAGCTCCAGGTTTTAGTTCTCTTGGCTCTTCTCCCCTTCTTTTCTGATAGAGAGGCAGGATGTCTCCCCAGACTTCCACCAAAGTTCTTAGACTTCTCTCCCCTCTCATCAGAAACTTGTATTCCGCTGACATCCTCATGCTTGGATTTCAATTTCTCCATCTTTACTGATGTTCTGGTGGCTTTTATTTCAGATTGTTTTCCAGGAATGCCTTTTCATGTTATCTGCAAATGTTGTCTTCTTCAGAGAAAGGATTTAACCATTGGATGCTTTGCTATCTGCCCCCCAGATAACAATGATTTATTGTCTCCACCCAGGTAGGGTTACATATTGATCATTCTCACATCTTTACGACAGTGGGAAACTCTAAATGGTGGAGCTGGGTGTAGCAAGGTACACCAGCCACCCCACCTGAAGCATAGGTTGTTGCCCACTTCCTGCTTGGTTGCAGAAACTCATGTTAGGTCCATAGACACACAATTGCACACATTTCTCATCTAGCTACTAGACGGGCGCCACTCCCAAATCCACTTCTTCAGACTCAGATCATGAGCCCCGCCCTCAGCCTGGTCCCTCCCAGGCCTTGCCCCATACTGTTTTAATAACTAACACACTTCCATACTCTCTTTCTTTTGATTAGCTTTTGCTTGTGTCTGGAATATCCCACCTCTAACTTTCAAAAGCTTATTTATCTTCTAAAGTTCAGTTCAGGTGTCTCCTCCTTCATGGACAACTTCACTAATTTCTCTAATCAGAGTTTTTTAATTAAAACTATATAATTATATTGTTCTTGTTAGAAATTACATCTTTAAACATTGTGTGTCCAAAACCATAGATTTGCCATTACTTTTTATGCATATGCATTTTAGATCCAGTAAGATGTATATTATATAATTACATTGTTCTTGTTGTAAATTGCATCTTTAAACACTGTGTCTGAAGTCATAGATTTGTCATTACTTTTTATGCATTTGCACTTTAGATCCTGTAAGAAGTATAAAGTGGAGTTACAAACCAAAAACACAATAGTACTGGAATTTCCAATTACTCATGTAGTTACCTTCACCAGATCTGGAGTCCCAGGAGAAGAAAGAAAGAAACTGGGAGAAAGAATATTCAAAGAAATAATGGCTGAAAACATCCTAAATGTAATGAAATGCATGAATATATACATCCAAGAAACTCAACAAACTCCTTATAGGATAAGCTTGAAGAGATCCACACCCAGACAGATTATAATTAAACTGCTGAATGTAAAGACAAACAGAAAATCCTGAAAGCTGCAAGAGAGAAGCAGTGCATCATGTACAAGGGAGCCGCGATAAAATTGTATTCCAATTTCTCATAACTATGGAGGAAAGAAAGCAGTGGGACTACACATTCAAAATTCTGAAAGAAAATTATTGCCAAATGATAATTCTATATCTGGTGAAACTCTCTTTCAAAAATGAGAGAGATTTAAGACATTCCTGGGTAAATAAAATCTGAGGAAGTTCGTAACCATTAGACTTGCCTTACAAACAATACAAATGGAGTCCTTCAGATTGAAAGAAGAGGACACTAGACAATAGATTGAAGCTGCATAAAGAAATAAAGATCTGCTTCTGTGTGCAGAACATGTCCTGGAGTGGCAAGCCAGGAACAGTGTCCTAGTTCAGTCATTCAGTCTGCCACCAGACAGACTGGTATAGACATACACACATGCCAGTATGCAGAGAGGGGTTAGTCTGCTCTCTCCAGGACCAGTAACAGGGACCCATACCAAGAGGGTGGACTGGTTCCACACCAAGCTGCAGAAGTGGGTGAAGGGATGGAGGAGTACAGGAACATAGTTTGCAAATGTTATGAAAGTTAAGGTAGCATCAAATCAAACATTACTGTTACAGATTTAGGATGGTAAATTCAAGCCCTATGGTAACCAATAAGAAAATATCTGAAAAATATTCACAGAGGAAATATTCAAAATGATTCACTATAATTGATCAACTAAATACAAAGGCAGGTAATAATGGAAGAATTCAGAGACAAAAAGGCATAAAACTTACAAAAGCCAAATAGTAAAATGGCAGAAGAAAGTTCCACTTTCCCCAACGGCAAATGGATTAAACTCTCCTACCAGAAGATAGAGATTGGCAGAATGGATTTTAAAAAGCATGACCCAACTATATGCTGCTTACCATAGACTCAGCTTAATTTCAAAGACACAGGTAGGTTGCAAGTGAAAGGATGGGGGTGGGGTGGGAGCATTCCACATAAACAGGAACCGAAAGAGAGCTGGAGTGGCTATACTAATACCAGACAAAATAGACTTTAAGGAAAAAAAAAAACAACTTTTAAAGGGACAAAAAAGACAGCACTTATTGATAAAAGGGCAAACTCACAAAGAAGATATAAGAAGTATAAATATATATGCACCTAGCAGCAGAGGCCCAAAATATATGAAGCAGATATTGACATATTTGAAGGGAAAAACAGAACAGTTCTAGATTAATTTTAGGAGACTTCAATGAACCACTTTCAATAATGTACAGAACATCTAGACATAAGAACAATAAGAAAATAGAAGACTTGAACGATACTATAAACTCTCTAGACCCGACAGACACATATAGAACACTTCATTCAACATCAGCAGAATATACATTCTCATCAAGAGCACATGGATCATTCTCTAAGATAGACCATATGTTAGGTGACAAAATAAGTCTCAATAAATTTTAAAAGATTTAAATCATACAATGTATCTTCTCCAACTACAATGGCATGAAACTAAAAATCAATAACAGTTGGAGAACTGGAATAATCACAAATAGGTGGAAATTAAACAATACATCTTAAACAACCAATGTGTCAAAAACAATCACAAGGAAATATATTGAAATGACTGAAATGAAAACACAACATGCCATAACTTATAGGATGCAGCATAGGCAGTTCTCAGAGGGAAATTTATAGCTCTAAATGCTTATATTTAAAAAAAGAAGAAACATCTCAAAATAGTAATCTAACCTTGTGATGGTTAGGTTCATGTGTCACCTTGGCCAGGTGATGGTACCCAGCTGTCTGGTCAAGCAAGCACTGGCCTAACCATTACTGCAAGGACATTTCTGGCTAATTAATAAACCAGAAGGCTGGTGTTCTAGTTTGCTAATGCTGCCAGAATGCAAAACACCAGAGATAGATTGGCTTTTATAAAAGGAGGTTTATTTGGTTACACAGTTACAGTCTTAAAGCCATAAAGTGTCCAAGGTAGCACGTCAGCAATCGGGTACCTTCACTGGAGGATGGCCAATGGTGTCCAGAAAACCTGTTAGCTGGGAAGGCATGTGGCTGGCATCTGCTCCACAGTTCTGGTTTCAAAATGGCTTTCTCCCAGAACGTTCCTCTCTAGCTGCAGTTCCTCAAAAATGTCACTCTTAATTGCACTTGGGGTATTTGTCCTCTCTTAGCTTCTCCAGAGTAAGAGTCTGCTTTCAATGGCCATCTTCAAACTATCTCTCATCTGCAGCTCCTGTGCTTTCTTCAAAGTGTCCCTCTTGGCTGTAGCTCCTCTTCAAAAGTTCATTCTCAGCTGCACTGAGTTTCCTCTGCCCATCAGCTCATTTATATGGCTCCACTGATCAAGACCCACCCTGAATGAGTGGGGCCACGCCTCCATGGAAATTATCTCATCAGAGTTATCATCCACAGTTGGGTGGGGCGCATCTCCATAGAAACACTCAAAGAATTTCAATCTAATTAACACTGATAGGTCTGCCCACACAAGATTACATCAAAGATAATGGTGTTTGGGGGACATAATACATTCAAACTGGCACAGCTGGTTTATTAAATCATCAGTCAATTGGCTGCAGCTGTGACTGATGATGACCATGAAGGGCATGTCTTCCACAATGAGAGAATGCAGTTGGCTGGATTTAATTCAATCAATCAGCTGAAGACTTTTAAGGGAGACAGATTGAGGACCTTCACTTCTTCTTTGGCTGCCCAGTGAAGCATTTCCTGAGGAGTTCGTCAAAGTTGCCAGTTCGTTTTCTGAGGCGTTCATCAAACATCTTCACTGGACTTGCCAGTTTGCTGCCTGCCCTGTGGAATTTGGACTGTGCATACCCACAGTAGTGTGAGACACTTTTATAAATCTTATATTCATAGATATCTCTCATTGATTCTGTTTCCCTAGAGAACCCTAACTAATACAAACCTCATGTCTGTTGGAACCAAAAAGAGACAGGCAAATTAAACCCAAAATGAGCAGAAGGAAGGAAACAGTAAAGATTGGCATGGAGAGAAATGAAATTGAGAATGAAAATCAGTAGAGAGAATCAATGAAAACAAAATTTGGCTCTTTGAAAAGATCAACAAAATATATGACAAACTCTTCACTAACCAAAGAAAAAAACAAAAAATAAATAAATAAGTAAATAAATGTAAAAAAGAAAAACAAAACAAAAAAAGAAATGAAAGGCACAAATAACTAAATTCAGAAATGAACAAGGGACATTACCACCAACCCCACAGAAATAAAAGGGATTATAACAATGAACAACTGTATATCAACAAATTAGATAATCTAGATAAATGGACAAATTACTAGAAACACACAAATTACCTAAAATGACTAAAGAAGAAGTAGAAGATCTCAACAAACCAAAAACAAGTAAAGAGATTGAATCAGTAATCAAGAACCTTGCACCAAAGAAAAGACAAGAGGCAGAAGGTTTTACTGCTGAATTTTATCAAACATTCCAAGAAACCAATCCTTTTGAAACTCTTCCATAAAATTGAAGAGGAAGGATACTTCCTAATTCATTCTCAGAGGCTGGCATCATGCTAATACCAAAGTCAGATAAAAATAGCAGAAGAAAAGAAAATTACAGACCAATATCTCTTACAAATATAGATGCAAAAATCCTCAAGAAAATACTAGCAAAATGAAGCCAACAGAACATTAAAATAATTATACTCCTATTTGAAATGATGGAAATGTTCTGGTAATGGATGATGGTGATGGTACCACAATATTGTGAATGTAACTGATAGCAATGAAATATGTGTATCTGAAAGTGATTAAAAGGGGGAAATGTTAGATTGAACCTGTGATAACAATAAATTTTTTTAAAAATCCATTGGAACTACAATAGACAAACAGTGTTTATTCCACTGTTTCTGTCAAAGGTATCATTATCTTCCCCCATCTTTAGATTTAGAACTTCAGTATCATCTTTGAGGAAGAATGTGGTTTTGTTTGGTTTGGTTTTTAAAAGTTATTCTGTTAGAAACACATTTAGTATTTACTCCTATAGACTTATGCTTGGAAGAATGCTTTTAAACAGCATTCCAACCTTAAAAGAATTTGCAGATCTCCTATACCAGCTGGATAATAATAGCTAGATCAGTAAAATTATGCTGAGCAATTTTCATAAGGTAGTTGAACAGATTCTGCCTCCAATGGCAAATACAGTTTACTCCTGTAACAGAACAAACATAATTCTCTAGAGCAAACATCCTAACAAATGTATTTACTTTTTTTGAACAATCAGTCTCAAGTTTATAAAACATCAGTCTTCGTAATTATTAAAACAAACCTTTGACTGTTACAGGCAAGCCCTGTGCCCTTTTCAGTAAACAGGTGGACAGAAACTCAACTTTGTGATGACACAATATGGAAGAAGGACCTTTAACTTAAACTGCTTGGTAACTTATTCTGATTCTCTATAGTCACACATAGATATTACCTATTCAGTTACTAGCAAAAAAAAAAGTGTATATTTTGAAACTTTTACTACTTATTCAAATGACTTAGAAACTTCAGTTGCTTCATTTCACTCATAGATTTGCTGACAAATGGAAAAGCTGTGTTCAAACAGTCTAAACTCAAAATGCAAATATAGACACTTAAAATGTCTCTGTTCCTTTCTTAACACATGCAGGTGCCTAAACCACTCCCGCCCCCACACCCACATAGCTTCAGTCAGTCAACCTTGTACCCCGCACCCAAAAGTCAGCATAGATTTTAAGACGTCATTATATTTTTCTCTTCCATTACTTAACTTTTGATTTTAGCCAACCAGAACATTCTCTAATTCTCTTTAAAAACAGTCTTCCAAGGGAAAATAAATTTCAGAGAAGCTGCATGTTAAATCTCTCTCTTGGAAGAATATGATGCTCGTTAGCATATTAAGAAGTCTGAAGGTTATCCTTCTGAGGGAGTCTGTTTAACTTCACTTAAACTCCTTGGATAATAGAACTTTTTTTTTCAAATAACACCTTTAAGACATTAAAGAAAAACAGCCCTGTAGAAAGCCTTTGGGAAGCCCTTTGCAATGAAGACTGATCGTTTTTATCTCCTCCACCCTTCTTTCCCAGATGGTCAACCACTCTACCTCATCCCAGGAATGTGCCTCTTATCTAGTTCCCTTATTCAGGATGGTTTCCAGATTTCCACAACAGCCAATGTTTCATGCAAAGCTAAGAAAAGAGAATTGTGAAAAACAGTGAGCCCTAAGGTCAGAGACATGAGATTCCTAGAGAACGAACGATGTTGCGGCAACTCCCAAATAATGTATCTCACAGGATATGTCTTACAAATTTGAGTGCTTAATAGTTTCAGGCCCTAAAATGTTTATTTGATGTATGATAATTGCATAATGTTAAATGCTCATTTATTCCTAACTAGGTGCTATGAAAATAAGTTATGGATATTACTCTTGCCTTTTAAATGCTTTCAACCTATGAAGCAGAGAAAAACACTCCACAGAAAAATCAAAGCATCCGATGATCAGCTCAATTCATAAGATATTTAGCCCACATGTAGAATGCACTGGAACAGTGTAGGCACAATGAAGTATAAATAGTCTATTGCTGAACATATGGAGCTTAAAAATCTAGTAAGGAGAAATTCCTATTACTAAAAGTTAAGAGAGGCATAGAATATACCATAAAAGAAGCAGAAAATACATACAGAGTGTGGCAGACAAATTCTAAAGAAGCCCCATGGGTGTCACCCTCGAGTATGGGAAAGACCCATGACTTGGTTCCAACCAATGGAATACAGCAAAGGCAGTTGGATGTACATGATTTAATGTATATGATTATGTAAGACCCTAAATCCCTGCCTTACTGGAGCCTCTCCATTGCTGGCTTGGAAGAAGCAGGCTGCCATGAATGCTACAGCTGCAAGGAAATGAATTCCACCAACAACCTGAGATTGCTTAGTAGTGGATCTGTTCCCAGTCAAGCCTCTGGATGAGAACTCAGCCTACCCTACCTGGTGCCTTGATTAGAGCCTTTTTAAGCCCTAAACAAAGAACGCAGCTAAGCTGTGTCCAAACTCTTAACACAGAGAAAATGTAAGATAATAAATATGCATTGTTTTAAGATGCTAAGTTTATAATTTGTTATTCAGCAAAGATAACCAATATACAGAGGGTCAAAGGAAAGAACATCTGATCATGAGCAACAGGACAGTTTTTACTGACGGGACTACATTGTAAGAGGTGATATGAATGTTAAGGAAAGTTTATAATTTGAAGCCTTAGAGATTAAAGTAACATGTATCTCTTAATTTTAGGGAGCTAATTAATTTAAAAATTGAAAATTACTAAAGTAAAAGTAGGGCATGTCAATAAAAACAGTTTATAACCTAGAACATAGGGTATACCAGGAAAAAGAAACCAGCATGGCCTTATAGACATATCAGATTCCTTTGCTTGATGACCCTAAATATCAAATTGAGGAGTTTGTACTTTATTTGGGAAGCAAATGAGAACCACTGAAGATTCTTTACCAAGCAGTGATTTGACTGAAGTGCTGTTCAGAGAAAATGACTGTGGAAATACAAGGGTACCTAGAGCAACTTAGGTAAGAAAGGGATGAGTTAGAGGAATGGAACATGAATTGTAGTGGGGAAAAGATTTCAGAGGCGTGCACAAGTGGAAGTCAAAGAACCTAGCAACTAACTGCTCAGTGTGGGAAAGCAGAGTAGACTCAAAATTTTCAAATCTAAGCTTCTTCTCATAAACAGATGAAAGAGAGTCCTGAATGTTCAAAGGAAAGGAAGCCAGAGGAGCTATTAGACTATAAGACAGTACAGCTGCCAAGTATTTTTAGCAATGTGTCTTGATGTAACAGTCTTATCTAAATTTCCACTTCACTGAAAATGTCTCAAAACAAAGCAAAATAGCTCTATGTGGCAGTATCGGGAATAAGAGTGAGTCAATTCCTGCTATCAGCTGTGTCCACACAATGTCCTTTAAACTTTCATATGCTTCACTGTGGACAAAATACAAGCAAAAGTTAATAATTTTGTTATCATTATGCTGCATTTCCCAAATGTATATGTGATACTTTTTAATATACTGAGATACAAGACACCTATCTTCAGTGCTAGGTGAAAAGAAAAGTGGGTTAAATATCCTCAGCAAACTAATTATAGGTCACCAGATTACAGATAATTCAGAAAAACTACAAAATCCAACATCTCTATTTCCACCATCATATATGTTGAAACCACTGTGACAAGGCTGTCATTCTCCTTTGTGAAACTAAAGCAGGATGGCAGGCTCTAAATAATACATAAGCTCCCAATATTCCTCCTCATATACCTTTTCAAAAAATGGTGTAGTGTCTTTTTTATAATCCACAAAGAATTAAATTCATATGGTGAATCCTGATAATTGCTTTCAGCAAGAGCTCTTGGCACAAGCTCCAGGTTCTTCAGTTCACTCAAGTCAGAAAGACAGACTGTCATTGCATACAGATGAGGACAGCCACCAGAGAGCCTCTGAGCTGCAGAGCTTCTCCCAAGGCTGGGAGGATCCAAGCCAGTTTGAAATTCTGCCTCTACCTCTTCCTCATCAATTAGCATTTCCCTTCATCAACTTCATTCCTTTCCTGTGAAGTCAGGTTAATATTTTACATGTCAACAGTGCTGGCAGAGAAATGTAAAACTATTTCCTTTACCTCTGAATACAGATCCCAGTCTAAGTGAATGAGAGGAAACAGAAAATGTAACAAATGTGTAAATTAGCCATAGCTGTCAATTACGGGACCACTCAGATGCGCCCTTATATTTCAATTTTTCAGACTATGGCCAGAAAAGAACAAGGGAGTGAGATAGAGTGGTGGAAAGAAATGGTCATTGCTCAAACGTAAGTCTTACCCTCTCCTGTCCTCCCAATTTCTCTTGATCCTCCCTGGGCTTTGAATCTACCTCAAATCCCACCTCCAGGATGAATTGTTCCACGAGTCTACCCCAAACATCTCACTCTGGTCCCTGAATTTATAGCAACCCTAACAGCATGCTTCTCCTCTATGTGATTTCTTATATTGTTGTTTTGTTTAACCATTAAAAAAATGTATATGACTTAGTTCTACTACCAGGTAAAGGTTGTAAGGTAGAAAATGTGTTATATCTCCTGGTCACCACCTATACTCCATCCAGTGCACAATACTGGGAACATAATAATTTTTCAATACTTATTTGTGAAATGAATAAAAACTAATCTTAGAGAAGCTAATTTACTTGGAGAGTGGAATTAGTGACATGCACAGAACTCACCTGAGAATGAGCCAGCTATTATAAGTTTGTATGACGAGAGGTAAATATAATTCCTGGAAGAGGAAAGAGGGGCAAGTTGGGAAGTAGAGGCTGAAATATCAAGCTGTTTATGGTGTATTCAATGCAAGAGCCAAATATTTCAATTCAGCCTAAGGCCAGAGAGCTCTTAATGTTATTCAGTAAAAGATTTACATGTTAGAGCTTGTAAAGAGAAGTCAAATCAATTTATTAAAGCATTTTATTTTATTATTTGCATGACTTTCTCTTGGAAATACATTTTCTAGTCATTTATGTTTTCAGTCACCTAGCATAGCTTAGTCTTTTGTCTCATAGCCCTGGGTGATAGCACACTGGTTGGCTGATCACACACACACATACACACACACACACTCTGTGTGGTAAATGATCCCTAAGCCTACTTTATGCATGAAGAAACAGGCACAAAGCAGCCAAATATTTTGCCCGTGGTCTCACAACATAACAGCAGGAGTCACATACTGTGTCTTGGTCTTCTGTGACCCAAGCCTACATTTACTCTTCAGCCAATGCACACTACAAAGAGACAGTGCAGCGAGATGTGAAGTATGCTACTGACCTGCCTTTGAAATTCAAAACCCAGCTGACTTTGTGCAAGTTGCTTCATCTCTCTAAGCCTCAGTTTTGACACCAAAGAGGGCAATTCCTAACATGTAGGAGTATTGCGATTGGAGCTATGTCTAAAACAGTGGTTCCCAAATTTAAGGGTGCATCAGAATCACCTGCAGAACTCGTTAAAAGAAGGTTGCAGAGCCCACCCCTAGACTTTGAATCAGTAGTTCTGGGGAATAGGCCAAGCATTTGCACTTCTAACAAGTTCCTAGATGATGCTGATGCTGAGAGTCTAGGGAACATACTTTGAGAACCAATGGTCTAAAACAGTTAACAGAATGGACATTCATTAAATTGTAGCTTTTTTATTTCCAAAGCATAGAAAACAGTTTAATGAAATGCCAGATGATGGGGAAGCCATTGAACATCCAGAGACAATAGGACCAGACCACAAGTCCTGCCAGCTTGGAACACAGATGGAAGTTCATCCTAGCCAAAGCATATCTGAGAGACTTAAGAAGGAAGTACTGCTCTTTAATATCTATGCTAAAAAAAAGTCTCAACATTTTATAAATGTCTTTTGTAAAAAGACTGTTTGGAAATGATTTACTTGCTTCTCTTATTCCTCTTCATATATGACCCCTTCCTTGGAATGTGTAAAACTTTAATGGCCAAGGAGTTGGACGATTAACCTTAATGGGAGTTGCCTGTGCTAATCCCTTGTGTAAAACTGGAAGAGTACATTTTTATCTGTAAAACTTTTCCAGATTTTGCCTTTAAACATGTAATACAATGTAGTGTCGGAAGAATTCTGTAAACGTGTTTTACTTAAAAGTGAACACATGGAAGTAGGAAAGTTGGCTTGTAAGTATGGGACCTGGAAATACTATGGAATATCTAATAAGTATACTTTTAAACAATGAATGTGCACATATAGTGGCAATTGGAGAAAAAGATCTGCCTTGAAACTCAAAAAAAAAAAAAAAAAATCTCTTTTGAAACTTTATAAGGAAAAAAATCCAATTATTGAGCCATATGTAAGTTTGGGATTTGGGGCCATTCCTCTGTTCCCTATTTCTATTCATTCTCCCCATCATCTAAACTTAGAAGAAGCAAAAATAACACAAATGTTCCTATCCATCTGGCCTTGGTATCGGAAACTAGCAGATTCTAACCTCAATTTCTCTCTCTAAAATGTTCCCTCATTCCATTTCTACATGCTTATTACCTCTCACTGAAATTATTTCAATAATCATTTAATTTCTCATTTTTCCATTCTAGGCCATCTTACATCTAATGCCATATTAATTTTTCTTATCATGTCAACCCTCTCTTCATAAGCCTTCAGTGGCTTTCATTAACTCATGAATAAAAGCCTTAACTTGACTTGGCAATCAAGGCCTCTGTGATCTGGCCTCAACCCCATTTCCCACTGTTTCATTGCATTTTTATATTCACCTACACCCCAGCCATATTGAACTACCAATGGCTTCTGGTAAATCCTGAGCTTTTGTTCTTCTGTGATTTTGTCCATATTATCTTTGTGTCTTTAAATACTTGATACAATTTTAGGTGCTTTAGTCTTTACAAAATTATTCTGTAAGAAGTCTCAATTGATCCTCAAAGGATTAAATCGGTTTATAAAGTGGGCAGTTTCATTTCGATTAACAGAAGAGAAAATAGATACTCAGAGAAATTACAAGTTGATAGGAATAGCCCAGCAGAGATACTGCAACCGTATTTCTAAATCAAAATCAAACTAAACACACATACACATATACATACACACACTATTGGGAATCATTCCAGGCTTAGACGATCTCATCTTATAAATCATAGCATAGAAAGAATTTGCAAGATCTATACCTCAAAAAAATTCATCTGAAAATGTGTCTTGATAGGTGAATCATTTCAATGATAATTGCATTTATAGAAAGCTAATGTATAATAAATCCTAATAGCCTGAATATGGATCCTCTATGGAACCACCAAAGAATCCTGTTGAAAAATTCTTGACTAATGGATTATTTACCAATTTCAAAGCTAGGGAGTTTTGTACCCCCCAGAAAATAGAATCTTCCTTCATTTCTCTTTCCTGATACGTTTCTGTTCTTTCCTCTTACCCCTCAAAAAGGAATTCAATAGCTTTTGACCATTCTAGTTATCTTCTCACTATTTATTCTTGATGTCAATAAAAGGTAAACTTGTGTTATCACAGTAGTATAGGTGGTTGTAGATTTAGAGCTAGACAATCTAAAAGACGTAAAATGTGGTTACAACACCAACTGTATTAAAATGACCTGGTACTTTGTTAAAATCCAGATATACATCAGAATCTTCAGAAATAGGGCCTAGGAAACTATTTTTCAAGCAACTTCAAATGAATCTCATGTCCTCTAATAATTAAGAAATTATAGAAATCTTTCACTTATATCAATAACAGAGTTGTTTGCATCAAGCCAGATGTTCTACCACAAACAACTATAAATGATATAAAAAATGTAGAATAATAAACAGCTGTTCAAAGGCATTTGAGAGCAACCAAGGAAGCCTGGATTTGAAGGACTTAACTCCAAGAGAGAAGGTCAGTACATTGAGGTAAGCCCCATATTTTCTGCCATTTCCCTTTGATGTGTTTGTTAATTCCTAGCATGACACAAAGAAACCAAACAGAAAGCGATAGCCCTGAGCTCCCAACCTAGGCTTGGAGACAAAAATTGGAATTCAGAATTCTCAAGACAATCAGGAATTGAGGGGCTGCAAAGAAGGAAACCAATGTTCAGTCTGACTTTGGCTCTCTAGGTACTGAATGAACCCTTAGCATCATGGAACAAGAGGTAGGAAAACTCAGCACAAAGTTCCTACCAAGATCTAAAGAAGATGGGCAGAACCTTACACTCTCAAAGAGATGGGAAGTCAAAAGCTGAGTTCAGGGGTTTTCAAAGTAGCGCGGTTTTCAAAGTAGCAGTGTTATAGTAAACACTCCAGACTTTTGGTAAAGACTCCAGTAGGGCAACAGTCCAGTAAAAGCAAACCAGAAAGAGACATGTCTGAATATTAGCCTCAGTTCACCTCAATCACCAATTGGATCAAAATGATTAGCCTTTACCCTAACTGCCTGTTGTAAGAAAAATAAATTGTCTTAGGAAGAAGTTGATATTATCAAAAGCCTCTTGATTTTTTTATACACAATACCAAACAGGCAATCTCTAATTGTCAAGCATGCCTGGAAACAGGATCAAATGACAAAAAGAACATAGAAATCTGACTAAAAATAAAACAATGTTGGGGGACTCATATTTCAAGATTTCAAAACTAACTAAAAAACCTACAGCTAGCATCATAGTTCATGGTAACAGATTGAATGCCTTCTCCATGAGTTTGGGAATACAAGCTACTATTCAACACTGTCCAGGAGACAATGCAATAAGACAGGAAAAAGAAATAAAAGATATTTTAAAAAAAAAAAAAAAAAAAAAAGCTACAGTACTTAAATCAGTGTGGTTCTATCATAAAGATAGATATATAGATCAATAGAATAGAATTGAGAGTCCAGAAATAATTCCACACATTTTTGGTCAACTGGTTTTTAACAGGGATACTAAGCACATTAAATGGGGAAAGAATAGTCTCTTCAATCAGTGGTGCTGGGAAAACTGGCTGGCTACACAGAAAAAAAAAAAAAAAGATGTTGATGATGAACTTGTAGCTTGCACCATATATAGAAATTAACTCAAAATGGATCATGGGCCTGAATATAAAACCATAAAACATCATGACCATGGATTTGGCAATGATTTCTTAGATATTACACCAAAAGCTCAAGCAACAAAAGAAAATGTAAATAAATTGTACTATATCAAAATAAAAAACCTTTGTGCATCAAAGGACATTATTAAGAAAGTAGAAAGCAATCTGCAGAATGGGAGAAAATATTTGGAAGCCATATATGTGATAGTGGTTTAATATCCAGAATATATAAGGAACTCCTACAACTCCACAACAAAAAGATAACCCAACTAAAAATTGGGCTAAGGACTAGAACAGATATTTCTCCAAAGAAGATATACAAATGGCAAACAAACACATGAAAAGATGCTCAATATTATTATCAGCCTTTAAGGTAATGCAAATCAAAACCACAATGAGAGACCACTTCACATCTACTAGGTTGGCTATTAATTAAAAAAAAAAAAAAAAAGAAAATAGCAAGCATTGGAGAGGATGATGAGCAAGTGGAACCCTCAATCATTGCTGATGGGAACATTAACAGTTTGCAAACACTGTGGAAAACAGTTCGAAAGTTTCTCAAGAGTTAAACACAGAAGTACCCACTGACCCAGCAATCCAACTTCCAGGTAGATGCCAAAAGAATAGAAAGTAGGAATTTGAACAAATATCTTTCCACCAATATTCATAGCAGCATTATTCACAATAGCAGAAACCTGTAAACAACCCAAATGTTGGATGAACAATATTTGCCATGTCAGTACAATAGAACACTATTCAGCCATAAAAAGGAATGAAGTTCTGATACATGCTACAACATCAATGAACTTTGTAAACATTATGTTGAGTGAAATGATTCAGACACAAAAGAGTAAATACTGGATGATTCCACTTATATGAAATATCTGGAAAATGCAAATTCCTAGAGTCAGAAAATAGATTAGAGGTTATCAAGGACAGAAGGGAAAGGGAATGGAAAGTTATTTATTTAGTGGGTAAAGAGTTTCTGTTTGGGGTGTTGAAAAAATTTTATTAACGGAAGGCATGATGATAGCACAACCTTGTAAAAGTAATGTCATTGAACTGTACTCTTAAAGATGGTCAAAATGGCAAATTTTGTGTTATATATATGTTACCACAATAAATGTTATCAAAAAAATATAGGATAAACAACTTTAAGACAATAAATTTGAGAATTTAGTTGAAATGATCAAAATTCCTTTCAAACACAGAACTTGTCAAACTGAAACAGGAAAAATAGAAAATCTCTATTTTGTAAATAGAATAATTCTCTATTAAAGAAATTAAATCTATAGTAAACTTTTTTCCCACAGGGAAAATATCAGGATCAGATGGTTTTATCAGATAGCTTTACTTCTTCCAAACACTAAAAAAAAAAAAGACATAAATTTACACAAACTTGTCGAAAGAATAGAAAAAAACATTGGATTGCTTCTCATCTCTCTCCCTTTTCTTTCTTCTCCTAATTTTTTCTGGGGGAATGGGAGGGGATGGGATCAGGATAACCTAAGTACCAAAGTAAATATGGATAGTATAGGAAAGGATTTTCCAAGCCAATCTTTCTAATGAATATTATCTACCAAAAAAAAAAAAAAAAAAAAAAACACACTAAATGATGAAATGATGAAATATTGAAAGATTTTCCCGAGAAATCAGGAATCAGACAAAGATGCTCATCAACATCATTCCTATTCTCATTGTAAAGGAAGGAAGGAGTCCTTGACCAAGAAATAAGGAAAGAAATAAAAATGTAAGAATGGGAAAGCAAGGAATCAAAGTGTCACTATTCACAGACATGATTCTGATATAGAAAATCCAAAAGAATTTCCAGAAAAATTGTTAGAATTAAGAAGAGAATTTAGCGATGTTGTGGGATGAAAACCAATATAAATAAAAACGGTAGTATTTCTATATAACAGTTTTAAAAACATCAGGAAACAAAATTTTTAGAAGTAAACATAATTAAATGTCTCAAACGCTTTACACACACACACACACACAAACTGACAATACTAAGCTGAGATAAATTAAAGACAAATAAATGAAGGTATATAATATATGCATGAGTGGCATGAGGGTCAAGCTTTTTGTCCCTGCATGGACCAGTCATTGGGCAAAGGCTGCCCCCAAGGAGAGAGTGGGAGAGAGAGTACTTCTTGCCTAGACAGCTTCCTTTAGCTTAGCACAATTCCCAGAAAGAGGCCTCTCTGTGAGGCCTCCACAGTCAACATTCCAGGCGGCTGGGAAAATGAATGCCTCAGTCCGGAAGAGGAATTTGAGTGGCACACCACAGCATCCACTATAGTACTTTACATGTATTGTTTCATTTGATTTTTTTTTAACCTAAAATAACTACTTTACTTCCAACATGTTCCTACTTACCCCAAGGTTTCATTTGATTTTTACAAAAACTCTATAAGGAAAGTAATGCCATTATCAAAGAATAGATGCAGAAAGTTAAGACCCATCATCATTGGGTCTTGCTAACAAACAAAGCCTGGGCCATTTACCACTCATTTTACTTAGGTTAAAACAGTGAATACCTGCATTATGCTAATCAAACTTACTATGGGAGTAAAATTTTGTCCTCACAACCTGAAAGTTAAATTTACCTAGAAGAAATAGTTATTACCTAAAATCTAAAAATACTCAGCTATTCTACTTTGAAGTCTTCTATCTAATATTTTGAAATTGTTCTTCATATATAGAATTTTCTCCATCAGAAGATGTTTCAATAAGCAAATGAAAGTATGCTCTTCAGGCTCTTTAATTATACATTGTCAAGGAATTTGTTAAACATCCACTATCATCATAACTCTATTGCTCTAGGTACTGAAGGTATGGAGGCTAGGCATGGGAATTAAAAAAAAAGCAAAAAAAAAAAAAAACAAACCCAAACCAAAGTAAACAAACAAAAGCTATCACCACTTAGTGTTGTTTATTCTTCTCAACCAAGGAAGCAATAAAATTAAAATTGTGGTAGTTCTCTTAGCACATGGTTCCTACTGAAAGATGAGATTAAAAAAAAAAAAAAGCATTTAAAATCTATTTAAATTTCATATTATAGGAATTCTCATGAATGTTAATTGTTTTAAAACAATGTAGGAATTTGGATTACTTGCTCTTATTTGAATTATAACCAGTTACCTGCTTTTCAGTTACCTGATTCTCAGGTATCACGCCTCTTTTTGTCTATTATTTTAATAGCTTTATTAAGGTATAAAATACATATACTAAACTGCACATGTTTAAAGTACACAATTTGATGTTTCACATATTTATACACTCATGAAACCACATAAAAATCAAGACAATGAATATATTCAGAATCCTTGAAAGTTGCCTATTGTTCCTTTGTTATTCCATCTTCCTTTTGCTTTCCATCCTCCATCCTATCTCCAGGCAACCATTTTTTTTAGATTTATTCATGTTGTTAGATGTATCAATAGTTCCTTCCTTTTATTGCTGAGTAGCAGTCCACTTTAAGTATATACCACCATTGTTTATCCGTTCACCTGTTGATGGACATTCGGGTTATTTCCAATTTGAGGCTAATACTAATATAACTGCTCTGAATATCCATGTGAAAGTCTTTGTATGGATACGTGCTTTCAGTTCTCTTGGGTAAATACCTAAGAATGAAACAGCAGGATCATATGGTAGGTATATGTTTAACTATATAAGAAATTGACAGACTGTTTTCCAAAGTGATGATACCATTTTTTATTCTCACTAGCAAAGAGGGTACTCTCTTTAGCATTTATTCCTCCCATCCTGTAGCAATGAATAGGCAGAAACAGTGATATTCACCGTGGAAGGACTCTCATCTCCCCCACTGGGATTCATGCCCATGATCAGCTGCATTAAGCCCTGCCTCCTCCGCAGGGGAGCCACACCATACCCAAACCTCCTATAGGCTCCACACCTTCTGTGCTTGCAAACCGCTGTTGCAAACAAGAATAATTCCTCTTACCTTGGAAAAGTGTACTTTACTGACCCTTTTAGAGCTGGGTATCTACTAATATTATCTCTCCAGTTCTTCTGCCAGCTCAGCTTGATTGCCACAGTTAGCTGTTCCCCCTGCCATACACAGTTCAGTGTTCCAGATGTCATCTGATTTTGTCAAAGACAGAATTGTTTCTCATTCTCTTTTTTCTGAGTGGAGAAAGGGCAATGCCAACTTTATTTGCCATGCTCAAAATGGATGTCCACTCTGCCTTTTAATACTCAGATAACAAGAGATCAAGGTCCAGTATTCAAGACAGGCCTTCCTAGTCCAGGACTTCAAGGCATGAAGTCCAGCCTTTTATGAGAATTTTTCTTGGTATTTTTGGAAACTTGGGCAAAGCACTTCACATTCCACAAATCTACACTTGTTAATGTGTGGGACCTCAGTCAATTATCTCACTCTAGATTGCTTCTCACCTTCCTTCAGCTTACCTCTTGCCAACTCATAATGAACCTTCCCGGGTATCTGCCACTTTCAACAAGTACTTCTTTTAATTTCCCAAATTCTGCTGAGACTGAGTTATGATTTTTAGCAATATGTTACTAAAGGGGAGCGACAGCAACACCATGGCAACATAAACAGCTACTGAAAACTCCTCTCCAGAGATCCAACCAAAAAAAGGTCAATTCTGAATTGTTTGAAACTCTGGAGGAGGATATAGACTGGAGAAGGACCCTGCAAATGCCAAATTGAAATAAAGAGAAGAAATTTCAGGTAGGAATCTTCCATCACAGACCAGCTGGTCCTCTCCCCTCCCCCTCACTTGGGCTTAGTGTAGGAAAGGCACAGAAACAGCAGACCAGAACCCTCCAATCAAGGACACAGTCTATAATATCTCTCACAGCAGTGAGACATGCCCCTACCACTTATAGACCCAGGGGACAGGGGAGGACATTTCAAGGCCCAGGTCAGTGAAGGAAAAAAGACTGAGAAAATGTGGACAGAGACTGTGTTTCCACCCATGGGTATGAAAGTCCTTCCCCCACCCTTCAGGAAAGCAGCAGCCAGTAGCCATTTTTTTTGCTTTGGGGATGTCTGGAGTACTGCATCAGCTCAGGGAGTACTTTGCCACAGGTGGAGCACCACATTGAGCCAGATTTTGGCTGACAAAGTGAGGGCATAGGAATCCTGCAGTTTCAGCTCACCTGTATAGACACAGCCTGTGCTCAGAGGCAAAGCAGTCTCTGAGGACAATTAAGTTACTGAATAGCACAATCTGCTGGACAGTCTAGAAGATGCAAGGGAATTTAAACATTTTTTAAAAGATGCTCCAAACTGTTTCTTAGGACCACAGGAGATGGTCTACATACCCTTTATGTAAGCCCAGCCCTGTTTAGGCTAAGAAATACAGATGACCCAACTGTTAAAGCAGGGCTCTAAACAAACCCAGGTCTTGCTGGCTGGCAGAAAACAGAGCACCAATGGAAGCCAGCAGATTTGTATTACTACTCACAGTGAACTTGCTGAAATGCCCAGTGCCTACCTCCCGTCCTTGTGGCAGGCTTGATGCATGGGGAAGACTGGGGGGCAGAGCCAATCTGACAACTGGCAAGCAAGAGAAACACAGAAAAAGATATAGATCAAAGACAACCAACAAGAAAACCTTGGGCAAAAGAGATTAAAAAAAAAAAAAAAGAAAGAAAGAAACCTCCAGAATAAACTAATCAACAAAATAAGATGCCTAGACAGCAAAAAATCATGAGCCACACCAGGAAACTTGAAGATTTGGCCCAGTCAAAGGAACAAACTAATGCATCAACTGAGATTCAGGAGTTGAAATAACTAAAGATATTCAAAAAAATCTACTAAATCAAATCAACAAGTTGAAAGAAAGTGTGACAAAATAGTCGAAGGATATAAAGAAAACATTAGATGACCATAAAGAAGAATTCTCAAGATTGAAAAAACAAATAGCAGAATTTATGGGAATGAAAGGCACAATACAAGAGATGAAAAACACAGTGGAGACATACAACAGCAGACTTGGAGAGGCAGAAGAAAGGATTCATGAACTAGAGGACAGACAATCTGAAATCCTACATACAAAAGAAAAGATAGGTAAAAGAAAATATGGAAAAATATGAGCAGGGTCTCAGGGAACTGAATGTCAACATGAAGCACACAAATATATGTGACATGTTAAAGGTGTCCCAGAAGGAGAAAAGAAGGGAAAACAGGTAGAAAGAATAATAGAGGAAATAATTAATGAAAACTTCCCAACTCTTACGAAATACAAAAAATTACAGGTCCAAGCAGCACAGCATACCCCAAACAGAATTGTTCCAGATAGACCTACTCCAAGACACTTACTAATCAGATTTTCAAATGTCAAAGACAAAGAGAGAATTATGACAGCAGCAAGAGAAAACAACCCATCACATACAAGACAAACTCAATAAGACTAAGTGGAGATCTCCCAGCAGAAACCATGGAGGCAAGAAGGCAGGGGTATGATATATTCAAGATACTGAAAGAGAAAAGCTGCCAACCAAGAATCCTATATCCAGCAAAACTGTCTTTCATAAACTAGGGATAGTTTAAAATATTTACATATAAACAGACACTGAGAGAGTTCATGAATAGGAGACCTCCTCTACAAGAAATACTCAAGGGAGTGCTACAGACAGATATGAAAAGACAGGAGAGAGAGGTTTGGAGAAAAGCATAGAAATAAAGATATTAGGAGATAGAAAGACAGTAGAGATTGGGCATTTGATGCAGAAGGAATACAGAATGTTTGAGAGTATTGATTGTATAGATCCAGAAACAGATAGCACAATACTGGGTGATGATAACACAATATCTTAAGTACACAGAGCAAAGATAACTGAGTGTATGGTTGAAAGAGGAAGGTTAGGGGTATGTATGACACCAGAAGGAAAGATAGAAGATAAAGACTGGGATGGTATAACTTAGTAAAACCTAGAGTGGCCAATGATTGTGATTAAATGTACAAATATAAGAATGTTTTTACATGAGGGAGAACAAATGAATGTCAACTTTGCAAGGTGTTGAAAATGGGATGGTATTGGGGAAAAAATAAAATCAATGCAAACTAGAGTCTATATTTAACAGTTACATTATAATATGCTACTATTAATTATATCAAAGGCAACATACCAAAGCTAAATATCTATAATAGCAGGATATAAGGGAGGGGTATGGGATTCTTGGCATTGGTGTGGTTGTCTGAACTTTTTATTGTATTTTATTTTTTCTTTCTTTTTCTTTTTAGTTGTCATTTTTTCTTTTTCTTTTTTTTTTTTCTGTTTTCTCCTCTTCCTCTTTTTTTATGAAATAATGGAAATGTTATATAGATTGTGATGGTGAATGCCTAACTATGTGATTATACTGGGAACCACTGGTTGTCTACTTAGTGTGTGAAAACACTGTTTAAAAAATAAACAGAGGGATACAAGTGCTGGAGAAAATATGGACAGAGGGACGTACCTAATCCTTGTTGGTGGGCAAGTAGAATGGTGCAGCCCATCTGGAGGGCAGTGTGTTGGTTTCACAGGAAGCTAAGTATGGTTCCACAACCCTATTATTGGGTATATACATGGAAGAACTGAGAACAGGGACATGAATGGACATTTGCACTGTGAGGTTTATAGCAGAAATATTCACAATTTGCAATGGATGCAGGTGGCCTAAGGGTACACTGGCTGATGAATGGAATGGCAAACTGTGGTGTATATTTACAAAGGAATATTGAACAACTACAAGAAGGAATGAAGTTGTGAGGTATGCAACTAGGTGAACAGACCTTCATGACAGTATGTTGAGTGAAATAAACCATAAATGAAAAGACAAACATTATAATGCCTCACTAATATGAACTAACTACAATGTGCAAACTCTGAGAATTGAATCTCAGAGCAGGGGAAAGCTTATGTATGTACTTAAATTCTGAGATGCTGAGCTCTTGTGTATAAGCTGGTCAGTCCCTGGAACTTCAGGTATCTGTGTGACACCTGAGACTCAGGGCCAGAGTTCAGCAGCTATGAATGTCAGCATTACCCCATTCAGCAAATGTTAAAAAGACTGAAAAAGACATCAGAACATAATTAGACATATGAACGGAATGGACTTGGTTAGAATTAAGGTAAATCAGACTAAGGGTAAAGGACAATAATGAAAGTATTTTAAAACTTCAACTTCTGTGTGACACCAAAGGAAGAGGTGTTTATTTGGCACAAAATCCATATTTTCTGAAGCATGCTATATAATTTAACTTGTATGGTCAGTTTATTCAAACACCATACTTACACGGAACTCTGAATAGGGAGTGAGATCTAGTTGGTTTGTACATGTTAGTGTGATGCCCCAATACATCCCAGAGTAATTAGCATAGAGAATAAAAATGTATTTGCAAAATCCCCTTGAGGAACTGGGGAAAAATATGGAAATATTAAACTTCCTTACCTGGAGAATTACTGATATTCTCACAAGCTTTGGGGGCGACCAATTTAGAAAGCCAAGCCCTTGATCTTGGGGCTTGACCTTCTGAAATCTGGTATTGCAAAGGACAGGCTAAGCCTACTTATAATTGTGCCTAAGAGTCGCCCCCAGAGAACCTCTTTTGTTTCTCAGATGTGGCCTCTCCCTCTAAGCCAACTCAACAGGTAAACTCACTGCCCTCCCCCCTATGTGGGGCATGACTTCCAGGTGTCTGAATCTCCCTGGCAATGTAGGACATGACTCCTGGGAATGAACCTGGACCTGGTGTCATAGGATTGAGAAAGTCTTCTTGACCAAAAGGGGGAAGAGAAATGAAACAAAATAAAGTTTCAGTGGCTAAGAGATTTCAAATGGAGTTTGAGAGGACATTCTGGAGGTTATTCTTATGCATTATATAGATATCCCTTTTTAACTTTTAGTGTCTTGGAATATCTAGAAGGAAATACCTCAGTCTGATGAATTGCAACCCAGTAACCTTGATTCTTAAAGACAATTGTATAACTACATAGCTTACATTGTCTGACTGTGTGACTATGAAAACCTTGTAGCTCACACTGCCTTTTTCCAGTGTATGGACAGATGAGTAGAAAAATGAGGATAAAAAGTAAATGAATAATAGGGAGGGATGGGAGGATGGGATGTTTTGGGTATTCTTTTTTACTTTCATTTTTATTCTTATTTTTTTTACTTTGCAGTAATGAAAATGTTCAAAAATTAATTGTGGTGATGAATGCACAACTATATAATGATACCGTGAACAACTGTACAATTTGGATGACTGTATGGCATGTGAATGTATCTCAATAAAATTGAATTAAAAAAAAAAAGATATCACTAAAGGCCTGGGGAAAACAGATAGCAACACAGAGAACTAACAACTGTCAAGAGAAGTGGATGGTTTTAGAGTCCATAGAGACAAACCCTACCTGAGTCCCTGGACACTTCCTGTGAAGCATTCACAGACCCAGGTCAATCCCTTCCAAGGAGTTTTTCTAGAAATCTTCACCCAGAATAGTTCTCATCTAACTTCCCTTCAGGCCTATGAGGAAAGAGAATCTGTCTTTCTTCCAATCTAAGATTTGCCTTTTTCTTGTGATTGACAGGGGTTTGCCATTCTATTTAGGAAACACTCTACTCTCACCCATAAAGACGTGATCTGAGCCCACTTAGCCCAGACAAGAAAATGACAATAGTTCAGGGCTATGTATACCCTACAATACCATGGGGAGAACAAAGGGTGTCCAGCAAGATAGTATTTAACCAAGCCAAGTTCAAGTTCAAGTCACAATCTGTCTTCCAGACCAACATAGCCTTTATGCTCTACTCTGGCCTCCCAATCTCTCATAAAGTTTTACTTAGATAAGAACACACACACACACACACATACACACACTCACACAGATATATCTCCCAAGAACAAACATTTTTCAAGCATAGGGCAGTCAAAATTCAGATTTAGATTGGGTTGGGAGGAAATTATCTAATTCTTCAATGGCAGGGTTTTACTAACATATCCACATGTACATTCCTAAACTATACTCTTAAAATCTCAAGTCTAAAATATCGTCATTTGGATTAATTCATTAATTCAGAGCTTCACAAAAAAAAGCAGGTCACATGTAACTAAAAATGGTTATCAAAATGTTTCCTCCAAGAACAAAGGAAGGATATACACCCTATTTCTGTCTCCTCCTTAAAACACAGAAATTGTATGAAACTCTCCAAATGACAATTTTTTAGCAATTTTAAGAATATTTATTTATTAAGTATTTATAATATTTGTAGAATAGATGCCTTGAATTTTATATCCTTCTCTAAACCAAAGAGCATCTGTCCTTGCTTATATGGTAAATATTTATAAAACATGATATCTAAGACTGAGTATAAATCTTTGATGGACTTTGGTCCACACCAAACACAGTGAGACCATGACTTCCCTTGTCTGACACTTTACTCTGTTAATGAACTCTAAAGAATCGTCAGCATTCTTGGTAACCCCTTCATATCGCACCCTAATAGTAAATGTTTTGGGGGAAACTGAAGCTACTGAGATTTTTTTTTCATACAAATTACTATCAAGTAAAGTCACTTCCTGTACTTTGAGAGTTCCTATTTTACTTTAATAGACAACTTGATACATAGGCCTACTAAACTTCATCTTGTTAAATTTTTCTCATTACACATCCATCAAATCCATTTTGAATCCTGATCATCTTCCAAATTATTAGCTATTTATCATCCATTTTTATTACCCACAAACATGATTAACTTGGTGCATTAGTCAGAGTTCTCCGGAAATATAACCATAGGGATTGGCAAGTCCAAATTCCATAGGGCAGGCTACAAGTTGGAAACTCGATGAAGGCAACATTGAATTTCCCAAGAGAAGTGGGGCTGGCTGAAGTAGAAATAGATATTCTTCTTTTTGACTGCTGAAATCCTCAGTTCTCACTTTATGGCCTCCAACTAATTAGATGAGGAGACTCCTCTCATTGCTAAAGGCAATCTCCTTTGTTGACTGTAGATATAGTCAGTTATAGATGCAATCAACTAACCAATGACTTAAATCCATCTATGAAACACCTTCTCAATAACAATTAGGCCAGTGATTGCTTGACCAAAGCACCACCATCACAACATACCAAGTTGACACATGAACTTAGACATCACACTTGCCTTCTTCTACCTCATCAACATTATTGATAATATTTTTGAACAAAACATACTGACAGACTGGATTCCACAGCATGCCACTAGAGACCAGGATGATCTCAACCAGTTATTTAACACTCTTAAGCCTGCAGTCAGCAAACTATGGCCAGCCCGTGGCCAAATTTAACCCACCTTGTTTTTATAAAGAGAATTTTATTGGAACCCTACCACACTCTTTCGTTTAGTATTATCTATGACTGCTTTCACACAGTGATTACAAAGTTAGCATCTACAATAGTGGTCATGGACCACAGAGCTGAAATATTAACTCTCTGGACCTTTGCCATAAAAGTGTGCTGACCCTTGCTCTGACTGATGCATCAACCAGTTGTAAATACCACCTAAAAATACAACTGTCCTGTTCTTAGTCACATGGGCATTTTTCAAATGTCACCCCACTGAAAGTAAAATCATCTAAAGCATTCCCTTGGTCTGTGGAATCTCATAATATCATCCAAAAAGGAAAGAAAATTAGTTTTGATTGGCATTTCTTAGTGCATTTCTCTATGCTTCCAAGAAGTATTGCTTCCTTTCCTCAACTTGCAATTTTCCTGTTTAAAAACTATTCTAAAATGTTGCTAGGAAACCCCTTTCTGTAGTTTTTAAGTTTTCTTTTGCGCACTCTTTTGGAGGTTGGGTCTACCTCTACTTTTCTGGAATACCTACTATTTTCCATGATAATATACAGGAGTTTCACAATCAAATGGGGATGACATTTCAGTTAGCAATTGTAATACCAGAGCAAAATAACTACCCTGGTATTTCTGTATTTAATACCAAGGAATCTTTATTAATATTGGTGTTTTATCTTTTAAAATGATTTACTTAATATTATTAATGTTGAATAATCAACTAAATAGTGCATTTCATTGCAAATACAAATTTTTCTAAATGCAAATCTATAAAATATGTATGTTAAACATACATTATCTCTTTTATGTAAATTATTAGCTATTCCTGGATCTGAGCTTCCCTCTACTCTGCCCCCTCTAACCCAAGGGGTTCTTGAAGTTGCCAATGAATGGGCTTCAGAATCTTTCAGTGGAGTCAATCCCCTAAGTAGAGTTTTCAGGACAGCCACCTCCCAACATTAACTCTCCTCTGGATAATAGGCCCATATTACTGCAGTTTTTATTACTCTTCCTACCAAATCATGAGACCTGGCCCTGACCGAGTCTGCATCTTCCTCTTCAGAAATATTTGCGCATTTCAGAGGATTTCTCCTACCAGCTCCATGCTTCGAATGTCCCTTTCCACCACCCCCCCCACACACACCCCCTCCCCATCTTCCCTGACACATACTTTTTAGACTCAGGGATTGGACTGGAGGAGATGTGAGGGCATAGAGGAGTAGCAGGGACTGAGGGAAGGAAGAGTATGTGACAGGGAGGGGAAAGGAGAGATGATTAGAGAAAGAAGCAGTAAGGTGAAAGAAGCTGCTGACCAATGATTTACAATATGGTTTATGCCAAGCAAATTTCCTTATTAAAGAAAGCATATTATCATATAAAGGAAGTTTTATGTAGATATTTTAAATAGCAAGTTATATGTAACTTTAAAAAAAAACAACACAGAATTGAAGTAGCTGAAGATACAATCATTATGGACCCATTCTACAACCTTAATTCAGGCCTTCATCTCTCACCTAAAGCAGCAACCTCTGAATCCACCTATTTCTGCCAAGAAGATCTCTCTCGAAGCTTAAAATCCTCCCAAGACTCCCTATCACCCACAACTATAATTCCAAACCACGTAGCAAATCACTCTCAGTTTTACCTTCTACCACTTCCCCTCATGGATGCCACACTCCAAATATAACAGGCTGCACATAGGTCCTTAAGCACAGGAGGTTTCTGTTTTTGCATTTATTTTTTCTTTCTGAACTGACCTTCATCCACTTTTCTATCAGAATAACTGCTATCAATCCTTCACAGAAATTATAATCTTAACTCTTTAGTGAAGTATTTCCTAAACTCCTCCTCAAGGCTACATTAAGTGTCCTTTTCCATACTTCAATATAAGGCTCGTTACTGGGACTTTTCATGCCGTATCATATTTACTTGTTTACATATGTTTCCCTAGCAGATACAGAGCCCCTTAAGGAAAGAGCTATTCTTTATTCAGCTTTGTATTTCTAGCTCCTATTACAGTGCCTCCCACACTGTCAGCATTGGCTGCCAGCACTGAGTAGGATTTTATGTACGAACTCATTCAAAACAGTTCAGTCCTTCTTACAACCACTATATCCATCTTAAACCCAATTAGGTTTTAATCTTATTTATTTGATCCTTTCTGCTGTTAGATGCAGTCAGATCATCTTTAATTTCTATACCTGCAATTTGTAGCTTCTTTAATTCATAATTTGAAATGCATGTTAATCTTTTCTCCTGGTTTACCTCAAGTCAAATAAATGGTAAATTAAGCCAAAAGATGGCTCTGCTTGCTGTCATATCCATCAATACCTTCCCTCCCAGGGGGGCTATTTCTGCTTCCCAGCCATTTGCCTGCACGCATGACCCAATCCTCCCTGAGGGCCCCTTCTTGATAAGCCATGTGCCCATCATTACATTTCTGACTTTCACTGCCAACTCCCCCGACTCTCCATTTGCTCTTCCTCCTCCTTGTGTTTCTTTGTCCTACTACACAAGAACCTTTTCTCAGCATTGCTTGACAATGGGAACTCTAGGGAGGCCTAGAAGTCAGAAAGCCTAGAGCTTAGCTGCAGCTAGAACAGTAACCAGCTGTGTAACTTAGAGCAACAAACAGCACCCATTACTCCTAAAGAAGCTGCTAAGAGCACCATATTAGGTGTTGCCCTATATTCTGATTTAATTGTCAAAACACCCTGCAACGTATATACTAATATGTCTATTTCAAAAATTGGAAACTGAAACTTAAGTGAATTTCCCAGTCACCTGTCATGTAAGCTGTGAATTCCAGTTAAGCAGCATGGTGCAAGCAAGGCAGACTAGAGTTCAAATCCTGTCTCCATCACTGATTAGCTGACCTCCAGCAAAATGACCATTCTGAGTAACAGTTTTATTAAAATTATTAAATGTGGCTAATATTAGCAACCTTGCATTACTGTGTGTGATAGAAAAGGGAGACCGTTTGTCGAGCAACCAGCATGGTGACCGCCACGTGGTAGGTACTCAATAAATGACAGCTATTACTGTGGCAGTGACACCAGGGCTGTCTGGTTGGAAAGCCTATGCTTCCAGAACCCTGTGCCTCTTAGGCAAATTAATCTCTCACTGTAGGTCTCCAGTAAGTGAGAATTTTAATATGATAGTTCTAAGAACTGCAAAACCTGGCTTCTCTTTCTATCTTAGCCTCTTCCTAAAAATAAGCCTATTATTTAACCTCTGGGCCTCAGTTTTTTCAGCGGTAAAAATGAATGGGAAAATGTCCCTTCCTATCTCCTTGGAGTTTTTGAGGGTCTTCTTAGCTAAAGTGAAATATTTTGAGTAATGCCATATGTAAAATAATCCCTCTGTAGTGTTAACTAACTAGGACTCAATGTATTAATCCCTTGCCACCAACACTCCAGAATTGTTTGTATTTTAATAGGGTAAGAAAATAAAAGCTATAATGACAAAAAATGATAAATCTCCAGGGTTCAATGTAATAGGCAATAATGGATAAGTGTGAGAAGACAGTTTACAGTCTGGCAAGGTACCCAAATAACACCACATAAGTTATATTTGGTTTCCTACTCAGGATGTCAGAACTAATGGAGCATCTGTTTCATTACCTGAATATCAGTGGATTCTTTTCCTTTATTCTTTCTAATGAGCAGATTTCAATTAAGCAAGGAAAAAAATCTGTCCCCTGCCAAAGAGAAAAGTTAACTGCAGCATGTAGATAATGTGTCCACTCTAAATTGTGAGCTGTCATCACTGTCTGAAGTGTGAATGCACTAGGACAGAATTCTGTCCTGAGCGACCTCACGCCCTGAGAATATTATGGGATAGTGGACTGGTTAAACTTGCTATTGAATGTGATTGTTGTTATGATTATGGGGTGAAAGTGAGGAAGTTTTACTATGAGAGTGGGTGAAGGGCTGATAGCTAAGCATACATAAGGTCCTGCATAGCCATGTTGGGTGCCATGCCCTGTTTTGCCCATTGTTCCAGTTTGCTAATGGTTCACTGGAGAAAGGTCACTGTTGTCCAGAAAACCTCTGTTAGCTGGGAAGGCATGTGGCTGGCATCTGTTTGCTCCCAGGTTGTGTTTCAAAATGGTGTTCTCCAAAATGTCAGCATCAGCTTTCAACATCTGCCTCCAAAATGTCTCTCCAAGCTGCAGCAGCACTGAACTCCTGTCTGAGCTTTTATAGGGCTCTAGTAAACTAATCAAGACCCATGCTGAATGGGTGGGGCAACACCTCCATAGAAATAATCTAATCAAAGGTGTTACCCATGGCTGACTAGGTCACACCTGCATGGAAACAACTTAACCCATAGATTCCAACCTAATCAACACTAATAACGTCTGCCCCACAGGAATGCATTAAAGAACATGGCATTTTTGGGGGACATAATACATCCAAACCAGCAAACCCATGCTAGGCCCAGATATAAATGAAGTTGACCTTACACACCTGTAAAATTTCACATTTCTATATTGCTCTAGCAACTTCCTACATTCAGAGAGGCCACAACTTATCCTAGGACTATTGACACTGGTCTAACACTGGGAACAAATTCACGGCCCTACAGTGCCCTGGCTGCATTAGAATTATCACAATGATCTCGTTATCAGTTTTGGCTGATTTACCCTTCAGTAATAGGGAAATGTGGTTTAAAAAAAAAAAAAAAAAACAGTTAACAAAAAATTTAACTCAGAGTCAGAAGATCAACAGTTAACCCCTCCCTCCATAGCTCCTGCTGTGGTCTCCCTCTTGTCTACGCCCAACCCTTCCACCTGGCTTTGGAGCCTATCCTCTCTCACCTACTTGTCTCCAATCAATAAATAACCATAGCTATAAGAAGTCTTTCCAACTTCATTTCCTACCGCACTCAATCATAAAATCTATGTTCTAAGACACAGAAGATTTCGTATTTTCAAACAACTTGGTATTTGCTCAGTCATTACCTTCATCATGGAATGCCTTACCCCTTCCCCCAAGAAGGATTTTACACAGCCTTCAAAGAACTGGTTAAATGTTACATTCTCCTTGAACCCTTTCTCAATCTCCCATCAAAATTTTACTCTTGGAAGATCATATTGTTAATTTCCTTATGTTTTAAATAATAATGTGGCCTATATTAAAACCAGGGACCCATGTGGCTCAGTCTCCTTTTGGAGACATATTCAAAGGACAGTCCAAAAACCAAAATATTTAAAATGCAATCCAACTTGTATTTGTTTCACTCAAAAAATAATTTCTATCCAGTTTACAACCCACAATAACACTTCTCAAAAAGGCCTTTTTCTGATTCTCAGCTCTTTTTCATTATCTTCAACTGCTTTATAATAATTCATCTGCTAAACCCTCAACACTTTCTCGTCCTTCCAGTACACATGGCATTTCTTGGTTTACCTTCTTTATATTAAATTAGTAACTTAATTATCTGTCTCTTGCTCCTGTCTTCACACACAACTGATTCTGCATCTCCCAAATGGTGGAACATCCCTAGAAAAGACAGAAATCTCTTGAATGGCATGAGCCGTGGAGAAACCGAATAGAGGGCAAATGGAAAACTGATAACACATATGAAAAATTCACATTTCACAATCTTAATTGCATACATTTTCTTTCTCTTAGTTTAAAAGGGTACTTAGAGGGAGGTTCTATATCTGTTGCATTCTTGTAGCACCACAGCACCTATAATTCATGCATTCATTTGTGGAACAGGTACTATATGTGACACAGTGATACACACGGAAGGTATCTGATCATGCAGGAGGAGGAGGAGGAGGAGGTAACAGAAAAGGAGAAGAAGAAGAAGAGAAGAAGGGGGTGGGTGGAAGAGGAAAAAGAGAGGGAGAAGAAGGAGGGAGAGGAGGAAGAGGAAAAAGAGGAGGAAGAGGAGGAAGAAAAGAAGAGGTGAAGGAGAGGAAGGAGGAAGAGGAGGAGGAGGAGTAGAAGAGGAGGAGAAGAAGAAGAGAAGGAGAAGAAGAAACAAGAATCAACAATGGAGACTGCTCTCAGAGAGCTTATGTTATGTGTTTAAGAGCAATACACCTAGCACATTAGAGATGCTTGAAAGTTATATGTTGAATTGACTGCACCTCCGCCTACTCATTTAGGTATAGAAACTATTCCCTGGCATACAAAATTTCACTAGTAACTTATCATAGTTGTCCTCAATCTAGGTGTTATAATGAATCAAGAGTTCTGAAAACTAATTTATTACTTTAATAGTTAAATTATCAAAGTTGTTTTTATTTTTTAAATAAGTTAAAGTGGTTGTTTCTATAATAAGATCACTTTCACTCATTTGTTTATTATATGCATTCCTAGCTGAAAGAGAAAGGGATGGATTTCAAGTTCGTGCACTTTGAACTGCTCACAAACCTGGGTGCACCCATGGGAGCGAGCCCTGCATGTGACCACTGTTCCCATGAGAGTCCCCAGTGGGAAGCAGCTGAGAACTGAGCGTTTCTAATACAGCCCCACATTACTACTCCTCATAACAAACCAGCATAAAAGCAATCTTAGAACGCCCTAAAGAACTCTCTGGCATTCTCAACCATGCTAATCACAGTTATCCCCACCTTTTCCCCTTCCTTGATATCAGTTTCATCCCCTTCATAAACTACATCTGTTTCCAAAACCCCATTCCCATTTTAAAATCTTTTTTTATTTTAAATATTCATCTTCCATCCCCGCATATTTCCCTCTTCTTTGCCTCTTCTTTGCCATGCTTTCCTTAGCTTCCTGCCCTCACATTCCAGCTCCTGCTATGTGAATGGAGGCAGCTAAAAGCAGCAGCTGTGCCTGAGAAAGCTGAGCAAGAAGGGGCACTGTGAAATGAAGCTGATTAGCTGTGTGAATAAGTCATTGAGGAGAGCTTGTTAGCTCCAGCTCACAACAACACAGACTTTGTCAGGGGAGGTCACATGGAACAGATTAACCAAGGGAAGAATAAAGTCAAACTGAAAAAGAATAGTTGGTCAAGGCCCAACTAAGCCTCAGTTTCCTTGGAAAGACATTCCTAGGTGTTAAAAATTAAAACCATGGTTCTCTTCATCCAATTCTCCATCAGCTTGCTCCTGTACAACAATCAGAATGCCCTCTTCACCTCACCCTGTCAAAACCTCTTCCTCTACCATCCTTCAAAATCTCTAGCCACATTTCCTTAAGAAATTCTCCCTCAACTTTGAAGAAGTAGAGGCCATCTGTCCTAATATTCAACTTCCAATATACCATTCCCCATCCTAATTCCTTGTCTTTAAAGATAATATAATCATTTAAATAAAAATTCAGTACTCTTACAACAAACCTCAAGGAGCTGGGCAAGTTATTCAATTGACTAAAATTTAACATCTAACTTCTCTTTTTCTAAGCTTTCAAAATCTCTTTTACCTCACTAAAACTTTTCTTCAACCTCTTGAACACTCCATTTTCCCCACCACATCTACTTTCTACCTAGGCATGGCCCTGGGGGTATCACTTGAATATTCTTTTTCTAACACCATCAGCACAGTCCTTTCATCAAAACTGACTCTAAACTCCTCAACCCTGATTCTAACTAATAATTCTCACACCTGGTCCACCGAGCACTACTACTCTGTTCAGAAATGGATGGGGAGATAATCATATACATATTGGTTGGTAGTTAATTCATAGTGACTTAGATATCATTTCCCTTCAGCACCATTTGTCAAACTTTTACTTATCAGTACTAATCTCCAGTCTCCCAAGCAACTATTTCAAATCTTCATCTTTCTCCTCAAGACTCCATCTACTCATCTCTTATCAGATGCCCATTTTTCATTCTCAGCAAAAAGATTTCCAGAAGAAATATCCTCAGCTTCACATCTCTCTGCATAGAAATCTGTCTACACTATTCCTTCCTTATACCCCTCCCTCCAGTCTCATAGTAAGAGGCATCTTTTCAGAGCTCTCCAGCCTTACTCTCTCAAATTTTCTTACCAACCATGATTCCTTCAAACTATATACACTGTAAAATTTTTCAAAACACAAATATTGGATAAATGAGTTAACCCAAGCATTAATCCAACATTCACTTCTCCTTTTCTTTTTTCTCACTCTTCCTTCCCAGTCAACTTTCTTTAAAACCTAGCTTATTATTTCCTTGAAAAACAGGCCATATTTGCTCCAGTTTCCAGTTGCTTGCCATAAAGCTTCATACTCAAAATACTTCACCAAGTCAAACCTGAAAGTGGCCACTATTTATCGTCATCTAGTAATATAGACATAGTTAAAGGTTTAATAACATTATATGGCTTTTCTCTCTCTCTCTCTCTCTCACACACACACACACACACACATACATGTGCTCTGCCACTTCATCACAGACCCCTTCTTCACACTGTACACAAAAATTAAATAAAAATGGATCAAATTTCTATATATAAGAGCTAAAATTATAAAAATCTTAGAAGAAAACATAGGGAAAAATCTTTGTGACCTTGGATTAGCCAATAGTTTATTGGATATGACACCAAATGCATAAGCAACTAAAGAAAAAAAATAAAGAAATTAGACTTCATCAAAATTAAAAGTTTTTGTGCTTCAAAGGACCCTATCAAGAGAGCCAAAATATATAAAGAATGCTTACAACTCAGCAATAAAAAACTAAGTAACCAAAACAATGGGCAAGGGATTTAAATACATATTTCTCCAAAGAAGATATGTAATGGCCAATAAGCTCATGAAAAGATGCTTAAATCTTTTATTATTAGGGAAATGCAAATCAAACCATGAAATTCCGCCTGACTTCCACTAAGAGGGCTATTATAAAGCAGATGAACAACAAAAAGTGTTGGTGAGGATGAAATTGAAACCCTCATCAAACATTGCTTTATAATGTTTTTTTAATTCATTGTGCTACTTTGACATTATTTTCATCTGCTCTCTGGTACCACTTTTCTGGGAAGTGCTGTCCATCTACCCTTTTTCCTGTGCCTTTCTTCTTATTTTTCTTGCACCTTTGTAGATTTGTATATTGGCTCTTTTTGATTATTACTCATCTTTCACTAAGGTGATTATTTTCCAGTAGTTTGTAAGGGAAGGGACCAGGATCTTATGCCAACTTAGTGGGAATTCTCGTTATGACACAAGGTTGCGTGTGAATTGGTTCTCTGCAGCAAATCAGGATCAAGCTCATAAGGGCTGTGGAGTCTCTCTTCTCCATCTAACATCACTGTCAGAATGCTTTCTGCAAATATTGCTTGGGTCTCATTCAGGCCAAACTTGTACCAAGAATATTCCTTCCAGCAGGTCTCACATTCGCTGTTTCAAACATGAAGTTGCTGGTTTTGTCTTAAAATGTCCCAGTACTCTGCTCTGGAGTCTGAGACAGTCTTATTCAATCCCCCTTATAAATGGTGGTTCAGAGTTACAGATACCCTCTAGTTTTCTCAGTAATAGGGTTTAAATTTTCAGTTTTCTGTCATTAGTGGTAAATTCAGAAAGGAGAAAGGAAAAAAGATCATCTTAATTATACCATTTATAAATGCAATTTTCTCGATAACTAGTTAACTGAACTTCCTGACTCTAGGCTCAGTCCTCCAATGTGTCCTCCATATTGCTGCTGGAGTGAACTAGCAACACAGCTAATTATTTCCCTCTCCTGCTCAAAATTCTTTAAGAGACTTCAGGGTATGGTCCAAATTACTTTGTATAGTGTAAGAAGTTCTTCCAGAAGTTGTCCATATCTACCTAATTCCTCTTCTCTTTTAGCCCTAACCCCTTCCTCTTTATACTCTCTATAAACCGTATACCCTGTGTACTCTGTATACTCTGGTATACTTGTATGTACCAGATGGATACACAGGAAGTCAGAGAACTGAAAATGCTTTCACAACTCCAGCACCTTTGCACATGGTTTCTCTGTAAAATGTCCTTTCTCCTTTGCACCCACCTGGAAAACTATTTTGCCTCCATAATCCCTTACAAATCAGATGTTCTGTCTGTGTGGAGTCAATCACTGCCTCTTTTCTGCTGCCTTTCCTGGTACATGAAATCCTCACACTCCATAATTATTTACTTATATGAAATTCTTACTCCTTTAAAATTATATATCATTTATTTGTTAGACAATCTTTCAACTCATTCATTATTTCAAACATTCATTGAGTACCTTCATTCCAGACACTGAAATACAAAGATTAAAATGTTCCCTGCCTATAAGAAAAACATGGCCAGTGTGGTTACTTAACTTCATATGGTTTATGCCATGTATCTGTAAGTATATTCCAAGCACCTTGGAGGCAAGAACCTGGTCATATATATTATTCTAGAATTATCAGTGTTTTAAAGAAAATCTTGCATGTGGTAAACACTTGATATTCCCACAGCCATCAAACTGATCTTTTGTCCTCAGTTTTGCTCTGATCCCAAGCCCCAAACTTTTCTTCACAGGACACTCAGGTTACTGTTTCTAAACTACAAAGCTATACAAATCTCTTCCTGCTTTAAAACATTTAATGATTCCCCTTTGCCTTTAGGACAAAGTCTGACTTCCCCATTAGACAGAATGAGCACCAATGACAGAGACTTTATCTTCTCCTTGTAATCCAAATGTTCAGCACACGGCCTGGCACCCACTATTTGATGAAACATGAGTTGGTTGGATTTGTTTGCATATTGATTAAAATTACTGGATAGATCCTGAGATTTGGTTATATGCTTTATTCAAAGATGTTTTAATTTCCCCAGAATTGGAGCAATTAGGACAAGACCTGTATTTCATTTAGCCTATTCATTTAAATGTACCAAGATCCTGGGCACATCATTCTCACTTGTCCTTGTGAAAATAAACCACATCTTATTTATTGTGCATAGGATCTAGTACAGTAACATGTTCAAATATACAGCAACTGTTTGGGGTAACTGCCTAGTTTTTGAAAAGTAGACAATAACCAAAAAAAAAAAAAAAATAGAATTTTCAATGCTATATTCTTTAAGTACCTTCTTATTTTTTCAGTTCTTTAGGACTCATAGATACTTCACAAATAACTAAGAACACACATCATTTTCTAAATAACTTAAAAGTAACTTGTATTCTTCTTTATCAGAGAAGGACACTGAGACAGAGAAGTTGAGTGATATGGCCAAGTTCATAAATATAATCACAAAGTGCAGATGATGATGACAGACGAAGTCAGATAATGATTCACCAAACTCAGCAAGGAAGGCCAGGAATGCTAAGCAGGGAATAATGTTTAAACAATAAAATGTGGCTAGGATGACAGTTGGCAGACACCAAACCAGGGATAAGAGAAATCAAAATCTTATACCACAGGTAGAGTAACTCTTCTCTCACTGAGGTTTTAAAACAAGAAGAATCCTATAGACCAAAACCAAGGACCATGTCCCTGCCAGAACCTTTCCCAAGAGACAATGCTCCTCAGGAACTGGCACTGATATTTTTCTCAAGGCAATCAACATCACAGTATTGCATTTAGCCCTATCTGGTACCCAGACTCTTCCTCATTTTTGCTTCTGATTGCTGACTAATTTAGAGGCCTGGTTGCTCTCTAAATCCACTAACAGAAAGTTCCAGATTTAAAAAAGTTATAATGGAATGATCTCACTTTTTAGATAGTCACACTCCTTCTCCTCCTTCTTCTACTCCAGCCATTACTATGAGGGGCAGCTATTTCCCTGTAATGGATTTAGGTTTCCAAAGTCTCCTTGTCCTCTGCTCCTCAGGGACATAATCAGCTGCATTATCGTGTGGTGATTTCACAGCCCAGAGGAGGGCTGCTCGTACACAGTCAACTCTCCTCCTTTAAAGAAGAAAACCTGAAGGAAATCTACATTGTTAAGGGATTTATGTTGAATTTATGAGAAAGGGAGAGCAGTGTAAAAGATCACTGAGATTTTAAAAGTAATTCACTCTGTCCTGGCTATCAAGTAATTATCCTATAATTTATTTCCTTTAGAACTATGAGAACAAACATAAAGAAGTAATCCTTACAGGTAGAGTTAAAGCCAGAAAAAAGAGGAGTGGGTTTTGCTTCAGCTCAACTAATTGTTCCTGAAGGATGGGGTGTGCAAGAAGCCGAAGGACCCTCTCTCTCCCTCTAGCCTCCACCTGTTGGCCATGTCAATGGTCAATACGCAAGTCGCTGGCAATACATGCACGTGTGGAAATATGTACATCTGTAAGGGGTACTTAAGAGTTGAGTTTTCAGGGAGGGTGAAGGTATGAATGACAGAGAAATGAAGGCAGAAAACAGATATTTTATATTGTGAATAACATGGCTAGAGTGAAGTCAATCCTATTTTTAAGAATCCTTGTTTTTAGCCCCTCATCTTCAGGAAGCAATCCCTGTCTCCTTTCAAAAGTATTTCTCCATTCATGAAGAATTTAGCTCTATTTCATTACATCCACTAGCCCTAGCACTTGATTTTAATTGAGTCATCTGTACATTCTAACAATCTATAAAATCCCCCAGGTGCACCTCAAAGGTAAGTCAGTAACATTCCAAACATTCAAGCCAGCCAAACTTTGCACCCTCGTTATTCTGGCTTTGGAGAAATAAATAGGCTGACTTTCAAGAGGGCCCAGTGGTGGGATGGGGCAGACAACAGGGAGGGCAGTCCTCTCTCTACTAGGGAGGACCATGGTTAATGCAATTTGGTTTGAGGAGATTTGTCAAAAAATGTCTCTCCTACCCTACCTGAAATCCCCTTCATGTTGTCACACAGCATGATATTCCACAAATTAGTTTCATTTGGGTTACTAACATTTGTTTTTAAAGTCCAAACACTCCCGGAAGTCTCATTCAATTGCTTTTTTTCCTGAACTCAAACTGAGACCAGCTTTCCCAGATAAAACATGAATTTTGATGTGGAAAGTGGGAGAGAGCTAATAAAATAAGGGCTTTAGACAGTCAGAGGTCAGCAACAGGGCAGGGGAACCAGAGGTGGAGTGGGGACAAGAATGACTTGGCACATTTTGTGCCAGTATTAGCTCATTTAATCACACAACACTATAAATTGTGCTGCTCTGAATCTGTTATATACCCCATAAAAGGCCATGTTCTCTTAATCCATCCCTGTGGGGGCAGACCTATTATTGGGTGGACCTTTTGATTAGGTTGTTTCCATGGAGATGTGAACCCACCCATTCAAGGTGGGTCTTAATTCCCTTGCTGGAGTCATCTATGAGAGGATAAAAGGCAGAGACATTTTGGAGAGAGCTCAGAGGAGCTAAGAAAGAAAATTCCCCAGGAGAAATCCATTTTGGAACCAGAACCCAGGAGAAGAAGACCAGCAGATGTTGCCATGTGCCTTCCCATGTGACAGAGGAACCCTAGATGCCATCTGCCTTTCCTCAGAGAAAGTATCTACCTCTTGATGCCTTAATTTGGACATTTTCATGGCCTTAGAACTGTAAATTTGCAACATAATAAATCCCCATTGAAAAGGCCAACCCATTTCTGGTATATTGCATTGGAGCAGCTTTAGCAAACCAAAATACTACCCTTTTTTATTCTCAAATGAAAAAATGGAGCACAGAGAAAGTATCACTTTTCCAAAATCTCTGAGTAATAAATGGTCCAGCAGGGATTAGGATTCAGGTGTTGGCTCCAGAATCCGTTCCCTTAACCTGTAATTCTGTACTGCCTGGAACTGGGAAATTGAAAGAATAGGTAACTTCTCTGGATCCAGGGCAGAAATAGGAACAGCTGGGCTCTTCCTCACATTTTCCCCTATAGCCATAGGTAGCTAAAGCCTAATCTCTGCTACCTACTCCAATTAATTTCTAGAATTCCACAGAACAGAAAATTTGGGGGAAAAAAAATGCCCTATTGAAAAAAATCTTATTCTGATAAAGACTGTCTCAGTTTCCCAGTTGCTGTGACAAATGTCTTACAATGGATTCCCTTAATAAGAGGAATTTATTGGCTCATGGTTTCAGAGATTAGAGAGCTTGCTTTCTCCCAGGATCAGGAACACTCTGATTTGGGTTCCTTAACTTTCCTGTCACATGGCAATGTCCTTGCCTTCCTTTCTCTTCCAGGTTCTGTTGACATTCAGCTTCTGGCTTCTCCCTCTGTAATAGGATTAAGACCCATCCTGATGCAGTTGGCCACACCGTAACTAAAAATAACATCTTTAAAAGGTTTTATTTAAAATGGGTTCATACCCACAGGAATGGAATTAAGATTAAGAACATTTTTTTCTGGGGTACATAACTCAATCTGCCACAGTTCACCCTCTGGACCTCAAAAAGCCATGTTCTTCCCACATGCAAACTACATTCATCCCATCAAATCATCTCAAAAGTCTTAAGCCATTTTAGAACAAATCTAAACCAAAATCTCATCAAAATCAATTATGGGTATGGTTTATCCTGTGACAAAATTCCTCTCCCTATGCGGACCTGTAAAAACTAGAAAACAGGTTATCTACTTCCAAAATACAGTGGTGGCAAAGGATAGACATTTCCAATCAAGAGGGGAGAAACTGGAAGGAAAACTGGGGCCATGGATCCCAAGCAAGTCCAAACTCCATTAGATTTCAAGGTCTGAGAGCTATTTGTGGATTGACGCTTTGTCCTCTGGGCCTGATGGAGTGGCAGCCCAATCCCTTCCAAGCACTTGTAGAGTGACCATGCTCTTTTAACTCTGGGTCCTGGATCCCATACTCTCCAAGCATTAGAATGGCTGCCTCACTAAGCCAGAAAACTGGGGTGTAGGTCTCTACCTCTCCAAGAAATGGGATGATGACCATACTCTCCCTAAACACCTGGGCACAGACCCCACTCTCGATGAGCTTTAGGGCGGTGACCTAACTCTCCCCTAATGAAAAAGGCTGGCCCCTCCAAGCACAGAAGCTGATGACCTACCCCCTCAAAGCACAAGGGCAGAACCCACTCCCCATTTTCATATATGTGGTGGGCCTGTTCTCTTGCCCCAAGAAGATATTTTTGGTCCAAACCCTGCTTCCATGGTTCTACCCTGGAAGTCATTCTTCCTTCAATTCATCTCCTCTATGTCCCCTTCAGTCAAGATGGTAGTGCTTGTGTTCATGCAAATTTCACAAAACCCTTGTTAGCTTTGTATGCAGATCAAACAATCAGACAAAAGAAATTTTCACAGATCCTTCCTGGATAACTGCATTTCCAGTCTTGACTTCCACGGAAATGGCTAACTAACCATTTTCAGCCACACCCTCTTTAGCAAAGGGTTGTTCGGTTAAACTCCCACTTGGAGCCCCATTTTCTTGGGACTCAATTCCTGGAAGCTCAGGGAGTTCCCCAAAAGAGATGCTTCTGACCCTAGTCTCAGAGCACACTATCTGGATAGGCTAAAATTTTCCAAATCATCAATTCCTGCTTCCTCTGGCTTCAGTTTAATTCTAAGTGCATCCCTTCCTTCTCATATTTTATTATAAGCTGTGAGGAGAAACCAGGCTGAACCTTCTACACTTAGCTCGGAAATCTCCTTGGCTAGATATCCAAGTTCATTTCACCAAGTTCTCTGTGACTTTTTAACAAGGATTGCCTTTCCTCTAGTTTATATTAACATATTGATCATTTCCTTCTAAGGCTTCATTGGAAGTATCCTTAACATCTGTATTTCTACTAATAGTCTCTTCAAAGCAATCTAGGCTTCCTCTATCAAGCACCTCACAGTTCTTCCAGCCTCTACCTACTACCCAATTTCAAAGCTTTTTCTACATTTTTAGGTGTTTACAATAGCAGTACTCCATTCTCCAGTATGAAAAACTGTCTTGGTTTCTCAGCTGCTATAACAAATACCACACAATAGGTTGGCTTAAAGAAAGGGAATTTATTGTTTCACAGTTTCAGAGGCGGGAAGGCCTACTTTATCCTAGAATCAGTAGTGTTCTGACTGGCAATCCATGGGCTCCTTGACTTTCCTGGCACATGGCAATATCCTCTCCTTTCTCTCCTGGGTTCCACTGACTTTCAGCTTTCCTGTGACTTTCTCTCTATAAAGCCTCCAGTAACAGGATTAAGACCCATCCCAACTCAGTTGGCCACACATTAACGAAAAACAACATCTTGAAAAGGTCCTTTGTCCAATGGGCTCGCACCCATAGGAATGGAATTAAGATTAAGAACATGTTTTTTTCTGGGGTACATAACAGTCTCCCACAGAGTATAATCAATTTAGCATAAGCAAGGGACAAGATTTTGAAGATTCTTGGTTCTACTTTCTTTTGGTCCTTAAGTCACTTCCTGCTACACAGACTTTAAGGGCATGGGTTCTGGAACCAAACTGCTAAGTTCAAATCGTAACTCCATCATCTATTAACTGTGTGACCCTGGGTAAACTCCTCCTCCTCTCCAGGCCTGTTTCCTCAACCAAAAAACATGGGGATGCTAAAAATTTCTTACTTCCAGGGTGGAGGTGATGATTCAGTGAGATAATTCATGTCAGGTACTGCTGACAGAGGGAGTTGATAACTGTCAACTGTACATTGCTTTACTTGGAAACTGTTTTTAGTTTTTGGGGTATTTTGAGGCTCTAAAAATTTAGAATTGTTTATCTTCACATATGATATACAATATATTTTTGTCAATTTCACAAAAATATTTTACCTGTTTACTTAATGTAATAATAAATGAACCAGACAGAGACAAAGAGAAATTATGTCTTTTAGCCAAGAATTTTTTTTAAGGGTTGAGAATTAAATCATATAGGTTGCAATATTTTAATGTAGGACAGAAATACTCAGGATTCTGGGGGCCTATGGTCAAACAGGCTAGGGATTTCAGTTTTGGCTTAGATTATCCATGTTTAGTAAATCTAGACATTAAAGAGGCCTATGTAAATTAATCTTGATTGTTCTACAAAGGTATTCCTGAAACTTATGTCATTTTAAAAAATCAGTTCTGCTCTTTAGCATTATCCCATTAAGCTTTGGTATGTAGTTTAATGCTTTTCTCCCAAGTATAAAATATAAGCTATGAAATAACATGCTTAAAGCAACATTTTTTATCTGGCAGTCTTAAATTTTGCAGTAAAGAATGTGTTCAACAAGCCAGAGATGTACAATTCCCTAAACAGGTGAAAAAAATGTGATTGTGAGGGCAGAGATGACAGTTTTCATATCATTTTCAATTCATACCCTGTGCATCTGTTCTATATCTGGGAATGTTTTTATAATATTTTTTTCTGGAAAAGATTAAATAGGCATTTCTACATATGGCTTCCCAGTTATCACAAAATATATAAAAGAGAATATGGATAATTACAGTCCAAGGAGACACTTATCTCAGTAGAAAACACTAAAATTTCAAGGGTGGGAATGATCCTAGACCATCTTTATAATCTTTATGAGTGTCTCTTCAAAAAATGATACAATCACTGCCCATGAGATAGGAAAGAGATAGAACCTCATGTTTGTGTTTAAAATGAATAAATTTGTTCATTTACAGCTGGTAGATAAATATTTGCAAGTTTCTTAATTCTCCTTTAAAGTAAAGGCAGCTAAAAATGACAAGATAATTTAGTTGCCATTGTAACTTTGCCTAGAATTTAACTGGATTCCAGTTAAAACTCCAATTAGCTTAAAGATACAATACCCATTACAGAGTCTCTCCCTTTAAAATGACCATTCTTTAGCAACAGTATCATATACATAGGGAAATAGAGCTATAAATTGCTGTTTGATTATAATCTGAGACTGTTAACAGATAGTTCATAGTTGTATTCAAGTTGTGTTTATAATACAAGCTCATTTGTGATATTTTGGAATCACTATTGGTATGGGCAACTGCGTAAAACTTCCCCTGCTAATTTTTTCTAGGAAAATACCTTGAAAGGGCAAAATTTAACTAGAAAACAGGCCATATTCTTAACGATATTTATTCAATAAGTGTTAATTATTCTGATTTGTCTTCTCTCTCTCCCCCTTCTCCACTTCCTTATCTTGCTTCCTGAGCAATTCTAGTCCCAAAGCCATGAAGTGGGGCAGAGCAAGGTTGGCATACATGCAGGAGGGGAGGGGTGGGCTGTGTGGGCTGACAGAGTCTGAGCAGGGTGAAGAGGATGCTTAGTGAGGTGGAGGAGGGAGTCATGAGGGTGGCCTGGTATGGGTGCCAGAGCACAAGCGGGCAAGGAGAGGATGGCCAAAAGAAGGGAAAACTGGGCATGATGAATCAGAAACTGAGCAGGGTAGGAAGGCAGGAGAGTAGGCAGGCAGGAAGGCAGCTTGGTACAAGGAGTCAGAACCCAGGGGGAATGACAAAGTTGAGTGGCCAGAGGATGGGGTGGTGGTAGCCATGGGATACTAGTTATATACAGGGGAATTAATAAATATGTAAAGATAAAGGTATCCAAGTTTTTCAGTATAAGACAAAAGAGTTATAAATGTAAAATATGAGAAAACTAGGAAGAACCCTGCAGGGTTGAATTAAAATTGATAGTATCAGTATAAGGTCATAATTTTTAATAACTAGCAAACTACTTAGCTAGAGAGATATAATAGTAAAAATGTGCATGTATGTGTGTGTGTGTGTGTGTGTAGCCCTATCTACTGAGAAAGCCTAGATATTATGATATCCCAATAACAACAAGCACATATAGTGCCTACATCTAGCCTTCTAAATACGATTCTTCACAGAAGGAACCAGGGATCTCTGATAAAACAGCTGATTCCAGTGCTGGGACAGGGAAAGTAAAGATGAGTTTGGAACATCTTGTGGCAGAAAGGAAGGAAGTGTTCAAAGAATGATGAAGACACTTCAAAATGACACAGAAGCCACTAGAAAATCTGGGAGTATTTTAGTATCAAAATAAATGAACATATAAGTAAATGTACAATAAATATACATATATAGAAAATAAATTATTATAAAAAGGACTTGAGGAAGCATGGGGAACAGAAGTTAATGTGGACACTTATCTAGATAGAGGCCTAGATTCAAATCTCATCTTGATCTCTGACTATCTATATGAATGAGAAAGGCACCTGAGTCTTGATTTCTTCATTAATAAACTGCATATAATGATAACCTCACAAAACTGCTGTGAGAGTTAAATGAGAGAATGCATTACTAGTGAACTTGGCACACTATCTGACATACAGCCATCACTGAATACGTTGTCATAGATGTTACAGTTGTTCCTGTAATCATTCATAGAATACAATCAGAAGAGGAGGGTATCAGCCATTAGCCAAGTCTAAAGCCAAGGATCCCATTTTATGGGAATTTTCAATCATAGGATCTTGAAAGATCAGGTAGACCATAAAGGTGTAATACAATTTAATTTATATATTAACATAGCCATAGAAAATAGAAGAGTGCAGTTCCTAGGTTATATTTAACTGCTATTTCTATAAGCATTCAGTATCACAAAGTAAAGAGCAACTGCTGTCTTTGCTCTAAAATGGCAGTCAAAAGAATGCAAATGGCCACAGGTAATTTTTTAGATGGCCTGGAAAATTTCTCAGTATTTTGAATGCACAGATCTGGTCAAGTTTCCTCTATATTAAGGCCCTAATTCAATCTGCAGATAACTTGTCTGGAAATTCACTGATTAGTCAGTTTGGTAACCAGGAAACTACAATTATTCTGCAAACCCTCGGTTGTGCTTTTAGCCAAGGTCCCTCTACAACAGTGAATGGTTAGCACACCAACCCCTAAAGACTGAAAACACACCAAAAAGTGGAATGCAAGCCAATAAACTGGGAATATCCGTGATGTGATCAACAACCCTGGCCTGGGGTCGATTTCCAGCCTTAATATTCACAGACTGTTGCAAAATTAGCAGCAAGAAATCTATCATTGGGGCATTCTAGTTAGGTTGATTAATGTACATATTACAGTCAAAAGACTCAAGTGCTTTATTATGACATTACTTCCGAAATACACAGTAAGAGACTCAAAAGAAATACGGAAAGAAAACATGGAATTGGAAACAACATTGAATTTCTTCCTGGAAGAAGAGGCCAAATGATGCTGCTCATCACATTTCAGGTCAGAGAAACCTTTAAATGGATAAAAGGCAGTCTCAGCCAAGCCACCAGATAATGCAATAATTTTCTTACCAACATATAAGTAGTGAAGGATGGGCATCCTCCTCAGCACCAAGGAAGCCAAAAACCTGGAGTCTGCTAATAATTATGACCAGTATTTTCCGAACTGTCTATAAAAGGTGGTACCAGTATGGAATTTTAGGCTTATCCAATTATGGCAAGAGAGGACAGAAACAATACTCATTTCTCTAGACTAATCAACCTAATTTTGGAAATAATTCAAAACTAATCAGAATTAAGTGATGGTAGACCATCTAATTTATGATGGATTTAAAAATTTAATCTATTTTTATCTAATTTTTTATATCTTATTTTCAAATGATTTCTTATTATTCTATTTAATAAATGCTATGTAGCATTTACCTTGTCAGGTATAGTTATAAGCACTTTACAAATACAACTTCATATATTCTTCATAATAACTTATGAAATAGGTACAATTGTTATTTTACTTCACAGACAAAAATATTGGCAGAGGTGAGGGTAGAGTTTCTAAACTGTTAGTGCTTGAAATTCCTAAAATTAGTGAAAGAAAGATATTTAAATAAGCATACTCTAGATTCCTCTAAATACGGGGCATTTAAAATGCAAACAAGCAAACAATATTTTTAGCATCCAACAGGCCCAAGAATCTGGAAACTATAATATAAAATCTAAAAAAAAAAAAAAAAAAAAAAGCCTTCAAAAGCTCCACTACTTCCCACCAACACCAAATGCAGGTTATTGTAACAGTACATATTTCAACTAAAATGTACATGCAGTAGATTCAAATGCCAAATGGCGTTAACCCTCACTATACAATTCTCTCACCCTCTAGCTTTCTTGCTCTCTCACTCTCTCCCTGTCTTTGTTTTATTCCTTCTATGTCTCACTTCTCCCTGACTTCCTCAAAGAAGTAATTATCTGAGGACGCCTCTCTTTTTGATAAACTGCAGGGGCCCGACAGAGATTGGTGAAGAGGAGCTCCCAGTATGAAAAGATTTACTTCAAAGGCACAGCACATCAAAGTGTCTTTCCAGGAAGCCTTGAGATCTTGCTGAGCTGGGCTCCTGGGACCCCTTCTCCCCTCACTTCCTGGCTCCCTCTGCCACTCAGGGACCACTCAGAGATGGAATGCATTTTTATCTCAGGCTGGCTCCCTCCATCTACACCAGATGGAGAAAGAGATAGATACATACCAGGTGTTACATTTTTTGTTTTAAGTAAATGCTCTCAATAGATATCGCTGAATAACATTATCACCTAATTCTCTCGGGGATTCTTTCTGCTTCTTTAAGTATTTGAAAAATAGTTTTTCAGATTAAGTAGCATTAAGGGCAAAGAGGGTTTGTGCCAGTGTAGCCTAGTGTGTTGAGTGATATAAGACTTAAGGATGAATTTTCTGTGATGTCATCAAAAGCATATTATTGGAGCCACAACAAACACATGTTACAAGAAAGGAAACAAATGAACTTGAAACTATCAAGCTAGAAAAACCAAATGGAGACTTTATCTTTGAAATTGGACATTGTTGACAATACAACAAATATCTAGATAGAAATTGAAAGATTCTGATTGTTACATAAATTATTCCAAACATATTGGCTTATGTTATCACATAAATTAAGTATATGGATGCTTTTCTTTGAACTTTTCACCGATATCTTAGTTGCACTGTAGCTACAGCCTCAGAGTTGTTTATGAGTCTCTCTTCCTTAGTACAGGGGACTGTCGCACATTTCCCTTTGCATTCTCTCCACCTCCCAGCCTAAAGCCTGTGCAGAGAGGGCAGTAGTGAATTGCCTGGATGACTAATGATATTTTGGTTTCCTAGCTGCCAAAGCAAATATCCTGCAATGGGTTGGCTTAAACAACAGGAATTTCTTGGCTCATGGTTTTGGGCACTAAGGCATCACCAAAGTGATGCCTTCTCCCACAAGACTGTGGCATTCTGCGGCTGGCTGCTGGAGATCCTTGGTCCTAGACTTTTCTCTCACATGGCAATGCACATGACGGCCTCTTCTGGCTTCTCCCCTCTCTTCCAGTTTCGATGATAATCAGCTTCTAGCTGATCCCTCTGGCTTTCTCTCTCTCTCTCTCTGATCTTCCCTACTGAGGCCTTTAGTAATAGTATTAAGACCCATCCTGATTCATCAGGGTCACACCTTAGCTGACGAAACCTCATCAGAAGGTCCTATTTATAAGAGTTCACACCCACAGTAATGGATTAAGTTTAAGAACGTGTTTTTCTGGAGTACATAGCCCCAAACTACCAAAGAGGAATAATCTAGAGAGATAAAAGAAGCCCTGAGTAATTCTTTCATGACTTGAAGTTGATCTGGAAGACCAACTTTGTCATGCAGTCTAATTTCCACAAAAATGAACACCAAAAGTCCATTTTATGTCAAACTCAGGAGAATTTTTTACTATTTACTTAGCATTTTGTCTCCCTAGGAATTTGAACTTGAATCATAAAAAGCTGATGACAACAAAAGTTTATATTACTTTCTACTCAATCTATCATTTGTATGATTCCAGAAAATAAACAGGGTGATAAAAAGAACTTGGGGATGAAATATATTTTCAATCTCTTTAAAAATTACAACATATGATTGACCCATGCCCAACGTCATGTTTAAGAAACTTAGAAAATTTCAACATTGGACTTACAGAGCTGTCATTCTTGCTTTGCCTGCTGTTTAAACCCTTATTTTTTAAACTTCTTACAGTTTTGGACTTGCAGGGCTATCTACAAGAGAGATTTACTTTCCAAAATATTTAGAAACTGTAATAAACTTCTGCTATTTTTAACTGAAAAGTCCAGCTTGTAGTGCCAGCTCTGTTTCTTCTCTTTTGCCTCCTGCAGGAGAGGCCCATGTTTCAGGGACACTCACAGAGTGCAGGGTGAGTACATTTTGTATGTTCTATAGGGTGATCCATTTCAATCAATGGCACTAGTGTGCTGGTTTGAAGCTGTTATGTACCACAGAAAATGCTATGTTCTTTTAATCCATTCCTGTGGGGTTAGACCTATTGTGCATGGGACCATTTGATTAGATTGCTTCAACTGAGATGTGACCCACCCATTTCAAGATGAGTCTTAATCCATTACTGGAGTCCTTTATGAGAATAAAAGACAAAAAAAAAAAAAAAAAAAAAAAAAAAAAAAGCCCAGACAGCTCAGAGAGAGAAACACCTAAAGAAAGAGCTCACAGAGAAAGGCCCTGGAGATGCTAAGAGAGGAAGCCACTGGAATCAGAAGCTGAAAGCAACAGAATTCAGGAGCAAAGGACAAGCAGAAGCCAGTCACTTGCCTTTCCATGTGGCAGAGTGTCCCACATGACAGCACCTTTCTTCAGAGTCCTACCTGGATGATGCCTTAATTGGGACATTTTCATGGCCTAAGAACTGTAAATTGTAAGTTAATAAACGCACATTGTAAAAAGCTAGTCCATTTCTGGTACATTGCATTTTGGCAGCTTTAGCAAACTGAACCAGCAGGTTATAGATAGAATTTCCCACCTGAGAGGGAGGAGTGGTTAACTTCAGTGAAGCTGTCCACCAAATGGACCTCATAAACTTTTTTAGAGGACCAGGCTTGAAACCTAAAGAAAATAATGCTTGATATTTAGCGGAAAGAAAGTTTTTATGGCTCATTCATCAGCAAAGTATAGCAGGAAATCATGGACCCCTAAATTCTCAAACTTTGCTTGCAGTATTTGAAAGAGTATCTGTGTATGTCTGTGTGTGTTAACTGTCTTCTTGTTGTGTCTTTACCCACTCCTCTCAAATGACTTTCTCTTTGCTAATTAGCAAAAGAAAAAGTTCCCAGATAGCAAATGTTTTAGAGGACAGAACATTAAAACTAGCAGGTCTCTTCCATCTTCTTCAAAGATTCTCAAGACTATGTGAATGCATCTAGTTCCAAAATATCTACTATACCCTAGATACATATTAATATTGACTCAGCTCTGATGACTTAAAGCACTGGTTCTCAGACTTTACTGCATGTTGAAATTACCTGTGGAGCTTTTAAACAAATAAATGACTGGGTCTTATCCCCAGTGGTTCTGATTTAATGGGTCTGGGGTGCAGTCTGGTCATAGAAACTTGTAAAATCTCCTCAGCTAAAGCTCACACGCAGACAAGGAGTTTGGGTGTTGCCTTTAAATTAAAGGCTATTGAGACTGTAGCCCATACATGCCTCTCTCCCCTTTATAGGAACACACAGAGACAGAAAGCCAAGCAGACATGATCTTTTCCTGATAAATCACATGCAGGGATGAGAATAATGCAGTCGTTCCTACACTGTGCCTGACCAAGAGATGAGAATGAGATATTCACTCAAAAGAAATTCAAAGAGTTCATCATTTGGTTTCTAGGGTTAAAACTGTCACCCCTTAGTTTATCCTATTAGATGTTTCCTATGCCTGTCCACTTGGCACAAACTGAGGGCTTCCTTCACTTGAAAACCAGACTCAACCATTACAAGCAGACGTTGTCTTCGGGACTCAATTTTGAGTGGATAAATAGGCTTTCACCCACACAGGATGATTTGAAGGATACCCAACCATACCATCCTCTACTGAAAATTGCTACTTTACCTTAAATCATATGTAATAGTAACTTTTAAAATATAACCGAGCATTGGAAATAAGTAGTTATTTTAGGTTAGTTGTCTTTTTCTTACTCTCTTCTTATGGTTCGTTTGAAATTTTTTTTATTGTATGCTTCTTTTATCTTCTTTTTTTGATATAGTTAATTTAAAAAAAAGAGTTAATTAAAAAATAAAAAAAAAACAATGAAAAAAATATGCAGAGCCCCCTTGAGGAGCTGGTGGAGAATGCAGGGATGTTGGGCTTCCCCACCTCGATGGTTGTTGATGTGCTCACAGACATAGGGGACTGGTGGTTTGATGGGTTGAGACCTCTACCACAGGACTTGCCCTTAGCGAGACTGTGGCTGCAAAGGAGAGGGGGGGCCTGCCTATAATTGTGCCTAAGAGCCTCCTCCCGAATGCCTCTTTGTTGCTCAGATGTGGCCCTCTCTCTCTGGCTAAGCCAACTTGGCAGGTGAAATCACTGCCCTCCCCCCTACATGGGATCAGACACCCAGGGGAATGAATCTCCCTGGCAACATGGAATATGACTCCCGGAGAGGAATCTAGACCTGGCATCGTGGGATGGAGAACATCTTCTTGACCAAAAGGGGGAAGTAAAAGAAAATGAAATAAGCTTCAGTGGCGGAGAGATTCCAAAAGGAGCCGAGAGGTCACTCTGGTTGGCACTCTTACACGTAATATAGGCAACCCTTTTTAGGTTCTAATGAATTGGAATAGCTAGCAATAAATACCTGAAACTATCAAACTACAACTCAGAACCCATGAATCTTGAAGACAATTGTATAAAAATGTAGCTTATGAGGGATGACAATGTGAATGGGAAAGCCATATGGACCACACTCCCCTTTGTCCATTGTATGGATGGATGAGAAGAAAAATGGGGACAAAAAAAAAAAAAAAAAAAAAGGCACTCAGTGTTCTTTTTTACTTTGTTCTTTTTCACTTTAATTTTTATTCTTATTATTTTTATGGGTGTGGTAATGAAAATGTTCAAAAATTAATTTTGGTGATGAATGCACAACTATATAATAGTACTGTGAACAACTGAATGTACACTTTGTATGACTGAATGGTATGTGAATACATCTCAATAAAAATGAATTTAAAAAAAAAAAATATATATATATATATATATATATATATATAACTGAGCAGTCACACATCACACACAAGTCTGGAACAGGTGGAAAAGCTGAGATCACAGCAAAATTTGTAACTTCCCCCGACCAGGGATCTGGCGCCCCTCCCCACCCAGACCCTACAAATAGTCTTGCAGCTGGCTCCCTGAAAGGAAAACAAAAAAAAACAATCTGAGCAAGAAGGGGGACTCAATCCAGCCTGAATGGCAGAGTTAATTAACAAAAAATTAATTAACTTTTGAGCTGGGAGTGCTAGAGAAGGGCTGGGTTCAAGGAAGGGGGGGCACATAAAAATGGGCACCCATTCCCTGGTTCCAAAAAGCCTTGGGTTTTTTTTTTGTTTCTTTGTTTTTTCCTACATTTTGTCTCTTCTCTTTTCTTGCTTTCTGACTCCTTTTTACACTTCAATAGCCATCTGGCAAGGGTGGAATTAAAGCTGTTGGAGAGTAATTATCCAGATAGTAGCCCAAAGCCCATCTTTAAATACTCTTTTCTGACACTGACAAAACTTCCAGGCAGGGGGAAAGTCTTTAAAAAGGGACTTCTTTTTTCCTTTTTTCTTTTTCTTTTTTTTTTTAAGTGACATATGTGGCTCGAAAATTTAAAGTAATGTGGTTATTTTGTATCAGACAGCCCAACTCAAAGGTCTAGGCTAGTCTTGGGGGGAGATGGAGTACCCAGAACTTCTTTGAATTCCAGATTTACTTCTGATGAATGTCTCCACCCCAGTCTTTAATTGGCAAGTCAGGCTGACCAATGAATTAAGCTGGAGTTGCCCCAAAGAGGAGAGGGGAGAAGGGAATAGTGCCACTGGGAGGTAGCTGGAGTTGGTAGAATTGGGAGAATGGTGGGAGGTCAAGCTCAAGTGGCACCCACCTCCAAAAAACCCAGACCCCAGGGGCTGGAAATCAGAAACCAGCTTCAGTCAGCCACGCCCCCAGCAGGGTCAGAATCAGCAGGAGAACTAAATACACTGCAACTCCTCACACTGGTGGGGAGCTGCGGGCTGGCAAGTGCCACCTGCTGAGCAGCATAGGAAAAGCACCAACTCTAGAGGTGTCACAGGACAGTCTCATTCTCAGGGAAACCCCATATCCTCCTCCTGAGACCAGGGACTCTCTAGACTGGGAAAAAGTGACTGGGGTTGACCATATCGAGGAGACCCTCACACAAAAAGGCTATATAGAGGCAGAGCAAGAAAGAGAAAAGCAAGAGGGGAAAAATTCTGATCAACTAAATAGAACCTAAGTTAGAGATCTAGAATAAGTTGAATTGAACACCAAAAGATAGAGAACAAAGAAAAACAACAAGAAAACCCTAGGTAAAGGAGTGAAAACAAGCTCCAGAAAAAATTAATCAAGAAAATCAGATGCCTAGACAGCTTAAGATAATGAGCCATATTAGGAAATATAAAAATATGGAGTGGCCAAAGGAACAAACTAACACACCAACTGAGATTTAGGAATTGAAACAAATAATTAATAATCAAACAGGTCTCCTAAATCAATTCAAAAATCAAATCAGTGAGCTGAGGGAAGATATGGCAAAAGAGATGAAGGATATAAAGAAGACACTGGATGACCATAAAGAATTCATGAACTTGAAAAAACAAATGTCAGAACTTATGGGAATTAAGGGCACAATGGAGGAAATGAAAAACACAATGGAGGGATACAACAGTAGATTTGAACAGGCAGAAGAAAGGATCAGTGAATTGGAAGACAATACAGTTGAATTCATACACACAAAAGAACAGATGGTAAAAAGAATGGAAAAATATGAGCAGGGTCTTAGGGAGCTGAGTGACAACACGAAGCACATGAATATACATGTTATGGGTATCCCAGAAAGAGAAGGGGGGGGGGAGGAGAAGAAAGAATAATAGAAGAAATATTCACTGAAAATTTCCCAACTCTTATGAAAGACAGAAAATTACAGATTCAAGAAGTACAGCATAACCCAAACAAAACAGATCCCAATAGACCTACTCCAAGACACTTAGTGATCAGATTGTCCAATGTCAAATACAAAGAGAGAATTCTGAAAGCAGCAAGAGAAAAGCAATCCATCACATCCAAGGGAAGCTCGATAAGACTATGTACAGATTTCTCCACAGAAACTATGGAGGTGAGAAGACAGTGGCATGATATATTTAAGATACTGAAAGAGAAAAACTGCCAACCAAGAATTCTATATCTGGCAAAACTGTCCTTCAAAAATGAGGGAGAGATTAAAATATTTTCAGACAAACAGACACTGAGAGAGTCTGTGAATAAGAGACTAGCACTACAAGAAAGGGAATGGTACAGGCTGATAAGAAAAGACAGGAGAGAGAGGTTTGGAGAAGAATGTAGAAATGAAGATTATCAGGAGGGGTAAAAGAAGAGAGGAAAAAATAAGATATGACACATAAAATTCAAAAGACAAAATGGTAAAAGAAAGTACTGCCCTTACAGTAATAACACTAAATGTTAGTGGACTAAACTCCCCAATAAAAAGACACAGACTGGCAGAATGGATTAAAAAGCAGAAAACTATCTATATGCTGTCTATAAGAAACTCACTTTAGACACAAGGATAAAAATAGGCTGAAAGTGAAAGGTTGGAAGAAGATATTTCATGCAAACAACAACCAGAAAAAAGTGGGAGTAGCTATATTAATATCAGACAAATTAGACTTCAAAGGTAAAACAATTAAAAGAGACAAAGAAGGACACTATATATTAATAAAAAGAACAATTCATCAAGAAAACATAACAATCATAAGTATTTATGCACCAAGCCAGAGTGCCCCAAAATTCATGAGGCAAACACTGAGAACACTGAAAGGAGAAGTAGATACCTCTACAATAACAGTTGGAAACTTCCATACATGCTCTCATCAATGGATAGAACATCTAGACATAGAACCAATAAAGAAACAGAGATGCTGAATTGCACAATAAATGAAATAGACTTGACAGACATTTATAGAACAATACACCCCACAACAATAGGATTCACATTTTTCTCAAGTGCTAGTGGCACATTCTGTAGGATAGACCATAGACCATATATTGGGTCACAAAGCAAGTCTCAACAAATTTAAAAATATTGATATTATACAAAATACTTTCTCAGACCATAATGGAATGAAGTTGGAAATAAATAATAGGCAGAAGGTCATAAAATTCAAAAATATATGGAGGCTAAACAACACCCTCTTAGAAAACCAGTAGGTAAAGGAAGAAATTACAAGAGAAATTAGTAAATACCTCAAGGTAAATGACAATGAAAACACAACATATCAAAACTTATGAGATGCAACAAAGGCAGTTCTGAGAGGGAAATTTATTGCCCTAAATGCCTATATTAAAAGAGAAGAGAGAGCAAAAATTGAGGAATTAACTATTCACCTGGAGGAACTAGAGAAAGAACAGCAAACTAACTCCAAAGCAAACAAAAGGAAAGAAATAACAAAGATTAGAGCAGAAATGAATGAAATTGAGAACAGGAAAACAATAGAGAGAATCAACAAAACCAGAAGTTGGTTCTTTGAGAAAATCCATAAAATTGATGGACCCCTAGCTAAGCCAACAAAAAAAAAAAAAAAAGACAGAGAGACAGAGAGAGAGAGAAGATGCAAATAAATACAATCAGAAATGGGTAAAGAGACATAACTACTGACCCTGCAGAAATAGAGGAGATAATGAGAAGATACTATGAGCAACTATATGCTAATAAACTAGACAACTTAGACAAAATGGACAACTTCCTAGAAAAGCATAAACAACCAATAATGACTTGAGAAGAAATAGATGACCTTAACAAACCAATCACAAATAAAGAGATTGAGTCAGTCATCAAAAAGCTCCCAAAAAAGAAAATCCCAGGACCAGATGGCTTCACATGTGAATTCTACCAAGCATTCAAGAAAGAATTAGTACCAATCCTGCTCAAACTCTTCAAAAAAAATTGAATAGGAGGAAAAGCTACCTAACTCATTCTACGAAGCCAACATCACCCTACTACCAAAATCAGACAAAGATACTACAAAGAAAATTATAAAGCAATCTCTTTAATGAATATAGATGCAAAAATCCTCAAAACAAAATACTCACAAATGGAATCTAGCAGCACATTAAGAGAATTATACACCACAATCAGGTGGGATTTATTCCACATATGTAAGACTGGTTCAACCCAAGAACATCAATTAATGTGATATACCACATTAATAAATCAAAGCAGAAGAACCACATAATCATCTCGATCAATGCAGAAAATGCATTTGACAAAATTCAACATCTTTTCTTGATGGAAACACTTCAAAGGAGAAGAATAGAAGAGAACTTTCTCAATATGATAAAGGCAATATATGGAAAACCCACAGCTAACATCATACTCAATGGGGAAAGACTGAAAGCTTTCCCTCTAAGATCAGGAAAAAGACAGGGAAGCCCACTCTCACCATGGTTATTCAACACTGTTCTGGAAGTTCTAGCTAGAGGAATTAGGCAAGAAAAAGAAATAAAAGGTATCCAAATTGGAGACAAAGAAGTCAAACTTACGCTGTATGCAGATGACAAGATTCTATATGTAGAAAATCCAGAAAAAATCTACAGCAAAGCTACTAGAACTAGTCAATGAATACAGCAAAGTAGCAGGCTACAAGATCAGCATGCAAAAATGTGCAGTGTTCCTATAAACAAGTAATGTGCAATAAGAGCAGGAAATCAAGAAAAAAATTCCATTTACAATAGCAATCAAAAGAATCAAGTACTTAGGAAGAAACCACAAAAGACCTATACAGAGAAAACTACAAGAAACTACTAAAAGAAATCAAATAGGACCTAAAAAAAAAAAAAAAAAATGGAAGAACATACCATATTCATGGATTGGAAGACTAAATATAGTTAAGATGGCAGTTTTACCTAAACTGATTTACAGATTCAGTGCAATACCAATTAAAATCCCAACAACTTACTTTGCAGAAATAGAAAAACAACCAAATTGATTTGGAAGGGCAAGGTGCCCTGAATAGCCAGAAATATCTTGAGAAAGAGTAACGAAGTGGGAGGTCTCACTACCTGACTTTGAAACATATTACAAGCTACAGTGGTCAAAACATGATGGTACTGGCTTAAAGACAGACATACCAACCAATGGAATCAAATTGAGTGTTCAAAAATAGACCCTCATATCTATGGACAATTGATCTTTGATAAGGCAGTCAAGCCAAAGCAACTGAGACAGAGCAGCCTCTTCAATAAATGGTGTTTGGAGAACTGGATATCCATTTCCAAACAATGAAAGGGGACTCCTATCTCACACCTTATACAAAAATTAACTTGAAATGGATCAAAGACCTAAACATTAGTGTTAAGACCATAAGACTCTTAGAAGAAAATGTAGGGGAATATCTTAAATATCTTATGATAGAAGGTGGTTTCCAAGACCTCACACCCAAAGCGTGAGCAACCAAAGAACAAATAGACAAACGGGATCTCCTCAAAATTAAACACTTCTGTACACAAAAGGACTTTGTCGGAAAATAAAAAGGCAGCCTACACAATGGGAGATGATATTTGGAAACCACATATCAGGTAAGGGTTTAATATCCCGAATATATAAAGGGATCCTACAACTCAACAATAGAAAGACAAACAACCCAATTTAAAAATGGGCAAAAGACATGGACAGACACTTTTCTGAAGAGGAAATACAAATGGCTCAAAAACTTATGAAAAAATGCTCAACTTCACTGACTATTAGAGAAATGCAAATCAAAACCACAATGAGATAGCATCTCACACCTACCAGAATGGCCATCATCCAAAAAACAGAAAATTACACGTGCTGGAGAGAATGTGGAGAAAGAGGCACACTTTTGCACTGTTGGTGGGAATGTAGAATGATGCAACCATTCTGGAAGACAGTGTGGAGGTTCCTCAGGAAGCCAAGTATAGATTTGCCATATGACCCAGCTATTCCATTACTAGGTATATACTCAGAGGAACTGAAGGTTAAGACAGAATAGGACATTTGTAAACAAATGTTTATTGCGTTATTATTCATAATTGCATAGAGATGGAAACAGCCCAAATGTGCACCAACAGACGAGTGGATAAACAAACTGTGGTAGATACACACGATGGAATATTACGCAGCTGCAAGACAGAACAAAGACACAGAACATATAATAACATGGATGAACCTTGAGGACATTATGTTGAGTGAAGTTAGCCAGAAACAAAAGGACACATACTGTATGGTCTCACTAATATAAACTAATATTAATGAGCAAACTTTGAAAGTTAAAAGCTGATAACACAGGCTATCAGGAGATAGAAAGAGGCTAGAGATCAGGCATTTGATGCTGAAGGACTACAGAATGTTCAGCAGGATTGATTGTACAGATCCAGAAATAAACAGCATAATACTGTGTGATGGTAGCACAATACTGTAAACATACTGAACAAATGTCTGTGAGTTAAGCTGAATGAGGTGGGACAGGGGCATGGATGGCACCAGAGGTAAAGATAGATGATAACATTGGGACTGTTTAACTTAGCAAAAACTGGAGTGGTCAATGACTGTTACTAAATGTACAAATATAAAAATCTTTTTACACGTAGGAAAACAAATGAATATCAACCATGCAGTTTTGAAAAAGGGATGGTATTGGGGGAAAAAATACAATCAAAGCAAACTGGAGTCTATAGTCAACAGTAACATTGTAATATGCTTCCATTAAATGTAACAAAGGTAATAAAAAAATATATAACTGAAAACTGTAAGCAAGCAGGAAATTGTAAATTAACCTTGGAATGTAACATAAAGCAGCCTTGAATGTAATCTTGGAATGGGAAGTGGGCAGGGATGAGGACATTTGTTCTTACAGGAAAGCAAGATATAAAGTGAAACATAAAGTTTGCGCCTTTCACAGGTGTCTCCTAGCTCCTGAAGAAAACAGGAAATAGGAAATAATTAAATTACTGAAGTTCTCCAAACCTGATACATGTTAACTAAAATAATTAACTCCCTTTGTCTCTAACAGGTTTAGCCAATTAAAGAATCACTGGGAGATTGCCCCAAACATCCCAGATATAAATAAGCTTTTTATCTATATATGTAAATGTAAAGTTTGCACCTTTCACAGATGTCACCTCACTCCTGAAGAAAACAGGAAAACGGGAAATAACTAAATGATTATCTCTCTTTGTCTCTGAACCTGGGCATAAACCCAATTACAGAGACACTTGGAGGAGGCAGATTTGGGAAATCCCTGTCTTCCTGCCCACATAATAAACCATCTTTTCCTCTTCAGCTGGGTTCTGTATGACTTCTATCAGACACACCAAGCAAAGAACCCAGATTTGGGAATGTCCCTTCTTCACATACATAAGGGATTTGTATTTTATTTTGTGTACCTGAACTAGGCATTTTGGAATTGAAGAGTCCCTCTATTAAAATGGAACTATTCATCGTGGAGGACAAAATAAGGGAAATCCTCTTAAATTAGAATTGGCAAGTAATTTTCAGCTTACATAATAATATAAGTTGATTATTAGTGTCTATTTGGAGCACTGCATTGAGAAGATATATATCATGACCAAGTAGGATTTATTCCAGGAAGGAAAATTTGCTTTACATTAGCAAATCTATAAATGTGATCCACCACATCAAAGAAGAAACAAGATATTATCATTTCATAATGTGTAGAAAAGCATTTGATAAATTTAACACCCATTTATGTTGTTAAAAAAATCTTCATAGAATAAAAGGTAAAGGAAGCTTTTTTAACCTGACAAAACATACTTACCAAATTTTAGAGTATACCACACCAATGCAAGGTGTTAATAATGGGGGGAGGGGGAGTGTATATATAGGAATCCTGTATTTTATGCATGATTGTTCTGTAAACCCACAACTTCTCTAATAAAAATGTTAAGATATTAAAATTTTTACAGTAAACAAATTTTAACAATCAAACAGTAGAAGCATGCTGTTGAGATCAGGAGCAGGTAAGAATACCTTTTATCATTATATCTATTCAACATTGTATGAGAGAATCCAGACAGTTTTATTCAGACAAAAGAAGAAAAGAAATATAAAGTATTGGAAAGGAATCAACAATTTTTTTATCCATATGTGATATGATTGTCCACATAGAAGACACAAAATTATATTCCAAAGGTATTAGAACTAGTAAAGAGTTAGCAAAATGATGGAGACAAGATTTAATATATAAAGATTAATTAAATCTCTATATACCAGAAACAAAAAAATAAATAATATGTAAAAAGATACTATTTATAAAAGCTGTTAACACAAACAGAAGTAAAAGATATTTATGGAGAAATTTTTTAGCATTACAAGAGACATTCAAGAATATTTAAATACATACATTCACAGAAGATAAAACTCAACATCAAAAAGATGTGGATTCTCCAAAATTGGTTTACAGATTCAAGTCAAAACCTAACAGGCTTTTCAAGAAACTTATAGCTGATTCTAAAAGTTATATGGAAGAATTAAGGTCCCAAAATAGGCAAGAAACTTCTGACAAAGAATACAACATAAGGACTTGCCCCATACGATCTGAAGTTTTCTTATAGAAACATAATAATTAAGTCCAGTGGTATTGAACCAGGGATAAACAGATTGGCCACTGCAACAGAGCAGAAACCAACCCATCCATATGAGAGATTCAGCAAAAAGACAGACTCCTTAATAAAACATGTTGGTACAATCAACAATTCTGATTTTTAAAAAATCATTCAATACCTCCTTACACCATAGACAAAAGCAGTTCTAAATGGAGTAAAGATATAAATGTGAAAGACAAAACTTCAAAATATTTAGAAGAAAATAGGGGAATGTCTTTAAGACTTCAAAGTAGGAAGGGATCTCCTAAAACATGAAAAAAATGCTAATCAAATTACATGGGCATATCAATTGATACACAAAAATCCAATACCATTCAAGGTAAAAACTCTCAGTAAGTTAGCAATAGAGAAGTATTACCTTAACTTAATGTGTCAGTTTGAATATATTGTGTCCCCCAAATGCCATTATCTTTGTTGTAATCTTGTGTGGGCAGATGTTATCAGTGTTGATTATATTGTAATTCTTTGAGTGTTTCTTTGGAATATGCCCCACCCAGCTGTGGGTGATGACTCTGATTGGATAATTTCCATGGAGGTGTTGCTCTGCCCATTTGGGGTGGGTCTAAGTTGATCAGTGGAGCCATGTAAATGAGCTGACATAACAGAAGAAACTCAGTGCAGCTGTGAGTGATGTTTGACGAGGAGCTACAGCCAAGAGGGACACTTTGAAGAAAGCACAGGAGCTGCAGATGAGAGACAGTTTGAAAAGGGCTGTTGAAAGCAGACTCTTGCTCCGGAGAAACTGCGAGAGGACAAATATCCCAAGTGCAACTAAGAGTGACATTTTTGAGGAACAGCAGCCTAGAGAGGAACGTCCTAGGAGAAAGCCATTTTGAAACCAGAACTTTGGAGCAGACACCAGCCACATGCCTTCCCGCTAACAGAGGTTTTCTGGACACCATTGGCCATCCTCCAGTGAAGGTACCCTTTGTTGATGGATGCTTTACGGCCTTAAGGCTGTAACTTTGTAACTAAATGAACCCCCTTTTATAAAAGCCAATCCATTTCTGGTTTTCTGCATTCCAGCAGCATTAGCAAACTAGAACACTTGATAAAGAGCATCTATGAAAAACCTTCAGCTAACATCGTACTAAGTGGTGAAAGATTGAATGCTTTTCTTGTAAGATCAACAATAAAGCAAAGATGTCTAATATCTGCTCTCACCACTCTTATTCAACATAGTACTAGAAGTTCTAGCCACTGCAAGAAAGCAAGAAAAAGAAATAAAGGGCATACAGATTGGAAAGGAAGAAATGAAACTCTATTTGCAGATCACAGGATTGTCTACATAGAATATACCAAGGAATCAACAAAATGTCCTATAACTAATACATGAATTCAGCAAGGTCACAGGATAAAAGATCAATGCACAAGAATCAGTTACATTTCTACATACTAATAATATACATGTAGAGACCAAAATTAAAGTCACAACAATATTTACCATTGCTCCAAAGAAAATGAAATACTTGGGTATATTCTTAACAAAACATGCACAAGATTAATATGTGGAAAATTACAAAATATTGATGAAAGAAATCAAAGACCTAAATAAATTGAGAGAAATATTGTGTCATGAATTGGAAGACTCAACAAAGTAAAGATAACAATTTGTCCCAAATTGATCTATAGGTTTAATGCAATGTCTATGAAAAGCCCAGCTGGGTTTTTGTAGACATGCTTATTCTAAAATCTTTATGGAAAGGCATGGGCTGTATAATACCTAAAACAATCTTGAAAAGGAGAACAACATGGGAGGAATTTCTCTAACCAATATTAATCTTTTTTATATAACTATAGTGAATAAGACAGTATGGTATTGGCAGAGGAACAGACACATAGTTCAATGATAAAGAACAGAGTATCCAGAAACAAATCATGCAAATATACTGTATGATATTTGACAGGTGAAAAAGCATTCAAGAGAGGAAGGGGAGCCTTTTCAACAAACGGTGATGAAGCAGCTAAACATTCATAGGCAAAAAGATTAACCTCAACTTCCACCTCATACCATATAAAAAATTAACTCAAAATGTATTGGGGATCTATTTGCAAAATGTAAAACTATAAAAAATTTGAAAATAAAACAAACAGGGTATCTTCAGAAACTAGGACTAGGGAAAGAGGTCTTAGACTTGACACCAAACGCACAATCAACAACAGGGAAAATTTACAAATTGGACTTCATCAAAATTAAAAATGCTACCATAATAGTTGCGTCAGACACCACCACAACTACAAAGAATCCCATGTCCCTCCCGTGTATCTCCCTCTCATACTCATTCAGCTTTGGTATATTGCCTTTGTTACATTTAATGGAAGCATATTACAATGTCACTGTTGACCACAGACTCCAGGTTGCTTTGATTATATTTTTCCCCACTACCAACCCCTTTCCAACACTCTGCATAGTTGACATTCATTTGTTCTCCCACATGCAAGAACAGTTTTATATTTGTACATTTAGTCACAATCATTGACCACTCCAGTTTTTGCTTAATTAAACAGTCCCAGTCTTTATTTTCTGTCTTTACCTCAGGTATCATACATGCTTCTAGACTGCCTCTTTCAGCTTTACTCATGGACATCTTTGTTTAGTGTAGTTACAACATTGTGCTACAATCACAGAGTATTATGCTATCTATTTCTGGGTCTATACAATCAATCCTGCTGAACATTCTGTAGTCCTTCAGCATCAATGCCTGGTCTCTACCCTCTTTCTATCACCTGATAGCCTGTGTTACCAGCTTTTAATTCTCAAAGTTTGCTCATTAATGTTAGTTCGTATTAGTGAGACCACACAGTATTTGTCCTTTTGTTTCTGGCTAACTTCACTCAGCATAATGTCCTCAAGGCTCATCCACGTTATTATATGTTCCATGTCTTTGTTCTGTCCTACAGTTGCATAATATTCCATCATGTGTATGTACCACAGTTTATCCACTCATCCGTTGATGGCCATTTGAGCTGTTTCCATCTCTTGGCTATTGTGAATAATGTTGCGATGAACATCGGTTTACAAATGTCCATTTGTATCTAAACCTTCAGTTCCTCTGAGTATATACCTAGTAATGGAATAGCTGGATCATATGGCAAATCTACACTTAGCTTCCTGAAGAACCTCCACACTGTCTTCCAGAGTGGTTGCATCATTCTACATTCCCACCAACAGTGAATAAGTGTGCCTCTTTCTCCACATTCTCTCCAGCACTTGTAATTTTCTGTTTTTTGGGTGATGGCCATTCTGGTAGGTGTAAGATGCTGTCTCATTTGGTTTTGATTTGTATTTCCCTAATAGCCAGTGAAGTTGAGCAGTTTTTCATATGTTTTTGAGCCATTTGTATTTCCTCTTCAGAAAAATGTCTGTCCCTATATTGTATGATATTGCACTGAATGTATGTATTGTATGTATTGCATTTTATGTATTATATGTATTGCATGATATTTTATTTTTATTTTTATCATTTTTTATTATTTATTTAAAAAACAGAAAAAAAACTTTCTGTAGTAATCAATATGTTCAAGTGCTGATTGTGGTGATAAAGGCACTTCATTACTAATTAGGGAACTGCAACTTGAAGTCACAATAAAATTCCATCTAACACTCATCAGATTGGAAAAAATTAAGAAGTATGATAACTACCAAGTCTTGGTGACAAGATGGAGTAAAGTGGATTCTTACACACAGCTAGAAGGGGATTAAAAGCAATACAAACCTTTAGAAAATAAACATGGCATTATTTTGTACAGATGAACATGTATACACCTTGTATCTTAACATTTCTACTTTTAGATATATAACCTAGCAAAACTCTTGCACATGTACATCAAAAGAGATATTTCCATAAATATCAGTAACAACATTGTGCATTACAGCTGAAATGAAAGACGTAAATACACACACACACACACACAAACCTTCCATCTCATCCCTCTACAAGAGAATGGATAAATAAATTTTGAAAAACTATGCAGTAGAATATCATATAGTGGTGAAAATGAATATAACCATAAGTAATAACACACAAGGATATTAGAAACAAAATATTAAGCCAAAACATTAAACACAGAAGACTGAATATAGTATGGAATCATTCTGAAAAAATTAAAAAAACAAAGCAAAGTTAATCATTGTTTAGAATCCTTACATACTTGATAAATTTTTTTAAGCAAGGAAAAAACAAACAGAGGGAGAGGATCTGGAAGGAACACAAAGGAAGGTTCAACAAATTTGGGGTTTTCCTAGGGTTTAGGTTAGGGATACATTCCTCAGTGTGTGTTATTATCTTGCTTTATAACCTTCACGTACGCCTCATCTGTTCTTCCTATGTATGAATCAAATACTACAAAATCAATGTTTTTAAAACCTAAAAGCTTTTTTTGGAAAAACAAATATAAGAACAGGGTAAAGAACAAACTGTAGAATTATAATCTAAATGATCCCAGTAAAAGAGCAATGACCTTTAACAGAAACATTAGGTGAGTGGAAAGAACACTAATTTTAGAGTTTAATAATCCTTGGATGCAAATCTTGGCCCTGGCAATTCCAGTTATGTGTTTAGTGAATTAGGGCAAGTCATACACATTCAGTGTCCTCTTCTATAAAAAGGGAATAATTGCACCTTCCTCACAAGGATATCTCAGGACTTAATTACAAAATGTACACAAGAACAGCTATCATAGAACTGCTCGGGAAAGATGTGATATGTCATACCACCGTAGCTATAATTATGAGAGATCTTTTAGGCATAAACTGGCTAATACTTTGAGGCACTGAGTAGTAACCAGTCTCTAAGATATGGGAAACATTTTCTTTTCACCACGACGAAGGTGTGAGGATTGCAGGAAGGTAGAAACTACTATTTATTGAACATCTACTACTTGCTAGGTATTGTTCAGTATAAAGACTATTACAGATATTAGAACATTTAATCCTCAAACAATACAGTGAGGAAGGTATTGCCAACTTCATCTTACAGATGAGAAAGCTGAATTTAATTATGTTTCTCAAGATAACTCAGCTAGTCACTAACAGACACAGGTTGGGAACCCATCCAGAAGGGTTTTCTTGTCCATGTTCCTTTCACTGCTCCAGATCCCCTCTGTCAAGAACAGCTGCAAACATCCTCTCTCCCAATTTAACCTAAATCTGTCCTGGCAATCTTCCCCTTCTATTTTAGGTTTATGGGCCTGTATAGTGTACAGCTCATTTTCACAGTAGTGAAAGTTGATGTATTTGAGTTCAAAAAAATTCTGAGAGACTTCCTTGATCAATTTCCTCATTTCTCTCATTTTGTGAAATTTCAATTCACTTTCCTGAGCTTTAGAGGATTTGGTTGAAAAATTCTAGCAGAGTTTTACAATATGTAAACCTTTATGGTTTATGTATTTACCATAAGAATAATTTACAAATGGGTGTTTCCATGGGGAATACCTTAAATCTTATCACTAAAACTCAGCAAAGACCTTTGAACTCTAGCAGATGGCTGACTGAGGAAAGAAATAAAGGAAGAGAGAAAAGCAACAGCAGATTGCAAAAGACAGAAAGGAAAATTCTGGAGGATTGTAAATTAAAAGTGGTCCTAGTGAACAATACTGTCAGTGGGTTGTCTGAGACTGATGACTCTTATTCAATACAATACATCAGCCTTATTTTCTCATTCTATCATGAGAGCTCCACGCTATGTTCTCCTCTGCATGTATACTATTCATTGGTTTTCTAAATGCATATATGTTTTAAATTGTCAATGTTTCCTTTTTGTCTGACAATTTTCAAATTTTCTTGTCTGGGGTGGTTGAGGAATATATTGATATACTAATATATCAGTAGAGTATCCTAAGTATACTAATCATACAGATGAAGAGACCCTATCCTGGTTCTATCTCTTACTAGGTAGGTTACCTTGATCAAGTTACTTAACTTCTCTGAGCCTCAGTTTCCTCATATAAAAAATGGGTTCTAATAAGAGCATCTATACCTCATGAAACTGTTATGAGAATTAAATGAGATAATGGAACACATGCAAAGGGCATAGTCCAGGGCTCTGGCACACTAACGTTTTCACCACCATTGGCATCAGCATCAAATTGAGAACTCAAAAACACAATGACACTTAACATATTTTATACAGGATAGAACCTTACGTGATGCTTGATGATATCAAAGATTGAAGATGATATCTATGATTCAAGAACAAACCAAATGGGGAAAATTCCTCAAGAGTTTGAAAAATTTGTAATCGGAAGGTAACTCACAATAGTTTTCTGTATAGGAGAGCTGTAGGCAAAGCTTGGGCATTATGTTTTTGGTTTCTATATATTGTATCTGCTTCTTTTTCTTTTTTATTCTTTTTTTACATCAACTTATAAAATAATTCATCTTACTATAGCAAGGATTCCAAATTAACTTACAAGAAATAATAATAGAAGAGATAAAAAAAACAGCGGCATGACAACATGTTCTTTCATATCTTTACTTTCTTTATCTTTTTCTTCCCCAAAATGTAATGAATTGTATTTTTGAAAAAGATATGTTCTTGATGATTTCACTTTCAATAAGAGCATAAAAATCCTTGAGGTGATTTATGGCAATTTATTTTTTCCATATGGAAAAGTTCATTTGGCTTGAACGTTTTTTCCAGACCCTGGTAAGACTATTAATGATTTAGTATTTTACTAGAATACAAACCCACAAAACCCATAACATGGGAAAAGCTAATTATGATAATAAAAGTCAAACATGCATAATTCCATTAAGAATAGTCACTGCTCTTCCTGTCAATGGGGTGTCTCAGACTAATGACACAAATCCTCAAGTATTATGACACTTTACTTTTTTTTACAGCTCCTGTTCATTGGGAGAAACTTACCTTTTAGAGTGAAGCAGACTATAGATGCACTGTTTACATTTAAAGTTGAAAAAAACTAATCTTCCACTTCTCATCAAAATGATTATTGCTATTGATGTCACTTCACTGTATTACTTCAAACAGATGTGCACATGAAACAAAGCCTTGCACATGCTGTGTCATACTGTGCTTCCACTGGTAAAAAGTTTCCCCTTTTTTGGCTTTTAGGGGGTGACTTTTTAATCCAGGCCCAAGTATGGGACCAAAAAAATTATGTTACTGGCTCTTCCTTTCTACAAGGGGCAGGTGTTTTCTAATTATACTCAACTATTGAAACAAAATTTGTATCCACAGAACAAACAGGAACCATGGTGTAAAATGTTTTGTACAGAAATTCAGAGGTATCCCAGGGTTTCATCAGTAAAATGGACAGTTAAAATCATCTAGTCCAAATGCTAGCTACTGAGGAATCCCCAAAGACAGAGGCTTCCAGCAGGAAGAGCACTGCCTCGTAAGATAACCTATTCCACTTATGAATAAACCCAACTGTCAGAAAGTTATCTGTTGGCTGAATTACTTTGTCACTCTTATCTCTTGGAATGAATTCTTCTATCTAAATATAAATTAGGAAGGAGCAGGTAGACATAGACACTTTGATGCTGTCACAGTGGCAGAAAAATTAAGCAGATAGAGCAAATGTCAGAAGAGAAATAGGAAATACATCCAACAAAATATTAAAAATTGTCTAAATTTTTATTATCAAAGAGATGAAAATTAATATAATAAATATCATGTATCAGGTCTAGAATCCAGGTTTTCTATATCACACTAAGGGACTCTTCCCACATTATAACTGAATATTAGGAATCTACGGTTAACATGATCAAAAACATCCCATAGCTGTATAAGTACTGCTGTGCGTGCACATGTGCGCGTGCGCACACACACACACACACACACACACACACACACACACCCCTCCTTGTAGGGAAAGTGGGAGGGAGCAACAAAGGATATAAAGAAAAGGGGACAACAGGGGGTACCCCAGGAAATGACATCAGAATTTACCCATGTGACCTTGTTTAATTCAAAGGAGAAAAAGGGGTTCTCAGCATCAAGGTGAGTTTATGCTAGATGCCTGAAGCTGTCCTTTAAGCCTCTAGAGAAATCACTTTTGCAAAATTAGCCAAAACAAGTCCAGAAATTCACAGATGAGCAAAGTAGGAAATCTTAAATTCCCATTAGGAACCATTCTCCTTTAAATTGGAATCTTCAAGAAATTAGCAATCTTCACAATAGCAGTGAAACTACCAATGCCTTCTTCTTACTCACAGTGTCACCACCACTTTGAGACTCTTCAAGCAGAGCTCCAAAACTGATTTCCAATAAAACAATCAGGAACATCCTGTATATCATTGGTACCTAAGTACTTGCAATCCTATTTAACACTTTAATGTGGTCTGCCCTACAATTTCAAGAGGAGCATACTACTGAAGATACTTTTGTTATCATTACCTTAAACTGTATTAAAATTCTTAACTGTTTATACTATGTATTTTACCTTTTCTTTATGCATAACTTAAACTTTCCCAAAAAATGACTTAAGGAAAAATTTTTTATGATACTGTGTGATCTTTTTCCAATCTTTTAAGCAGGAAGTAGGTGTCCATTGAATAGAATGGAGGCTCAAGACATAATAATATATTCATGTATGACTCAATTTAGGTTAGCTTAATTGAGAGTACACAGATTTTCATTATTTGGGTTTGCTCACGGTAAATGATCATAATCATGGTAGAAGTCATGCAATAATAAAATTTCTTACAGAAGAAATTTCTTAGGTACTAAGTATTTCTTACTACCTAAACTAAAAATACTGTACTACCTAAATTAAAAATAGGAATATCAATGAGGAAAAATTACTTGTTGAATACAAAGAGCATAGTGTCTTTCATCAAGTTCCCTGTGTGAATGAAAACGCCCACATTTTACTTTAAAATCAATGTAAATAAAGTAGAGCTAAAAATCAATATAAGCCGAACTAAAGAGACTGGAGAATTGTGCCTCTGCAATTGTGACTAGATGTGTAATAACCTGGGGGAGTAAAAAATAGACATTTCTTTACAGGAGGCAAGAAAAAATGTGACACAAAAGCCAGAGGCTATGCTGAGTCAGTGAAATTGTCCATTATTTAAACTATAGGTGGTGACACTCATATAAACTGGTGTAGCAAGATGCATTCAAAGCAAGTGATATAAGTGGATTTAATGTGAATTCACTATGGGATTCTGTACAAGGGAAGGTACAGCTGTGTCCAGCATTAGGAAAATATGGTATGGAAATTCCAACCTTGAAAGAAGACAGATTTAAGAATTCTTACATTGAATCCACAATTTCAATCCTGTTTATAGGTTATTAACAACTTGGCAGAAAAATTTGGGAACTGAGATTCTTAAATTAGAAAGAGAAGAAAAAGGTGGCAGTGGGAAGGAAAAGAAAAAGGAGACAAGAAGATGGAGAGGAAAGCAGATGTGGTGGAAAGGGGAGAGAAAGAAGGAAAAATTGAAGACTGTGGAGACGGGAGTTCCCTAGGAGATGGTGAAACAGATAGAAACCAATGTTGCCAGAAAGTTGGAATTACACTAAGGGAAATCTCCAATCAAGTCTTCCTGATTCCAGACAAAAATGTAAAATAGAGGATGATCGTGTTCACCAAACCCTCATAAAGCCCCTTATCAGCCTAGATGAATCTAGCCTATATTTCAGGGATTGGCAAGCATTTTGTAAAAAGGGTCTTAACGTAAATATTTTCAGCTTTTGTGACTACTCAACTCTGCTGTTATAGTCTGAAAACAGCCACAGACAATATGGAAACAAATGGGTGTGACTGCACTCCTATAAAATTTTATTTACAAAAACAGGCAGGAACTGGCCCACAGTGTTCCAACCATGCTGTATTGCTTTGCTCCCTCTAACATTTCCCACTAACCATTGCTTCATCACCAGTGGCACATTGACTCTTCATTTTTACAATTATGCTGTCTTCAAAACTTACCTCCCCTATATCTTCTCATCTTTCAGTTAAGCTTTCTGTATTTCAGGTAGCAACTAGATACTAATAAAATGTAATAAAATGTCCCTGCTTAACAGCTCATGGAAGATAGCTATAATCTGGAGGATACCCTGAGATCATTCTATCACCACCAGAAACATCTTAAGTGAACTGTGCCCTGCTCCCACCCAACTCCTACATCGTTTTTCATTCAGTCTCGGACTCTTCCTACCCAATTCTCCTCCTACCTTCCCCCTCTGCTCTCATAGGTGTCATATCTGCATTGCAGTCTCTCTCAGCCTACTCTTTCTCTCTCTCCCCTGTATCTTTCTCAAGCATTTCCCCCCTAACAAATCTCTTGCACTTGGAATTCTGTCTTGGAGTCAGCTTCTAAGAAAATTGAAACTTTCACAGCTGGTGCTGAGAGTAGTCCAAGAGAGCATGCAATAAATTGAGGTTATGGGACTGGATCATTCACCCTTGACTCACTGGCAAGGAGGACCCCAACCTGAGTGGAATATGAGACCAGGATAGTCCCTGGCACAAGCTGGCAGCCCAATTGCTGAAGAGTTCACCAGTGGTAACCTGTAAAAAGGTCCCAGTAGAGGATAATACCCTTGCCAATGTGATGATTTACACATTCAAAAGATACAGGGAAATAATATATACAAAGACAGTGGAGATGGCTTCTTATCACTAAATCAGATTGACACCCTGCAGAGGGACAATGAGAAACTGAGGATATTTAAGAGGTTACCAATGAGGCTAAGTTTAAGGCAAGAGAGGACCACTGATAGCTTCCAGAGAGGCTACTATCTCCTGGAATGAAAGTGTGGACATAGCTCAGAATCAAACTCAGAGTCTGATAGTATAAGGCAAGGTACTCCAGAGATGTTTAAATGCTCAGGCAAGCCAAGTCTGTTATACTCATGTCAAGGCACCAGTGGGGAAAACCTGGGAGCCTGACACATGGGATGAGAACATCTGGGGGATGTCCCCTAGGATTTTGGCTCTAGATTCCTCTAAACCCTTATGACTGTAGGTAACTCACCTTTTCCCTTTAAGAGCTAGCACTTCCCCTCATGCAGAAAAACGATGCAGAGATTGCTCCCCTGCAAGGCACGAGATAACTCCATAGAATCTCCCCATACCTCCTCACCTGGATGACAGGCTGAGTTCAATCCCAGCATCACTCAGCTTGGACAATCCTGGGTCTGAGAAGAAAAGAAAAGAGATTAAATCCTGAAGGAAGCTGGAAGAACTAGAACATACTATCAGGAGCCAGAAAATTATACCTGGGATTGAATATTGAGGGTCCTTGATCAAGAGGGTTAAACAGAAGAGTGGATACATAAGAACTGAGGGTACTTTTCTTAACATACAGAATTTAACATTCTGGCAAGGACCCCAGGGAATGGGGCAAATTTTCAGGTAGGGTGACTCATAGAAATCTGGAGAAAGAAGTGATACACACTGAGCAAAGTTGAAATGCTGGAGAAACCATGGCAGACAGTAGAGGAAGAAGAGACTGAGGAAAGAGAGCATAGCAGAATGGATACATTACATGAAGTCAGAAGGTCCATCAGAAGATTATGTTCCATGGAAGGTCCCAGGTGACTCTCAATTCACCAAAGACCATAAGAAATGTGCTGGTGAGAGGGATACCTGCCTCACCAAGAAGATGCTTCGTTGCTCCCCTCTGCAGGGTAGGGATGAAGATAAGAGAGTAGTCACAAAGTGTCACTTATTAATAACCATGAGATGATGGGTCCTGAAGCAATAAAGGCAAGGTTGTAGCACCTAACTGTGAGAAGCCAGGGGCTGCAAGTATCATAACAACTGGTAAGGTCACTGCCTAAATGGCTTGATTATAAGGATAGAATGACGGTAAATCTAAAACAAAATTGCACACTATAGATGCCATTTTCAAAGATCCAAAGGATGCAAAGAGCAGTGGTACCTGTCACATCTTTGTTTAATTTCTCAATCTAGACCCTGCATAAATGAGATGGATTCTGGGGAATAATTTTAAACTACTACAAATTTACCAAGTAGTAAAATATAACATATAGCATTACATAGCATGTAATACAGAGATCTGGACATTCCACGGAACATCACTTTGATGACATCATGCTTATCAAACAAAATGTACAAGAGGTGGCTAGCCCACTGGAGGCCTTGGCAAGACACATGTGATCCAGTGTGGGAGAACAACTCTATGAAGACTCAGAAACCTACCATTGCCACCCAAGTATGTCTGTCTATGTCCTAATCTCCAGAACCTGTGGGAAATATATTTCCTTAGATGGTAAAAGGAATTTGGCAGATGTGATTAAGTTAGACCATTTCAGATGGACAGATTATCCTAGATTATCTGGGTGGCTCAATGCAATCACAAGCTTCCTTTATAAGAGAGAAGTAGGAAGTTCATGTCAAAGAAAGAAAATGCAGGGATAGTACAGGCCGGTTTGAAACTGTGATGAAGAGCCATGATCTTTTTTTTTTTTTAATTCATTTTTATTGAGATATATTCACATACCATGCAGTCATACAAAATAAAATGTACATTCAATTGTTTACAGTACCCATTATATAGTTGTGCATTCATCACCAAAATTAATTTTTGACATTTTCATTACCACACACAAAAAAATAATAACATAAATTAAAGTGAAAAAGAACAATTAAAGTAAAAAAGAACACTGGGTGCCTTTTTTTTTTCTTCCCCCATTTTTCTACTCATCCATGCATACAGTGGACGAAGGGGAGTGTCATCCATATGGCGTTCCTAATCACATTGTCACCCCTCATAAGCTACATTTTTATACAATCGCCTTCAAGATTCATGGGTTCTGGGTTGTAGTTTGATAGTTTTGGGTATTTACCGCTAGCTATTCCAATTCATTAGAACCTAAAAAGGGTTGTCTATATTGTGCATAAGAGTGCCCTCCAGAGTGACCTCTCGGCTCCTTTTGGAATCTCTCTGCCACTGAAGCTTATTTCATTTCTGTTCTAGTTTGCTAATGCTGCCAGAATGCAAAACACCATAAATGGATTGGCTTTTATAAAGGGGGGTTATTTGGTTACATGGTTACAGTCTTAAGGCCAGAAAGTGTCCAAGGTAACACATCAGCAATCAGGTACCTTCACTGGAGGATGGTCAATGGTGTCCAGAAAACCTCTGTTACCTGGGAAGGCACATGGCTGGCATATGCTCCAAAGTTCTGGTTTCAAAATGGCTTTCTCCCAGGACATTCCTCTCTAGGCTGAAGTTCCTCAAAAATGTCACTCTTAGATGCACTTGGGGTATTTGTCCTCTCTTAGCTGCTCCAGAGCAAGAGTCTGCTTTCAACAGCCGTCTTCAAACTGTCTCTCATCTGCAGCTCCTGTGCTTTCTTCAAAGTGTCCCTCTTGGCTGTTGCTCCTCTTCAAAATGTCACTCACAGCTGCACTGAGTTCCTTCTGTTTGTCAGCTCATTTACATGGCTCCACTGATCAAGGCCCACCCTGAATGGGTGGGGTCACGCCTCCATGGAAATATCTCATCAGAGTTATCACCTACAGTTGGGTGGGTCACATCTCCATGAAAATCTAATCAGCACCAAAACATCTGCCCCACAAGACTACATCAAAGAATATGGCTTTTTCTGGGGAACATAATACATTCAAACTGGCACATTCCACCCCCTGGACCCCAGAAAAACATATTCTTTCCAAATATAAAATACATTCATCCCACAACAATATTGCAGAAACTTAAATCATTTCAGTAACAATAGTTAAGTACAAGATCCCATCAAAATCTATTATAGGCGTGGTCGGTCCTAAGACATAATTCTCCTTTAGCTGTGGCTCTGTGGACTTAAAACAAATTATGTGCTTCCAATATACAAAGAAGGGAAATTCATAGGATAAACATTCCATTGCCATAAGCAAAAACTGAAAGGAAAACAGGGTTCACAGGACCAAAACAGTTCCTAAAACCTGCAGGACAAACTCCATTAGATTTCAAAGTCTGAGAGTCATTAACAGAATGATGTTGCATCCTTGGGGCTAGAGAGAGTGGGAGTCTAACCCTTCCTAAGGGTCTTTTCAGCAGCCCTTTCCTCTTCAAATGCTTGGGTGAGTGCTCCAACATATCCATACCTTGGGGAGACCACCTTCTTGGCCCCACCCTCCTCAAACATTGGGGCAGCACCTGGATTCCCTTCCATCTCCGGGGCACAAGCTCAACCCCTTCAGAACAGTGTGGTGGCAGCCAGGCTCTCCCCAATTCCCTGGGAATGTGCTCCACCCTCTTAGGGCTTGGGGTGGCAGAACATTTCCTGAGCATAGAGGCGGAAGGCCCACCCTCGACCTCCAGGGCAAACTCACCCTTTCCATGCATGTGGGCTGCTCCGCTCTCCCAACCTGAGACCTTTTGACTCCAGACCTCAACCTCCATGGCTCTGTCTTTGAAGACACTTTTCCTTCAATTTGTTCCTTTTCTGTCTCCTCCAGTCCAGACCAGCAATGGCTCTGTCTATAAAGATCTTGCAAAAATTCTGTTGGCTTTGCATGAAGCACACAAGCATCAAAGCCATCTGACAATAGGACTTTCCACAAATTCTTTCTGCTTAACTCCTTTTCCAATCTTGGCTTGTACTGAAATGGTGGCTGGGTTCCATGTTTGGTTACATCCTCACGTTGGGCTGTAGCTTCTGGGATTCTACCCCCTGGAAGCCCATAATTTTTCCAAGCCATCAGCTTCTGGTTTCTTTGAACCCAAGAGTTTAGTTCTAAGTTTATCTCTCTCCGCTTGCATTTTACTATAAGCTGCAAGGAGAAGCCAGGGTACCTCCTCTACACGTAGCCTGGAGATCTCCTCAGCTAAGTATTCCAGGTTGTCACTTTCAAATTCTTCCTTCCATCTGACACCAGGACTCAATTTGGCCAAATTCTCTGCTACTTTAAAACAAGGATCACCTTTCTTCCAGTTCACAACACCACATTCATCATTTCTGTTCAAGGCCTCATCAGAAGTATCTTTAGAGTCCATATTTCCACAAACAGTCTCTTCAAAGCAGTTTAGGCCTTTTCTATCAAGTTCCTCACAATTCTTCCAGAATCTTCCCCTTATCCATTTAAAAAGCCATTCCAACATGTTTGGTATTTGCAAACTCAGCAGCAAAAGCACCCCACTCCTGGTACCAAAATCTGTTCTAGTTTGCTAATGCTGCCAGAATGCAAAACACCAGAAATGGATTGGCTATTATAAAGGGGGGTTATTTGGTTACATGGTTACAGTCTTAAGGCCAGAAAGTGTCCAAGGTAACACATCAGCAATCAGGTACCTTCACTGGAGGATGGCCAAGTGTCCAGAAAACCTCTGTTAGCTGGGAAGGCACATGGCTGGCATATGCTCCAAAGTTCTGGTTGCAAAATGGCTTTCTCCCAGGATGTTCCTCTCTAGGCTGAAGTTCCTTAAAAATGTCACTCTTAGATGCACTTGGGGTATTTGTCCTCTCTTAGCTTCTCCAGAGCAAGAGTCTGCTTTCAACGGCCATCTTTAAACTATCTCTCATCTGCAGCTCCTGTGCTTCCTCCAAAGTGTCCCTCTTGGCTGTTGCTCCTCTTCAAAATGTCACTCACAGCTGCACTGAGTTCCTTCTGTTTGTCAGCTCATATATATGGCTCCACTGATCAAGGCCCACCCTGAATGGGTGGGGTCACACCTCCATGGAAATATCTCATCAGAGTTATCACCTACAGTTCGGTGGGTCACATCTCCATGGAAATCTAATCAGCACCAAAAACGTCTGCCCCATAAGACTGCATCAAAGAATATGGCTTATTCTGGGGGACATAATACATTCAAACCAGCACAATTTCCTTTCACATCCCCCTTTTGGTCAAGAAGATGTTCTCCATCCCACAGTGCCAGGTCTAGATTACTCCCCGGTAGTCATATTCCATGTTGCCAGGGAGATTTACTCCCCTGGGTGTCAGATCCCATGTAGCGGAGAGGGCAGTGATTTCACCTGCCAAGTTGGCTTAGCTAGAGAGAGAGGGCCACATCTGAGCAACAAAGAAGCATTCAGGAGGAGGCTCTTAGGCACAATTATAGGGAGGCCTAGCCTCTCATTTGCAGCAACAGTCTTCCCAAGGGCAAGTCCTGTGGTAGGGGGCTCAGCCCATCAAACCACCAGTGCCCTATGTCTGTGAGCACATCAACAACCATCAAGGTGGGGAAGCCCAACACCCCTGCATTCTCCACCAACTCCTCAAGGGGGCTCTGCATATTGTTTTCATTGTTTTTTTTTTTTTTTATTATTAACTCTTTCCTTAAATCAACTATATCAAAAAAAATTCTTTTAAATATACAATAAAAGAACATTTCAGAGACCATAACAAGGGAGTAAGAAAAAGACAACTAACCTAAGGTAACTACTTTACTTCCAACATGTTCCTACTCTACCCCAAGAAAGTAACCTAATATAGCAACATTTCTGTGAACTTATTCCTACCATACCCATCAGAAATTAACAGACCATAGTCATTCCTGGGCATTCCCAGAATGTTAAATTTACCCATGGTAGTTTACCTGTTCTTATTGGGTTATCATTCCCTCTTCCTTAATTGCTCTGTATCACTAGTTCCCCTATATTCTACATTATAAACCATTTGTTTTACATTTTTCAATGTTCACATTAGTGGTAACCACTCAGCATTATGTCTTCAAGGTTCATCCATGTTGTCACATGTTTCACGACATTGTTCTTTCTTACAGCCACATAGTATTCTATCATGTGTATATACCAGAGCCATGATCTTTTAACCCAATCTTGTTGGTGAAAACTTTTGACTGAGTGTTTCTATGGATATGTTACTCACCCAACTGTGAGTGAGAACTTTGATTAAATTATTTCAATGGATATGTGACCCTGCCCATTTGGGTGGGTCTTAATTAGATCACTGGAGTCCTTTAAGAGAGCCCACAGAAACAAGGAGCTCAGAGAAGCTGAGAGAGACATTTTGGAAAGAAGCTAAAATATGTAATCCAGAGTTTGCCCATGGGAAAAGCTAACAGCCAACACAGACCCAGAAGCTTGGAGACACTGGGAGATGCAGACAGAAGGATGTCTGGAGATGCAAAGCTAAGAGATGAAGCCCAGAGTTTGCCCTGGAGAAGCTAAGAGAGGAATCCCAGACATTTTGAGAGAAATGTCCTGGGAGAAAGAAGCAGGGACACATAGTTGCTGAGAGAGAGGAGCGAAGACAGAAGGCCAGAGATATTTTGGAGAAAGCCATTTTGAAACACAACCTGGGAGCAAAGGACCAGCAGATGCCGCCCACGTGCCTTCCCAGCTGACAGGTATTCCAGACACCACTGGACTTTCTTCAGTGAAGGTATCCTCTTGTTGATGCCTTAGTTTGGACACTGTTATGACCTTAAGACTGTAAACTTGCAACCTAATAAATTCCCTTTATAAAAGCCAACCCATTACAGGTATTTTGCAAAAGGGCAGCTTTTGCAAACCAGAACAGATGGAAACGGGTCAAAAAGGAGAAAAGATTTACATCACTGGCCTTGAAGCTGAAAGAAGGGAAGGGGCCATGATCCAAGGAATGCAAGAATCCTCTAGAATCTGGAAAAGGCAAGGAAACAGTCCACTCCTAGAGTCTCCAGAATGAACACAGCCCTGCTGGCATCTTGATTTGAGCTCAGTGAAACTGATTTCAGACTCTAACCTCCTGATCTGTAAGATAAGAAATCCCTGTTGTTTTAGGCCATTAAGTTTGAGTTAATTTGTTACAACATCAATTGGAAACTAATACACCATCCCAAGTGAAAGACAAATTCCTGCATCTTACATCCCTACTCTGAAAAAGGAGGTACAACACCTGGTGAGTGAAATAAGTCAAACACAGAAAGACAAATATTGTATGATCTCACTCAAATGAAATAATTAGAACATGCAGACTCATAAAGTCAGAAACAAGACAGGTTACCAGGGGTAGGGGGAGGTGGAATGGGGAGTTAATAATTAATCGGTACAGAGTTTCTGTTTGGGCTGCTGGAAAAGTTTTGGTAAGAAAAGTAGTGATGGTAGCAAAACATTGTAAATATAATTAATACCACTGAATTGTATGATAGTGGATAAAATGGGAAATATAAGGATGTATATGTTATGTATGTTAAATGAATGGTGATGGGTGTATGTTCACTGTGTATTTGGATCCCACTAAATATATTTGGAAGAGTAAGGCAATCATTTTATGTCAATATTGCAATACACTGGATATTTTGCCCTTTGTAATAATTTCACCTTCTGATGCAAAACTGTAGATGTCATTTTTAAACAGAGGTGGGGATACATGGTTTTTCAAAGTTCTTTTAGGGGGTATATGCAAAATAGACTGAAGATGATGGTTGTTATGGAGTAGCAGTCCCATAGCCTTTCTCATTGGACACATCCTCTCTGAATGTTAAGGGGAAAAAAAAAAAACACAGAAAAGCAGGAACAGTTTTCCTTTCTATATCTACTGACCAAGAAAGACAAAATAACAAAAAGCTAGTAGGTCTTGATCTTGATAGGTGAATTTACTGAGGTTATGTAAATGAATATCCTTGTTCTTAATAAATATATACAGAAGGATTAAGTGTTCAAGTAGCATTATATATGCCACCTACTCTCAAATATTTAGAAAATAGATGACTGATCAATATATCGATAGATGATAGACAACAGAGAGAGAGAAAAAGAGATAAAAAAAGAATTGTGGTAAAATGTTAAAAATTGGTAGTTCTGGGTATTTGGGTAGGGGCATATTGGAGTTCTTTGTATTGTTTTTATATTTTTTGCAACTTTCCTGTAAGTTTGAAATTATTTAAAAAGAAACAGTTAGAAAAGAAAAGAAAGAAAAGAAAAGCTAGTAGGTAACCAGTAACAAATTAATGGATATTTTTTATATTCATCAAAATAGCATTTACAAGTAACTAAAGATTTTAACCCATATAGACTTGATGTATCTTATCTGCTCACCTAGAATGTGTGCAGGTCACATAAGGATCCACAGAAATGCTTTGCACAAACATCACAGCTTCAATCACAGAACCGCACAGTGCTGGATAGGTTCCTTTGACCTTTCCAAAACAGTCTTTTGCTGTAGTGTGACTAGGAAAATACCCAAGAAGCCCATTTAAATAGGACACCTGGGAAAGGGTATGTACCTTCTTGGAGCCAAGAAGGTAGCTTAAATAAATGAACCTGCCTAGGGGTTAGACCAGAGGGAGGTGTTGGAACTGTGGCCAGATGAAGGCTGTGTCCTCTGTTAAAAAGGGGCAGCTGCTACTCAGCTTTAACCAATTGCTGATGTAGCCCATGTTGCCAGAAACTTTTCACTTTTCAGGAAAAGCTGGATTTTTAACGTGAAATGTTTGAATTTTTAATCCAATTCTAAATAATCTGCAAGCCAAACTAAACACAAATATGAGCTGAATTCAGCACTTAGACATCTAGTTTGCAAGCTCTACTACACTGCCACTCAAAATGGGTCCCAAGTCCAGGAACTGTTACATTCCACAATGAGATGAGATGTAAAAAAAAATTTTTTTTTTTTTGGTAGCTCATGAGAGGTGACAATGTGATTGGGAAAGCCATACGGACTACATTCCCCTTTGTCCAGTGTATGGACGGAAGAGTAGAAAAATGGGGGCAAAAAAAAAAAAAAAAAAAAAAAAAAAAAAACACCCAGTGTTCTTTTTTACTTTAATTGTTCTTTTTCACTTTAATTTTTATTCTTATTATTTTTGTGTGTATGGTAATGAAAATGTCAAAAAATCAATTTTGGTGACGAATACAGCACTATATAATGGTACTATAAACAATTGAATATATGCTTTGTTTTGTATGACTGCATGGTATGCGAATATAGCTCAATCAAAATGAATTTAAAAAAATGGATCAAATTCATAGGCATAAAGTTGAGAAAAAAAAAAAAGCCAGAAACAAAAGGCAGTATATTGTGTTTTTATATATAAAGTTTATATTTACATAAAACATATTTATGGCGTTTAAAATCAAGATCATGGTTTCCATTGAGCAGGCAGTGGGGAGATAAGCTGGATGCTTCTAGAGTCCTGGTAAGGTTTTTTGTTTCTGTTTTTTTTTTGTTTTTTGTTTTTTTTACTCTGGGTAAACGTTACATCAGTACATGTTTGCAGCATTAAATTCATTAAGCTGTACATTTCTAAAATGTGCAATTTTCTGTACAGATGCACCAGTTGAAAAATAAAATGTTAGAAACAAACAAAATTCCAAGTGTACCATAGTAAATAAGAAATAACTGTGAGTAGCCCTTTAAAAATATCAGCCAGTCATAAATGAGATCCTGATTTAAATGCTTTGCCCAAGATTCACATTATACCAAACTCAAAATTGAGACTTTCTCAGTAGTGTAGCCACATTCCTCAGGAAGCTGAGAAACGGTATTTTTATCGAATGCTTTGTTTTGCAATGTAGCCAACAGCTTGTATAAACATGGCAAAGTGCTTCCTACACGTGAACTTTTGGAATGTTTTGCCAAGCAAAATGGCTGCAGGTTTCTAATAGTAGAAAAGTTTTTCCTAAATGAAAATGCATAATTTGGGTTTAATAAGACTTTTCAATATAAGCTGTACATGCAAATATGAATTTTCTCCTTCATTGTGTTTACAGCATAAGATAAGCTGTAGACCAATTTTATATAGCTATTTTATACGCAAATAGGTTATTTTTGCATGTCTTTGGTTTTATAGGAGACAGGCAAGAAAATTTCAAATAAGGCAGTTTCCACTCTAGTCAGAAAATTGACTTTGCCATTTAGTTCATTTTGCTTTCTGTGGGCATCTTTATCTCTTGACAGCTGATGAAAAATATTTAAACATTAAAGGTTTGATAAATCAATACAATTTATAAGCAATCTTATTCCAAAGTGAAATGGGCTCATTTTAGCTTTGGGAGCACAAGGTGAGAAGGTCAGTTCAAGTTCATCCTTCATTAGAAACAAAAAGCATCTTCTATATGGATAATTCCCAGGCTTCCCACATGGACAGATATGAAAATGCTCCTATAGTAATGATACGTCAGGACCATGGGAGGATCCACCTCATCCATGGGGAGGGGATGAAGAGTTTATGATTGTTGGCATTAATGGTCACTAAAGGGGCTGAGAAGATTCTGACATGAACAGACTGATACCTGAGCCAGAACTTTGTCATTGGCAAGATGGGCAGATATGAAAGGACCTATAGGCCTGGCAGAGCCAATACAGGGAGCAGGCTTAGATCCAATGATGCCCCAGCAGGGACAAAATCTGCATTGGCCAGTGACACACTGAAGGCAATAGGCAGAGACTTAAGTAAGTAGGTAGCTTGTGTCAATGGCTGGCCTACAAGTAGGCACAGCAGAGCACAGGGTGGAGAAGAAGGCAGTAGGTCCGCAACAGGTAGAGGTTCAGGCAGGCAGTTTACCTGGATGTGACGTGGCAGCAGGAAGCTGAGATGACTGAACAAAAGGCAGTATCCAAAACCAGAGCAGATAAAGTTCTAAGCAGAAGTTTAGAAGTACAAGAACTGTACCACTTACTAGAGCAATATCACCAAGAATTCTTAGCATGTGCTTCATACTCAGGGCTCTTCAAATCCCTCCTAAAGAGGATCAGGTCTGCCAAGGAAGAGATGGCCAAGGGGATGGCTGAAAGACCCCAGCTGTGAATTTGGTGGGACACTGTAGCAGGAAGTCAGACATGATGTTTAGAAGAAGGAAGAATGTTGGAGTGGAAAAGAAAAGGTACTGTTAAACCTCAATATCTTCATCTGGAAAATAGAGAATACCAACTTCTAGTGTTTTTAAAAGATTGAACATAAATTTAGAACTCCACAGATGAATATGAATCATACTTTTCAGCTACTCATGAAAATGTGCAATGACTGAGGACATTCTCTGAACTTGGGCTTTTTCCACAGATGAACATTCACTGAGTCCTTATCATTGGCCAATCAGTGTCTTAGGTCTTCTACACATATTATCCCATTTACTTCTCTCAACCTGCTGAAGTAGGTTGTAGTATCAACTCCATTTTACAGTTATGGAGACAAAAAAATAGAGAAGTGAAGTGAGTTGCCCAAGGTTATACATAGTAAGTGGTAGTGTCACCATTTGAACACAAGTCCAGGAGTCCACACTAACAGCTTAAACATAATATCATATTGCCCCTGTGGGAAAAAAATTTAGTGAAATCTACAGAAAAGCAAGAGTTGGTCCATTCAATACCAATTTTGAATATCTGTGGTAAACCACAATGAGACACGTAGAGAAAGTAGTCAAATGACAGCACCCTATTCAATGAGATTGTTTTAGCTAATTGTTTCTATGGCTGTGCTTCTGTCATGGAGCTATATAAACACAGATGTGCTGGAACGGGAAGTTTATGGACAGAGACTTTTTATTACCTAGCATGAACAATGATGGTGTATGGTGGCATCATTTCCAGGTTGTGGTCCTCCCTGGCTTGTAGCACCAGAGGCATCAATTTCACCTTTTTGTAAGTTCCAAGACAGCCAGAGTCCACTGGATTGTCTGTGATGAGCTGTTACATTGTCCCATCTGTTGTCCTCTTCTATGAAGATACTCTATTCATAGAAACTTTAAATATCAACATATGGCCTCAGAGATGTAGAAGGTTTAATGTGGTTTCCAAGGGCATCTACTTGATTAGATTTTTGATGATAAGTCATCAAAAATAAAATAAAAATAGGAATGTGAGCTTCCTATCAACCAAGAAGGCAGTGTAACATGCTTCAGGGTGCCATTCTCCCTCAGAATCTTTAAACAATTAGCAAAAACTGGCAGAACCATTGTGATGGTTGGCTTCACGTGTCAACTTGGCCAGGTGATGGTACCCAGCTGTCTGGTCAAGCAAGCACTGGTCTAACCATTGCTGCGAGGAAGTTTGTGGCTGGTTAATAAACCAACAGGCTGGTTTATTAAATCATCAGTCAATTGGCTGCAGCTGTGACTGATGACCTCAACAAAGGGCGTGTCTTCCACAATGAGAAATGCAGTTGGCTGGATTTAATACAATTAATCAGCTGAAGACTTTTAAGTGAGACAGATAGAGGACTTTCACTTCTTCTTTGGCTGACCAGCAAAGCGTTTCCTGAGGAGTTCATTGAAATTGCCAGTTCGTTTCTTGAGGAGTTCAGTGAACACATTTGTCAAAGATCCCAATTCATTTCCCAATTCATTTCCTGAGGAGTTCGTCAAAGTTGCCAGTTCATTTCCTGAGGAGTTTATCAAACATCTTCATTGGAGTTGCCAGTTTGCTGCCTGCCCTATGGAATTTGGACTCGTGCATACCCACAGTTGCATGGGTCACTTTTGTAAATCTTATATTCATATTTTGTAAATCTTATATTCATAGATATCTCTCATAGATTCTGTTTCCCTAGAGAACCCTAACTAATACAACCATATTCCTCAGAACTCCAGAAAAGTTAAAGGGCTTCAATAACTGGATGTTAAATTTAACTCCCAAATTTAAACACAAAGAAAATATGAAAAATATATACAGAATGAAATGAGAAGGGACACAAAATGGTATAATACAAATGCCTAGAAAAATGCAAACATGCACAGAGTCAAGAAGAAAAACAAGATCTCAACAGACCAATAACAACTAAAGTTACTGAATCAGTAATCTGAAACCTCCCAACAATAAAAACCCAGGAACAGATGGTTTCACTGGTGAATTTTATCAAATATTTCAAAAAAGAATTAAACCAATCCTGCTCAAACTGTTCCAAAACACTGAAGAGCAGGATAAGACACTTCCTAACTCATTTTATGAGGCCAACATTACCCTAATACCAAAGCCAGATAAAGATATCACAAGAAAAGAAAATTACAGACAAATATCCCTCAGGACTATAGATGCAAAAGTCTGCAACAATTCAAGCAAACCAAATCCAACAGCTCATTAAAAAAAAAAAATTACACACTATGATCAAGTGGGATCTATCCAAGGAACACAAAGATGGCTCGACATAAGAAAACCAATTATTGTAATATACCCCATTAATAGAGGAAGGAAAAAGCATATGATCATCCCAATAACACAGAAAAAAAAAATCTGACAAAATCCAGTACACCTTCTTGGTAAGAGCACTTAGAAATCCAGGAATAGAAGGATACTTCCTCAATATGGAAGCTAACACACTCAGTGATAAAGGACTGAAAGCCTAACCTCTGAAATCGGGACAAGGATGCCACTGTCACCACTTTATTTAACACTGTACTAGAAACTTTCGCCAGAAACATTGGCAAGAAAAAGAAATAAAAGTCATCAAAATTGGAAAGGAAGAAGTAAAATTTGCCCTATTTACAAAGGTCATGATCCTTTATATAGAAAATTCTGAAAGATCTAATAAAGAAATCCTGTAGAGTGGTAATGTACAAGATCAACAAGCAAAAATCTGTATTGATTCTATATATTAATAATGAACAATCTAAAGAGGAAATCAAGGAAGAAAATCCATTTACAGAAGCAACTAAAAGAATCAAATATTGAGGAATAAATTAAACCAAGGATGTAAAGAACTTATACATGAAAAACTCTAAAACATTGCTAAAAGAAATAAAACAAGGCCACAATAAATGGAAAGGTATTCCATATTCATGAATTAGAACACTGAATATTTTTAAGAGGTCAATTCTACCAAAGCAATTTACAAATTAATACAATTCCAATCAGCCTTCTTTTCAAAAATGGAAAAGCTGATCATCAAATTTATATGGACATATAAAGGGGCCCCAAATAGCCAACACTATCTTGAGTAAGAAAAAAATGGAGGACACAAATTTCCCTATTTTAAACCTTATTACAAAGCTATAGCAATCAAAACAGAATGGTATTGGCACAAGGACAGACATATAGAACAATGGAATTGAACTAAGCATTCAAAAATGTACTCTCACATCTATGGCAAATTATTTTTTAAGGGAATTTTATTGAGATATATTCACACACCAAATAATCCATCCAAAGTATACAATCAATGGCTCACAGTATCATCATATACTCATGCATTCAACACCACAATCAATTTTAGAACATTTTCATTACTCCAAGAAAAAAATAAAAATAAAAAAGAATGCTCATAACATCCCATACATCTTATCCCCTCCCATTATTTATTTATTTTTTTGTCTTTATTTTATTACTCATCTGCCCAAACACTGGGTAAAGGGAGTATCAGTCACAAGGTTTTTACTATCATATCATATCATGATAAAAGCTATATAGTTATACAATCATCAAGAATAAATTCTACTGGATTACACTTCAATAGTTTCAGGTATTCCCTTCTAGCTATTCTAATACTCAAAAACTAAAAAGTAATACCTATATAATGCATAAGAATAACCTCCAGAATGACCTCTTGACTCCATCTGAAATTTCTCAGCCACTGAAAATTAATTTTGTTTTATTTCCTTTCCCCCTTTTAGTACAAGAAGGATTTCTCAAGACCACAGTGCCAGAGCTAGGCTCATCCCTGGGAGTCATGTCCCACATTGCCAGGGAGACTTACACCCCTGGGAGTCATGTCACACATAGGGGGGAGGGTAGTGAGTTTATTTGCAGAATTGGTTGAGAGAAAGGTCACATCTGAGCAGCAAAAGCAGTTCTCTGGGGGTGACTCTTAGGCACAATTGTAAGTAGGCTTAGCTTCTCCTTTGTAGGAATAAGTTTCATAAGGGTAAGCCCCCAGATCAAGGGTGTGACTTATTAAATTGAGAGTCCCCAATGCTTGTGAGAATATCAGGAATTCGCGAGGTAGGGAAGTTTAATATTTCCACATTTTTCCCCAGTCCCTCAAGAGGACTTCACAAATATTTTTTATTTTCTGCCCAAAATACTCTGGGATGGTATCAGGGTATTACATTAACCTGTACAGAAAAACAAGATCCCATTCCCTATTCTAAATTAGATTTAATTATGTTGTCTAAATAAACTGAACATACAGGTTAAATTAGTGTGCTACAGAAAATATAAACATACCAAATAAACATATTGTCCTTTGGTCTCACGCAGAAGTTGAAGTTTTAAAATAGAGTCAATATCATCCATTACCCTGTACTCTGATTTACCTTAGGCCTAACCAAGCCCATTTCATTCATATCACTAATTGAAGTGTAATCTCTTTTTTCAGCTTCGTTAACAGTTGCTGTATGGAATAATGTTGACTTTCAAAATTGCAGAACTCTAACTCTGAGTCTCAGGTGTTAAACAGATACCCAAAGTTCCAGGGAACTACTATATTATACACAAAGAGCTCAGCATCTCAGAATTTAGAAATAACAGCTAAATCTCAGAAATTGATGTGACTGCTGTAAGTGCTTTCAATCTAGGAACCTTTACAATAAGCCTTATTGAACATCCTGTACTCCTTAATCGCCTATTGCCCAATCTCTGCCCACATTTTATCCCCTGATAGCTATGCTCTCAGGTTCAATTCTCAGTGTTTCCTAATTATAGTTAGTTTATATTAGTGAGAACTTACAATACTTGTCCCTTTGTTCCTGGCTTATTTCATTCAACATAATGTCCTCAAGGTTCATTCACCTAGTTGCATACCTCACAACTTCATTCCTTCTTGCAGCCACTGGATATTCTGTTGTTTGTATATAGCACAGTTTGCCCTTGCATTCATCCATCAATGTAATGTTAGGCCACCTCCATCCATTGCAAATCATGAATAACTGCCATAAACCCCACTGTGCAAACGTCTATTTGTGTCCCTGCTTTCAGTTCTTCCAAGTATATATCAAATAAAGGGACTGCAGGATCATACGGCAACCCTATACTTAGACTCCTGTAGAGCCACCACACTGCCCTCTAGAGGGGCTGAACCATTCTACTTCCCCACCAATGGTGATTAGGTACACCCCTTTCTCCACATTTTCTCCAGCACTTGTATCCCTCTGTTTATTTTTTAAACAATTTTATTCACACAACATGCAATCCATCCTAAGTGAACAATCAATGGCTCCCAGTATAATCATATAGTTATGTTTTCATCACTACAATCTATATGAGAACATTTGCATTACTTCCACAAAGAAACAAAAGGAGAAGAAAAAAATAAAGTAAAAATTTTTAAAAATAAAGAATAAAAAAATGGGAAACAACAACAACAAGAATCCCATATCCCTCCCTTATATCCTCCTCTTATTGACATTAAGCTTTGGTAAACTACTTTTGTTACAATTAATAGAAGAATATTACAATATTACTGTTAATTATAGACCCTAGTTTGCACTGATTGTATTTTTTCCATATACCATCCCAATTTCAACACCTTGCAATGGTGGCATTCATTTGTTCTCCCTCATGTAAAAACTTTCTTGTATTTGTACCTTTAATCATCATCATTATCCACTACATTATCCAGTCCCAGTTTTTATCTTCTATCTTTCCTTCTGTTGTCATACAAGCCCTTAGCCTCCCTCTTTCAACTATACTCACACTCAGCTTTGTTCATTATACTTACATTATTGTGCTACTGTCACATCCTATTGTGCTATCCATTTCTGGATCTTTACAATCAATCTTGTTGAACATTCTGTACTCCCTCAGCCTCAAATGCCCAAACTCTACCCTCTTTCTATCTCCTGATAACCTATGTTCTTAACTTTACTTCTCATAATTTGCTCATTATATTTAGTTCATATTGGTGATACCATACAGTAGTTGTCCTTTTTTTATGACTAATTTCACTCAATATAATGTCCTCAACTTTCATCCACATCATTGCATGCATCATAACTTTATTCCATCTTATAGCTGCATAATATTCCACCATATGTGTGTGTGTGTATACCATAGTTTGTTTATCCACTCGTCCATTGATGGACATATAAGCTGTTTCCATCTCTTGGCAATCATGAATACTGCTGCCATAAACATCAGTGTACAAATTTTCATTCATTTCCTTGCCTTCAGTTCCTCTGAGTATATACTGAGTAATGGGATTGCTGGATCATAGGGCAATTCTATACTTAGCTTCCTGAGGAACTGCCAAACTGCTTTCAAAAGCAATTGCACCATTCTACATTCCCACCAACAGTGAATAAGTGTCCCTTTTCTCCACATCCTCTCCAACACTTGTAGTTTTCTGTTTTGATTTTTTTCATAATGGCCATTGTAGTAGGTATGAGATCATATCTCATTGTGGTTTTGATTTGCATTTCCATAACAGATAGTGAAGTTGAGCATCTTTTCATGTTTTTGAGCCATTTGTATTTCCTCTTCAGAAAAGTATGTTTCTATGTCTTTTGCCCATTTTTAAAATGGGTTGTTTGTCCTTTTGCTTTTGAGCAATTATTTTTGACAAGAGTCCAAGTCCATTCAATGGGGAAAGAATCCTCCCTTCAACAAATGATTCTGGGGAAACTGGATATTCATATGCAAAAAACAAAGGTAGGCCCTGCCTCATACCATATACCAAATTCAACTCAAAATGGATCAAAGATTTAAATATAAGAACCAAAACTATTAAAATTCCTAGAAGAAAATGGGGCAACATCTTCAGGACCTGTGTTAGGCAATGGTTTCTTAGACTTTATACCAAAAGTATGAGGACAAAAGAAAAAATTAAAATATGAGACTCCATCAAATTAAAAAATTTTGTGCATCAAAATAAAAAGATAACCAATGGAATAGGAGAAAATATTTGAAACCATTTATCCAGTAAAAGTTTAATATCCAGAATATTTAAAGAAATCTTACAACTCAACAACAAAAAGACAAAAAACTCAAAAAGACTTGACTAGATATTTCTCCAAAGAAGATATACAAATGGCCAAAAGCACAAGAAAAGTTGCTCGACATCATTAGTCATTGGTCATTAGAGAAATGCAAATCAAAACCACAATGAAATTCCATTTCACACCACTAGAATACACAAATCCCTAAAATCAGAAATAAAAGTGGGGATAGTCCTACCAACATACAGGGATAAGATGGATGATGAGAGGGTGATGGACAGCTGTACCCCAACAGATTAGATAACCCAGATGAAATGGGGGCAGATTCCAAGAAACAAAATGCCCAAACCGACCCTCAAGGAAAAGGAATTTTAATGGAAAATAACAAGTATTGGAGAGGATGTAGAGAAATAGGAACACTTATTCATTGTTGCTGGGAATGTAAAATGGTGCAGCCACTGTGGAAAACTGTTTTGCAGTTTCTCAGAAAGTCAAGTATAGAATTATTCACAATTTGCAATGGATGGAGGTGGCCTAATACTACATTGATGGATGAACGCAAGGGCAAACTGTGCCATATATATACAACAGAAGATCGAGTGGCTGCAAGAAGGAATGAAGTTGTGAGGTATGCAATTAGGTGAATAAACCTTAAGGACATTCTGTTGAATGAAATAAGCCAGGAACAAAGGACAAAGAGAATTACCCAAAAGAATTAAAAGCAGGAATTCAAACAGATATTTGTGCACCAGTGTTCAGAGAGGAATGATTCCCAATTGCTAAAAGATGGAGGCAACCCAAGTGTCCATCAACAGATGAGTGGATAAACAAAATGTGGTATACACATACAATGGAATATAATTCAGCCATAAAAAGGAATGAAGTTTTGATACTTGTGATAACATGGATGAACCCTTAAGACACCATGTTGAGTAAAATAAGTCAAACCTAAACTCAAAAAGACACATACTGTATGATCTCACTGATATGAAAAACTTACAAATTCATAGAGCCAGAACTAGAATACAGTTTACCAAAGGCCAGGGTGGAGATAGGGAATGAGGACTTAATGTTTAATTTGTACAAAGTTTCTGTTTGGGGTAATGGAAAAGTTTTGGAGATGGATGGTAGTGACATAGCAAAACATTGTCAACATAATTAATACCACAGAATGTGGTTAAAAGGGGAAATTTCAGATCATACATAAGTTATCAGAATAAAAATTAAAAAAAAAAAAAGCTTAGGACTGTACAACAAAAACAATGAACCCTAATATATACTATATACTATGGACTATAGTTAATAGTATAATTAAAATAAGATTGTTTTATCAATTGTAAGAAATATACTACTCTAATGCAAAGTGTTTATAATAATAGGGAAAACTGTGTGAGGGGGGTTATTTTGAGAACCCTGTATTTTCTGTATGATTTTTCGGTAAACCTACAACTTTTCTAACAAAGAAAGACATAAACATATAAACAAATAAAATGCTAATAGAAGGGGGAGAGCAGCAGCCTGACAGCCATGATATATCCACAATGTATTTAATACACTTTGATGTAATTCTTTTCAGTTTTACATAAGTAATTCATGATCATTCCAGGTGAATCAGAGCAAAACTTAAAAATCACCCAAGACATTACCAACTAGAGATTATCATAAGAAGCACTTTATTGTTTAGCTTTCCAGAATCTTAACCTATTCATTTAACTTTTAATAAAAATATAAACATACTTATCACATTTTACAGTCTTCTCCGTAACTGCCTTTCTCATTTACTAGCATTTTTAATATCATTCAGTGTCAATGATACAGAACTACATTTTTAATGGTGACATTTTTATGTTATGGGTGTTCAATAATTTATCTTGCAGTCCTCTATTTTGGTTATTTAGGTTATTCTAATTTTCCTTTGTTATTTATAAGAGCTCTTCTTACATTTACCCTGGCATGGATAAATATTGTTATTCGGTTTCTAGTTTGTCCTTTACCATGTTTTATTGTTGCTTTGCATTGTTTTTAAATTTTATGTAGTAGAATTTCATGAACATTTCAATTGTGAATTCTGCCTTCAGTGCCACGCTGAGAAAACCTTTCAAGAAGCCCTCAGGATTATATAAATATTCATAGACATGTTCCTCCAATGTTTTTATGACTTCATTTTTTTTTCATTTAATATGGTTTTTGTTTTTGTTTTTTTTTTGTGACTGGTTGTCTATTCATTTTTCTTATTGAGATTGTTCACATCCATACAATTATCCAAAGATTGAAAGTGTACAATCCATTGCCCATGGTACCATCATACATCTGTGCATCCATTACCACAATTAATTTTCTTTTTGAATTTTTAGGAAATTTTCATTACTCCAGAAAATAAATAAAGACAAAAAAAAAAAAAAAAAAAGGAAATTTAAATCCTCCATACCCCTAACAAACACCCCTCCCATGCCATTATTGACTCACAGTATTGGTATAGTACAATTGTTACTGTTGATGAAAAAATGTTAAAATACTACTAACTATAGTATATAGTTTGCAATAGGTATACTTTTCTCCCTATATGCCCCTCTATTTTTAGCTTCTAGTTACAGTGTCATACATTTTTCTAGTTCATGAAAGAGATTTCTAATATTTGTACAGTTAATCACGGATATTGCCTACCACAGGATTCACTGTTTTATACATTCCCATCTTTTAACCTCTAACTTTCTTTCTGGTGACATACATGACTCCGAGCTTCCCCTTTCCACCACATTCACAGACCATTCAGCACTGTTAGTTATTCTCACAACATGCTACCATCACCTCTGTCCATTTTCAAATGCTTAAGTTCAACCTAGTTGGATATTCTGTTCATAATAAGCAACCGCTCCCCATTCTTTAGCCTCATTCTATATCCTGGTAACTTATATTTCATGTCTATGAGTTTACATATTATAATTAGTTCATATCACTGAGACCCTGCCATATTTGTCCTTATGTGTCTGACTTATTTTACTCAATACAGCATTCTCAATGTTTCTTCATCAACCATTTTTTAAGATGGTTTTGTTCACACCCCATACATTCCACCCTAAGTAAACAACTGATGATTCCCTGTACAGTCATGTATTTATGTATTCACCACCCTCACCACTATCTATATAATGACGTCTCCATTTCTTCCACAAAGAAGGAAGAAGAGTCAAAGAAGGTAGAGAGACAAAAGAAAGAGAAAAAAATGACAGCTAGAAAGCAACAAAAGGAAACTTAGCATTAAACTAAAGTAGAATAAAGAGTCAGACAACATCATCAATGCCAAGAGTCCCATACTTCTCCCTTTTGTCCCTTCTTACATGCATTTAGCTTTGGCATATTGCATTTGTTACATTAAAGGAAGTATAATACAATGTTTCTGTTAATTATAGTCTCTAGTTTAAATTGATTGAATTTTTCCCCCAATACCACCCTATTTTTAACACCTTGCACGGTTGACATTCATTTCTTCTCCCTCAAATAAAAACATATTTGTAGATTTTATCACAATTGTTGAGCACTCTAGGTTTCACTGAGTTATAGAGTCCCAGTCTTTATCTTTCCTCTTTCTTTCTGGTGTCCCACATGCTCCTAACCTTCCTCTTTCAACCACACTCACAGTCATCTGATGTGAGCAGCCACCTTCCGGATTTGGCCTAGTAGACAAGCTGCAGCCTGCCCTTGAGTTCCCCCCGCCCATCGAGTGGTGCCAAGATGGCGCCCACATCCTGCTTCCGGCTTCTGATGTATGTAACCACCCGCTGTATTCACCAATCATGCTTGTGTGCGTGGCGTTAGCCCATTGGATACACGCAAGGTTTATAAGAAAGTTCCCGGGCAAAGCTCGGGGAGACAGCCCACAAGGAGCCGTACCTGACGGCCGCATCGAGGTTGTTCTCCCCCGAGGTGTCTCGCCCCGGGTGGAACCTGTAAAGATGATGATTGCCTAGTCCCATTAAAAGTTTATCTGCTTTACCACCGCGAGTCCTGAGTGATCACAAGTGCTCCGGGTAAGACGTTGTCCGCACCCTCTCTCCCCTTATCTCTCTGGTCCCCGTCGCCGGCCGACCGAGGACTCGAGGCGGGGCGGAGAAGCGCCGGACAAGTGGTGGCCCGTACGGGGAACTTCGAACCCGCAACCTCATTTGCGTTCCCCTCGCCCCGACGGAGACGTGCTCCCGGGATCCGTGGTTTGACCTCCGCGACTGATCACCGCGAGAAGGTAAGCACCCCCTTTCCATACGAGGACTAGGGCCCGTGGGCGTTCAGGTAGCCCCGGGGACTCGGAAGAGCTCTCCGAGTGATTACAAGACAGTGCCGGCTGCAAGCATGGGGCAGTCCGGGAGTTCACCCCTACTAACCCCCTTAAAGACCCTTTTGAAACAGTGGGGTATCTCAGTTAAGAGAAGCTCTCTCCAGCGATTTTTTGATGATGTGGCCACTTTTGCCCCCTGGTTTCCTTGTTCTGGCAGCCTTAATCTGCCCTCTTGGATGAAACTTGGTCGTGATATAGACCGAGCGCGCCAAACGGGTGTCTGTTTGGACCCGATTCTAGTCCTTATATGGGAGACTGTTCGTGCAGTACTTGAGTTAGAATCAGCCACAGGCCTAACTACGCCTACCGCCTTGTTGCAGGCGCGACATGCACTCCAAGAGGCTCAGTCTGTTTCATCTGCGGAGGGCTCCCATAAGGGCAAGCCGCCGGAGTCGAGTGCTAGTTCTGATAATTCTGACTCAGAATCTGAAAGTGAGGCAGATGAAGGGCCGGAAGCGCCTCCGCTGATTGACCTAGAGGGGCCTCCTGTCTCACCCACGCGGCCCTCCGCCCCACCAGCAACGGCTGCTGCGCCTCAGAGGATGCACCTGCATCCGGTGGATGGTTTCAGCGGTTCCGTAAAGGGCCCTTATAGAGGGCTCCCTCTGGCGGACATGCCGAGTACATACCCTAACCTTCCCGCGCAATGCCCAGAATCCCCACCCGACTACGCGGACCCTCCGCACCCTTCACCCAATAGGAGGCATTTTTGGAGGTGGAGCCCTTTTACCACATTCAGACCTTTTGGCGTTCTTGGCGGCTATCGACCGCTGCTCAATGAACCCGAACCAGCCTCCGAGATGTTCCCAGTCATTATCAATCAGCAAGCTCGTAATCATGAACCCTATGATTACAAGCTCTTGAAGGAGCTGAGGCAAGCCGTCCATCAGTACGGCCCTAACGCCCCTTACACCCTGAATATGGTTGAAAACCTCTCCGCCCTAAATCATACACCTGCAGATATCCTTCAGCTGGCTCGCTCTTGCTTGCCTCCTGGCAGGTTTATCGATTGGAAGGCGTGGTTTGAGGAGTTAGCTGAGGAACAAGCCGCAAGAAACGCTGTGGCAAGGCACGGCGGGTGGAATGCGGATATGCTTTTAGGGAAAGGTGCTCACGCCCAGAATCAGACAGGATACCCCCAGGAGGTTTATGCCCAAATTTTTCGCTGTTTCATAGGGGCTTGGAAAAAATTGACAGGGGAAGGAGAGGCGCAGGCTTCGCTTAGCGGCATACACCAGGGTCCCACAGAACCTTTTGTAGATTTTGTAGCGAAAATGCAGACTGCGGCTGAGAGGATTTTCTCAGATCCAATGGTTGCAGAAACTGTGGTTAAGCAGATGATTTTTGAGCAATGCAATAAGGAGTGCAAGGTTATCCTGGCACAGAATAAGGGAAAGAGCTTGACAGAGTGGGTTCGGCTTTGCAGGGACGCTGGCAGCCCGTTAACTAATGCGGGGCTGGCTGCTATGTTAGCCAGCTCCTTACAAGTAAACACAAAGGACCCCAGAGCTTTAGAGGTAAAGCCAAAAAGATGCTATGGCTGTGGCCAGTCTGGGCATTTTAAGAGAGACTGCCCCAATAAAGATCAACCGCCTGCCGTTCAGCACCTCCGCGGGCCACGTGCAGTCACTAGGCTGTGTGGCCGCTGCCACAAGGGGCCTCACCACGCCGAGGACTGTAAGTCAGTCTTCAATGCGCAAGGAGTACGCCTTTCTGGTCGTCCTGAGCAAGATTCAAAAAACGGGCAGGGGGGGTCCACCCTTGCGGTGGGCCCCCAAACACACCAACGGACGATGCGGCCCCCATCCAGACCCGCGCATCTCCCGGATCAGCAGGATTGGACCTCCGTGCCACCTCCGGGCTCGTGCTAACCCCAGCTATGGGAGTCCAATTGGTGGGGACCTCTTTCAGGGGGCCCCTTCCAGTAGGAACCGTGGGGCTTATATTAGGGAGAGCATCCATAGCGTTAAGAGGATTAACAATTGTGCCAGGTGTTGTAGACTCAGATTTCACGGGTAATGTCCAGGTTATGGTGCAGTCTCTGCAGGGCACTCTGGTCATTGCAGAGGGCGATAGGTTGGCACAGCTTCTGCTCTTGCCCAGCCTGCATTCAGTCTTTCCAAGCAAGCCAGGACAGAGGGGGAATAAAAGATTTGGGTCCTCCGGAGAAGTTTTTGAGGGTCTTCAGATGTCCCTAGAGTCTCGACCCATGCTGACTCTTAAAGTACAAGGCCGAGCCTTCCTAGGTCTGTTAGATACTGGAGCCGATAGGTCGATTATAAGACAGCAAGATTGGCCCCCCGCTTGGCCAACGAACCAAGCGGAAGACACCATCAGAGGGATCGGCCAAATCTCAGCGCCCATGGTGAGCGCCATTACTCTCCATTGGGAGGATGAGGAAGGGCATCAAGGCAGTTTTCAGCCTTATGTGCTGGCCCTGCCTGTTTCGTTATGGGGAAGAGATATTCTAGCTCAAATGGACGTGACTTTAACCACTGGTTACTCTCCAACTTCTAAACAGTTGCTGAATAGAATGGGATATGTCCCGGGCAGGGGGCTGGGAGCCTCCTTGCAAGGGCGCGTGAAGCCCATTCAGGCTGACTCTAACCCCGGTAGACAAGGCCTGGGTTTTTCCTAGGGGCCACTGAGGGTGCATACCCGCCTACACCTATAAAGTTAACATGGAAAGTTAAGGCTCCAGTCTGGGTACCTCAGTGGCCCTTACCTCAGGAAAAACTTTCAGCATTGCATGCTTTGGTGTCAGATCAGTTGGAGAGGGGGCACATCGTCCCTTCCACGTCACCCTGGAACACCCCTATCTTCGTCATCAAAAAGAAATCAGGTGCGTGGAGGCTTTTACATGATTTGAGGGCCATAAATAGTTGCATGGAGCCTCTAGGACCTGTCCAGATGGGGTTGCCCCTTCTCTCAACTCTGCCGGAGCGGTGGCCTGTTGTTGTCATAGACACTAGAGATTGCTTCTTTTCTATCCCACTTCACCCTGAGGATGCCTCAAAATTTGCTTTAAGACAGACAACGGCCCGGCTTACGTTAGCAAAGCTTTTCAAAAGTTTTGTGATGTTATGGAAGTTAACCTAAAACACGGCATCCCATACAACCCTCAGGGGCAGGGTGTCATCGAGAGAGCGCATAGGACCATTAAAGAACTATTGCAAAAGCAAAAGGAGGGAATAGGTCATGGTCTGTCCCCCAGGGCCCAATTGTCTGCCGCCCTATTTACATACAATTATTTAAATGAAAACGCATCAACCATGACGCCTGCCCTACAACATACCACCCCAGGTCCTCCGCATAGAGGCCTGGTCCGTTGGAGGGATGTTCTGTCGGGGCAATGGAAAGGTCCTGACCCAGTGCTCAGCTGGGCCAGAGGCTCTGTTTGTGTCTTTCCCCAGGAACCAGGACGCCAACCAGTGTGGGTACCGGAGAGATTGGTGAGAACCGTGCAGTCGCCTGAGAACACCAAAGAACTGCAGCCTGACGGGTCGTTAAACCCCCAACGTGACCTGTTGGATCCAGTCCTCAACTCGCGTGATGAGCGGTCAAATGATGTCGACGGTGTCGACCACTCCCCAGCAGACCGGGAAGAGGGCCAGGAATATTGACCTTTTTTCCCTCCTGGTTCTCTTGGCCTAATCTGACCAACTGGGTTCTTCTTGCTGTGGGGTTATTAGTAGGTTTGATCATTGTTAAGAGTTTGCTGGAGCGTTTGTTTCAAAGACAACAGCAATTACGTGTTACCGCCATGATGGCCATGTCCTCTGCCTGTAACCCTCCTGATAACTATAGTCCCTCTGCCCAGCACCCATCCCAACCACTCGAAGCTGGGCATTCGGGGGTAAGGTTCGCAGCTAAGTATATGAAAAAATCTCGTATATAAACATTCGGTACCAGTGGCCCTAATTTTTGTCTCAGGTGGACCTCTTACGCAGAGTCCTAGTTGTGGCCAGACGGGACCCTTGGCGTTTGCACAGAGGCTCCTAGTGACGCCCTCGGCACTGGCTACCTTCTCCTAATCCTCCTGTCCCCCAGTTGCGAGACTGAGTACTGCAAGGAGGGCCACGTGGTTTCCGGCTCACGGGTTCTCCGGTCTCTATATGAAGTGAGCATTCTGGTCGGTGCCAGAGGTCCCACCTTGGTATGGCCGGGACCTAGTCCAGACTCCCCAAAGCACCAAAAAATACGTTGTGGGCCATCTTGGTCCACGGGAGCACATTCATCACTGGAGACACTGGGGCATAAAAAACAAAAAAGGGGGAGATGTGAGCAGCCACCTTCCGGATTTGGCCTAGTAGACAAGCTGCAGCCTGCCCTTGAGTTCCCCCCCGCCCATCGAGTGGTGCCAAGATGGCGCCCACATCCTGCTTCCGGCTTCTGATGTATGTAACCACCCGCTGTATTCACCAATCATGCTTGTGTGCGTGGCGTTAGCCCATTGGATACACGCAAGGTTTATAAGAAAGTTCCCGGGCAAAGCTCGGGGAGACAGCCCACAAGGAGCCGTACCTGACGGCCGCATCGAGGTTGTTCTCCCCCGAGGTGTCTCGCCCCGGGTGGAACCTGTAAAGATGATGAATGCCTAGTCCCATTAAAAGTTTATCTGCTTTACCACCGCGAGTCCTGAGTGATCACAAGTGCTCCGGGTAAGACGTTGTCCGCACCCTCTCTCCCCTTATCTCTCTGGTCCCCGTCGCCGGCCGACCGAGGACTCGAGGCGGGGCGGAGAAGCGCCGGACAGTCATCTTTGTTCAGTGTACTTACATTGCAGTGCTACCCTCACCCAAGATTGTGTTCCAAACCTCTCACTTCTGTCTTTTCCTATCTGTCTGTAGTGCTCCCTTTAGTATTTCCTGTAGCACAGGTATCTTGTTCACAAACTCTCTCATTGTCTGTTTGTCAGAAAATATTTTAAACTCTCCCTCATATTTGAAGGACAGTTTTGTTGGATATAGGATTCTTGCTTGGCAGTTATTCTCTTTCAGTACCTTAAATATATCACATCACTTCCTTCTGCCTCCATGGTTTCTACTGAGAAATCCACGCATAGCCTTATCAAGCTTCCTTTGCATGTGATGGATTGCTTTCCTCTTGCTGCTTTCAGGATTCTCTTTGTCTTTGACATTTGATAATCTGATTATTAAGTGTCTTGGTGTAGGCCTATTCACATCTATTCTGTTTGGGGTACGCTGCACTTCTTAGATCTGTAATTTTATGTCTTCATTAGAGATGGGAAATTTTTGTTGATTATTTCCTCTATTATTGCTTCTGTCCCTTTTCCTTTCTCTTTTCCTTCTGGGACACCCATGACACATATATTCATGTATTTCATGTTGTCCTCCAATACCCTGACATGTTGCTCGTATTTTTCCATTCTTTTCCCTATCTGTTCTCTTGTGTATAGGATTTCATGTGTCTTTTTCTCCTGTTCCTAAGTGTTTTTTTCTGCTTCTTCAGATCTGCTGTTGTATGTCCCCATTGTGTCTTCCATCTCTTGTGTTTTGCCTTTCATTTCCATATATTCTGCCAGCTGTTTTTTCGAACTTTCGATTTCTACCTCATATTCACCCAGTGTCTTCATTATACACTTCATCTCTTTTGCCATAACTTCTGTAAACTTTTTGAATTGATTTAGCATTAGTTGTTTCAATTCCTGTATCTCAATTGAAGTATAAGTCTGTTCCTTTGATGGGGCCATAACTTCATTTTTCTCAGTGTAGGTTGTAGTTTTCTGTTGTCTAAGCATCTGGTTTCCTTGGTTACCCCAATCAAGTATTCCCAGACCAGAATGCACTCAGATCTCAGAAGGGGGCAATATTCAGTAACAGGTCTCCCTAAGGGTGTGTCTTAGAAGACTGACACACCTTGTGAGGTCTCAAGCCACTGTGCTTTTCCTAACCTGCCCAGCAGATGGTGCCTGTCAACCTGTAGCTCCTGACTGGTGGGAGGAGGTGTTGCCCACTTAGTCCTTAGTTTCTGTTTTGGCTGTTATCCCCCAGGCTCTGGGGTCTGGTTCTGAATGGGAGGCCAGTAGTAGGGCTGGGCACCACCTCCTTCCTCTTAGGGAAGATACACCCCCTAGGAGGTGATCATCAGCATTTAAATAGGCTCTTTGTTTCTCTGACTCTGCTATCTCCACCCTTGTCTGGGTCAGAGAGCTGTGAACTGAAAATGGCTGCGGCTTTCTCCACTGAGCTGCCCAGGTTGAGAGAGAGAAAAAAGGACAAAAAGCCCACCTTCAGGGCCAGTCCACAGTCCCCCCAGCTTCACCCACCAGCCAGAGATAGCACCCGGTCCTCTGGGCTCCCCTTCTCAGCACAGAGAAGTCCACCAGCTCTAGGGTTAGTCGTCCCTAAAAGCCTCTGTCTGCTTGTTGGGGATTTGTAGCTTGTATTGAGCAGTCCACATTTGTTAATCAAAACCCCAGTTGGAGCTGGACTGAGGTATATTCGCTTGTTCAGAGAGTGCTGCTATCACAGTGAGATTTTGCAGTTTGGGCTGCCATGGGGGAGGTGCTCTTGGCAGGGGTCCGCAGTCTTTACTAACAGATTTTATGCTGCAATCTCAGGCATTCCTCCCAATCCAGGTTGGTGTATGATATGTGGACAGTCATGTTTGTCCCCCAGCAGTTATTCTAGATTATTTATTAGTTGTTCCTGGTTGTTTATTAGCTGTTCCAGGGGGACTAACTAACTTCCACGCCTCTATGCTGCCATCTTCTTTCTTCAGTTCCATTTAATAAGTTTTTGAAAGAGTAGATACTAGCATAATCTTGGTAATTCACATATCCCAAAATGCCAGAAAGCTTGCTTTCTAAAAGAATACTGATATGATTCTGCTTTGCAGCAGACAAAGGCCCTTATATATTACAAAAACTCAAAATAGAATAGGTTGGACTTTCTTCTATATAATAAACAGTGTGGATTACATTTCTACAAAAGTTGATACATGTGCATAACATAAAGACATGGAAACACTATTTATGGCACAGCTGTTCAGACTGGACTGTCTGTTACTGGAAGCATATCGATACCTTGCTCCAGTTGCAAGGACTGGATTCAAATGTTCTGTTCTCTGTCCTGTGCCTCCCAGTCAGGACCTCTGAGGAAGCCACACCTTCCCACCAGATGATTCTTATTCTGAACTGATTGTCTCCATAGCTTCACCCATTTCTTCAGAGGATGTGAGGGATAATTTTACAGCAGGGAATACATGGGTCCAAAAGAGGAAATAAATACCACGGCTGCTACTCCCATGGTAGGGTGGGCTACATTTCCAAACCATACAATTTGGCTACAGAAATTTTTTAAGAAGAAGCTAAGAAATCTGGCATGTCATGTGGAGATGGCAAAGCCATTAACAAGAGTCTACATGCCTCTCCTATCACTTATTTCATTCCAAAGCAATTTTTGAGGTCCTACAATGCCTTCGCGATTAAACATCAGTAACTTTAAAATCTGATTCATTAATCCATGGCCACCTTTAAGATGTCAGTCAGTGAAATCACTAACTTCTCAGTTTAAAACGTTTTTCCGCTTAGAAGAATCTGTTCATTACAGTAGTTAACAACCACTCAGTTAGCAAAGAGCCTTAAGACAACACAGAGGACAAGTTAATGGTGTAACAAATCAGTTGTTAAGCTAAATGGTCAGTTTGCACCATACACTATTATTGCTTTATTGAACCCAACTTAAAGATTTACAGCAGTTACATTTTATTCCAGGTACAAGATGCACAAATGAAATACAGAGGGGTGCAGTTTTGTTTTATGCTGCTTTCATTAAGAACCCAATTGCATGGCAAAATCAGTTAGTATATATCTCATTCCATGTGACAGCCAATTTTCCACTGAGATTGGAAACTCTTAGAACTTTTTAATCCTTGATCTGACTGGGAGTACAAGGGATGGGAGTTATAGCATGTTTTTAAATTGTTTAAAGTAAAGTATCTGTAGGGACAAGCACTTATTCCTGGCTCCTAAGCAATGAAAATTCTGTGGTTGAATGGGGCATAGCCTCAACTCTAGATCTACTTTGATGATGAAATCTGTCAGGGACATATTTATTGGTCCCACACACTAAGGCATCTTTTTTCCCTGTGAATTTCTTTTCAGAGAAAATGTGTAATGTTATAAGCATACATGTCACCAAGATAATCTGTGACACAGTTCGACCATCTAATGGCCCAAAGCTGATCTCATCATGATTCATTTAATAAATATTTTTTGAGCCCTTACTATATGTCAAGCACTTTTCAAGGACCTAGGGATATAGCAGGTACCAGTCCTCATGGAGTTTACATTCTTGTGGAGAAGACAGATTTCAGCAATAAATAAACATACTAAGCAAGATACTTTGTGCAAGTAGTAAGTGCTATAAAGAAAATAAAATATGCTCAAGAAGACTGGTTGGATGGATGTCAACAGCCAATGCCAGGAGTGGAAATCTGTTATTTGGAGGACTGTAGAAAATCAGTCAATCAATCAAGGGACCCACAAATAAAAAAAAAGAAAAGTATTTCACTGAACACATATAAAACATTCTTTCACATACTTTCAAAGCTCTGCCTGTTACTTTTTCATTTCTCTTACCAAACTTTTGAAATAGCTGGGGTTTTGGAATAATTGCTTGGTTCAGATCTAAAAAAAGCTATTAAATCAATCCTCCAGAGGATAATGCATTTTATTATGCTATAAGGGCATAAGGTAGAAGTTCTTTAGCTTATGAACTAATTCTAGACCTCAGCTTAATATCATTTAATATATTTATCTTCTACAGCTACAATACCATGAACTGACTTTAAATTTCTTTAATGGCACTGAAATATCTCAAGATAAACTATCAGACCTTGAGCATTGTGTTTAAATACCATGTGACAATCCTAACCTTCCAGACTGGGTCCTTACAAGCTAGAAAAAATTGAAGAAGAAAAATTTTTAAGCCTGTGTCCAAAACTATACAAATATGAAACATTTTAAGAATGAACTCTTTCAGGTTTTATTTTATTTTCAGATTGTGATTGGCAAGCTAAACCTTTGCTTTGACCATATAAAGACTATTTTTGTAAGACTTACTAGATCATGTGTAGTTCAGAACATATGGTATATTTGCATATATGTAAATAACATCCTGTTAAGATTCTTTCGTCTCTTGTTCCAATGGTACTTTTCCCAAATACGGAATATAATGTTATTACACCAATTAATCCATTTATAAAACAGGCACAACAAATCAAAACCCATTGTCCTTGCCCTCATAGGACTCACTGAAAATTAAATGAGAACTTCCTGTCATCATTGTCATGGCCTTGGCCTCAGCATGAACGAATATCAGCAGAGGGCAGGAGGTCTATCAGTCAGGAGCCCAGCAGGAAACAAATGGCATACCCTAAAAGATAGTGTAATAAATGGGACATCTTAAAGGTGGGAGCAGGTTAAGGGAGACAATAAAGCATGGTAAACAACTAGCAACAGCAGGGAACTATTTCCACTAGGTTTGAAAGGGCAAAGGAAGCATATTATTTACCTGTTGCTGCTTTACCAAATTGCCATAAACTGAGTTGCTTAAAACAACATATATTTATTAATCTTAGAGTTTGTGGGGCTACAGTCCAAAATGAATTTTACAGGCTCAAATCAAGGTGTTGGCAGGGCACACGCCCTTCAGAGGCTCTAGGAGAGAATCCATTTCCTTGCCTTTTCCAGCATCAAAGAGCTACATTGCTTGCATTCCTTGGATCATAGCCCCTTCAATGGCAAAACATCTCTGTCTGACTCTGTTTCTCTCTTTTGTCACATGGCCTTCTTCTCTTCCATATGTAGTCAAATCTCCACCTGCCTCCCTCTTAAAAGGATACTTGTCATTGCATTTAGAGCCCACTGGGATAGCCCAGGATAATCTCTCTATCACAAGATCATTAACTTAATCACATCTGCAATGACCCTTTTCCCAAATAAGGAAATAGTCACAGGTCGGGAGATACTAGAACTAGAACACTGATATCACTGGGGGTCATTATTCAGCCTACCACAAGGAGCGGGCTGGAGCTGTTACTGGAACCCAAGAACACCTGTAAGAGTAGAAAAAGGCTGCCTGGCAGGAACTGTGGCTTTGGGAGTAGAATACTGCTACTTCCAAAGAGAGCCAAACAAGAAAAGAGTCTGGGAAATAAATACCCCAGTATCTCTCTTGTCCCACCTTCCAATCTCCTGCCTGTGTGTCCCACAGGCCAACACTACTGGAAACTAGAGGGCAAGGGAGGCTAGCTGATACAGTCCATAAACATCAGCCACTTAAGTAGAGAAAAGGGCAGAGAGGGACAGAAGTGTGGATCTCACAAATCAAATAGAAAATATCCAGCAGAGACAGAAACCAGGAAGAAGCTGACAATAGTTCTGAGACCACATGTAGGAATGAGGACTCCCTCAAGAAACTAGAGATGGACCAGATTACCGTGCCAAAAGAGCCAAAGCCAAGCAACCTGGATCCAGAGAAGTGAGATTCAGATCAGTATCCACAGTAAGGAATCAGCCTGGAAAATTATTCTGGAATTAAGGAATAATTCACAAGGCACCCATGGATTTCAACCAGGCATTAACTCTGCAAGACTCAAGCCAAGATGTGTGAACCTTGGCCAAGATTTTTGACTCAGAAGTTGGAATTTATAAAGAAAATAAAGAATGTATTGGTTTCCATTTTTTTTATAAGAACCCAGTGCTTCTCACCTTGGTTTAGATTAATACTGTCATAAAACAGTGTTTGGGGCCTCCTCTTTATTTTCTGGAAACACTTAAGCTGAAATTGGGGATGAGGGATTTAGGGAAAGGACAGCTTGGTTCCATTTGACGTAACATTGACTTTAGGGCCAAGAATCTACTTGCTTATATCAAGAACTGGATGACTATCATCTCCAGGCTCTGCAGAGATCCAACTGATGCTCCTAAAAGCTATGAAATTCTGAGGAAGATTGACCTGGGTGGTTTATATTTCAGTAGCAACAATATAAAGACCCAGAATAAGAATACCAACCCCTTAAGCAAGGGAAGGAAATGCTATAGTACAAAGGCACTCATTATAATAAATGAATTAATTATAATAATAAATGAATTAAATATTAACCTTTTGAAGAATAATAATCATTGCAATTTATTGCTGATAGTAGGAATTCTAGAGACTACCTTACCACATTCTACTTTAGAAGTTAAAAAATTATTTGGGGATTAAAGAGTGAAGAAATGTGACTTATGGATGTTAGCTAAATGATTTGGCCTATGGATCCAAAAGATGTGCCATTTAATCAATAGAGTCCCAAATCACTTCGATTTTATTCTTTCCAAGTTGATCACTGTATGACTTCTTACACAGAGAATCGTAACCACAGCGGGACCCTCCCGACCCAACGCCTGGATAAATAGTACCATTATTATTTGCAAAGCCCCAAGAGAACTGTGGACAGGGACTCAACACTCAACTTGCCACACAATAGACTCCTCCCTCATCTTCTTCTGCTGCTTGTGTTTGCATTACCTGCCATCATTTTGTTCAAATGGAGGGCCTGGACGCTATTATTAGTGGCCCAAGATCTTACAACAAATACAGACTCAGTAGAAGATTCAATGATTAGAAAGAGGTAGATGAAACCACAGATTTGGTAGGAGGAAGAAAAAATATATCTGGTGAACGTGAAGCCTCACCAAGTGCAGACACAGCTATCCTATTTAGAAAAGAGGAAGCAGCAAATAGTGTTGTGAGGTTCCTGACAGGCTTTAAAAACAAAGGTACAGAGATTTTCCAGTTAAATCCCTAGATGCCTCATTCCATGATCCTTAGCCAGAATATCATGACTTTTTCTCTAAAAACTGTAGTGCCACCACAGAGACAACTTTTGAGTCCCCTTCATTCCTCCTTATGAGCTCATGGGTGGACGACCTTTTGATCTCATCATGAATCTGAATCATGAATTTGAACTCAAGATTTGAATGGCAATACATTCCAAGATGCCATCTTCAATCAGTTACCATTAATGAAAGAGAGGATAGGTTTGATGAAGAAACTATCTTTACATACATGTTGCACACTGGTCTTGGGCTACTGGTTATTGTTGGAATTAATCAATTCCTAGAATGCAGACAGCAAAAAAGACCCATGCAGAAAACAGAAATGGATGCATCAAATCAGAACGGTGTTGCTATGATATGGAGCCCTCACAAAATTTTGATTCAGATTGATAAAGTTTTACCCAGAAGACTGTCCAGAAAAGGGCACAGCAGAGATCAGTGTCTTCTGTTGGATAAGTAGTCTTTGGGGCAATGATTCAGTCCTTCCTTAACTGCCTGGTATTTTTCAGTTTGGAGGGAATTAGCAAAGAGGAGCCCTACGACCATAGACAGTAACTACAACTGATATATGGTCTGAGCAATGGCCAATGGCAGTAATATTGTTGAAAACGCACCGCATTCACTTCTGTAAGGTAGCAAATTTGCAGTTTTTAAATGACTAAAATCTGGGTGTGCATATAATGTATGTAAGCAGTGGGTCTCATCAGAAGCATTGCTGTATACCTGGAATGTGCCCTTAGAATACTAAATATAATGCCTTGTTTCTCTTCCTTATTGACAGTTTCTGATATTTTCTTTTCCAAATACAATGTACACTTGTCCAATGTGATGGTAGATTTCATGCCTAGATTTATATGAAGGAAGACAATTTACATCTCCCTACAAATAGCTACAAATCTGCGTTGAGGACATAAATTATCCCTTTGTCACGGCGGTAGTGGTTGTTTTACAACTAGTATTTTAAAGGCATAAGCACAGCAGCCGCTTCATAGCAGTAGAAATCCTGATTGTTTTCTCTTGCTGTTTAGTTTAATATGCACATTGAGAAATCTTCCCAAGTGCTCAAGAAATTTGGGGACCCTTCTAGCAATAAAATTGTACAGTATGAAATTTTCTACTGACTTTGCTATATAAATTCCATCTTTTTTTTTTTTAACAGAGAAAACAATACTAAAATAATGCACACTGGAGACAAACTCTGGGCTAAGTGGAAAACATTCAGGCTCATGATTACATAAAAATTAATTAATGTACTTTTTTTAATTTCCAGAAAGTATTTGTTAGTTTTCATAAATAAATATTACACTTTTCTCCCTCCCACCCTCCCCCCACCACCACCAAGTAGACACAGGGGAACTGTCAGACAGAAATAAGTGCCTCCACAAGAAGTCAGTTTAAAGACTTTGTGTCTAAAATAGAGATCGAATCCATGTGTTTAAATCCATCCTCCCCTTACAGATTACTACTCAAATATCTAAAGAAACATAATAATCAGTATTCATCACTGGAAATAGATGCCATCCACAAGCCAGAAGTTCTAAGGAATTTTTATAAGGTATAATGCAGACTCAGGCAAAGACTTATCAAACTATAGCCCACATCACCATAGGTAATGAAAAAGCCTGTGCAAGGAATAAATGAAAGAATCCTCCAACATAACTTAACCACCTTCCTCCCAATTCAAAACTAAACAGGCATAAGAGCCTCCTCCCAAATGCCTCTTTGTTGCTCAGATGTGGCCCTCTTTCTCTAGCTAAGCCAACTTGGCAGGTGAAATCACTGCCCTCCCCACTATGTGGGATCTGAAACCCAGGGGAATAAATCTCCCCGGCAACGTGGAATTTGACTCCCGAGGAGGAATCTAGACCCAGCATCATGCTGATGGAGAACATCTTCTTGACCAAAAGGGGGATGTGAAATGAAATGAAATAAGCTTCAGTAGCAGAGAGATTCCAAAAGGAGCCGAGAGGTCACTGTGGTGGGCACTTGTACACACAATATAGATAACCCTTTTTAGGTTCTAATAAATTGGAATAGCTAGCACTAAATACCTGAAACTATCAAACTACAACCCAGAGCCCTTAAATCTTGAAGATGATTGTATAAAAATGTAGCTTATGAGGGGTAACAATGTGATTGGGAAAGCCATATGGACCACACTCCCCTTTGTCCAGCGTATAGATGGATGAGTAGAAAAATGGGGGCAAAAAAAAAGGCACCCACTGTTCTTTTTTACTTTAACTGTTCTTTTTCCCTTTAATTTTTACCTGTATTATTTTTTTGTGTGTGGTAATGAAAATGTTCAAAATTTAATTTTGGTGATGAACACACAACTATATAATGGTAATGTGAACAATTGAACGTACACTTTGTATGACTGCATGGTATGTGAATGTATCTCAATAAAATTGAATTTAAAAAAAAAAATAGAATAGGCCTGAGCTAAAAGAATGTTACCAGCTCACAGAAGGTCGTAATAATTCAGTCACTCTAAAGCTTCAGGAAGTGGCCAGATTCCAAAATCTACACAGATCATGCTGAAACATCTCTGGCTTCCACCTGGCATGTGCAAAAGGGTAAGCTGAATAAACAGGAGGCACTACTGTTCCTAATTAGGGTGGATTTGTCTGTTGAAGAGGGTAAGTACCTTCAAGAGAAAAAGGAAGGAAAGTGAGAGCTGCAGGAAGGAATTTTGCCTTTGGGGTTCTGCCTTCATAGGAAATCTGACTTTCTGCCTGAGTATCAATGGATTTCATGTTTATCCTGAAAACTCAAAAATTTTAATAGGTTTTATCTAAATATAGGTCATCTTTCTTCATTTTGCTTTATCCATAAGTCTTCAACATAGTGATTTTTTTTAAATTTCCTTGATTATTTCCCCTTTGGTTCCCATTTCACTCATCTAATTCTTGTTATACACATATTAGATGCATAGCCTCCACTATTTCTATGAATTTTTGAGGAATTTTTTGAGTTTATCTTCTAATAGGGCAATTTAATTTTCAATAGGATACACTCTAAATTCCACTGTTGCACTTTTAGACAATCACACTAAAAAAGTCTTTCCTATTCTTATATTGCTCCTTTTTTTATGTCACCAGCTATTGCTTTAGGAAAGCAATGTCCACTCTCTCTGAGAAAATAAAGTATTATAATATTTTTAAATTTTCTTTATAAATTGTATTAGTTTCCTAGGGCTGCCATAACAAAATACCACAAACTTTTTGGATTAAAACTTGGAAACCTATAGTCTCACAGTTCTGGGGGCTACACAGATGAAATCACGGTGTCTACAGGGCCTGCTCCTTCGGAAGGCCTAGGGAAGAATCCTTCCCTGCCTCTTCTTATCTTCTGGTGGTCCCGGCAAACCTTGGCATTCCTTGGCTTGTAGCAGCAGCATCTAACCGCTGCCTCCACTGTCACTTGGCAGCCTTCTTATAATGACACCAGTCATTGGACTTAGGGCCTACCCTGATCCAGCATGACCCCATCATAATGTAATTAATTATATCCGCAAAGACCCTATTTCCAAATAAGGTCACACTCCGGGGTTCCAGGTTGTTCTAGTTTGCTAATGCTGCTGGAATGCAAAACACCAGAAATGGATTGGCTTTTATAAAAGGGGGTTTATTTGGCTACACAGTTACAGTCTTAAGGCCATAAAGTGTACAAGGTAACACATCAGCAATTGGGTACCTTCACTGGAGGATGGCCAATGGTGTCCAGAAAACCTCTGTTAGCTGGGAAGGCATGTGGCTGGTGTATGCTCCAAAGTTCTGGTTTCAAAATGGCTTTCTCCCTGGATGTTCCTCTCTAGGCTGCAGTCCTCAAAAATGTCACTCTTAGTTGCACTTGGGGTATTTGTCCTCTCTTAGCTTCTCTGGAGCAAGGGTCTGCTTTCAATGGCCATCTTCAAACTGTCTCTCATCTGCAGCTCCTATGCTTTCTTCAAAGTGTCCCTCTTGGCTGTAGCTCCTCTTCAAAATGTTACTCTCAGCTGCACTGAGTTCATTCTCTTTGTCAGCTCATTTACATGGCTCCACTGATCAAGGCCCACCCTGAATGGGTGGGGCCACACCTCCATGGAAATATCTCATCAGAGTTATCACCTACAGTTGGGTGGGACGCATTTCCATGGAAACAACCTAATCCAAACGTTCCAACTTAATCCCCACTAATATGTCTGCCCCCACAAGATTGCATCAAAGAATATGGCTTTTTCTGTGGGACATAATTCATTCAAACCAGCACATAGGTAGATGTGAATTTGGAAGAGATACTGTTGAACTCATGTCCATGTCTGATTGTTGAGCAACATTCTCAAACTATGTATATTATATACATAATTTATGATTAAATTCACATATTTGTTTACATTTAACTATATGTATCTATGTATGTGTGTGTATATAAATATATATAAATGATCATGTATTAAAATCTTATCAGATATACACCATTGTTTTGAATTATAAAATCTGTATTTTGTCAGTAGTGTTCCTCTGTTTGATCATCCTTGCCAGAGGATGAAAATGGGTAATGAGGTTTACTGACTTTTACTTACATAATATAGATTCATTATCCTGTCCTTTTGTTATTAAATAAGAATGAAAATAAGAGAACAAATTATTAACTTCAAAATTTTAGAAAAGATAAAATAAACTTAAGAAAACTACAATGATGTTAATAAAAGACAAAAGTTAAGATGAAATAATTAGAAAAGGAATTCAGTAAAATCAATTAATTCAAGAGCTGCTACTTCGAAGCAGAGAATAAAATAGATAAAACTGTGGCAAGGCTAATGGAGAAAAAATAGAAAAACAGAAATGTATAACCAGAATTATATTTGATTTTGTCTTTGAAATAAAATTATTTAAATTTAATCTCAAGAAATTTGAAAATAAAGAACCTTCTAGAAAAATATGAATCACCAAATGGACTCAGGTAACTCCAAACAGTCCCAATAATAATAGAAAACATTTTAAATGTTTTCAGAGAACTATCCCTCCCCACCTTCATGCATCAGATGTGGATATTTTAATAGTTTAAGAATCTTTTCATTACTGTACTGTTTAAACTGTTCTGGAGCATGGGGGTCAAGAGGGGGGAGGAGATGGTTTCAATTAATTTTTTATTGAACTAGGTAAACCTACTATCGAACACCAACAAAGCAATCACAAAGCAAAAAATACAGACCAATTTTATTTGTGAATATAGATAAATATCCCCAAATATAATATTAGCAAATTGAATACAATAGTAAGGTAGGTATGTTAATTGATAAATAGGTTTACTGTTAGTAGAAAAGGTATACATTCTCCCAATAAAAACCAAACAACACAGAAAAGCAAAAATCATTTGCATTTCCATCACTAAGATATAACCATTATAAACATTTGGAATAGCATTCCTCCACCTTCTCTTTATACACATATATATATATATATATATTTATACACACATATATATATATAGAGAGAGAGAGAGAGATTTAAACGTGTGAATTTAATCACAATATATGTATATAATATACGTAATCTGAGAGTGCTGCTCAACCATAAGACATGGACATCTGCCATGTCAATAAATATAGATCTACACCATTTGTAATGGTCTCATATGATTCAACAGTGTTATGTACCATAATTTACCTAACCAATTTAATGGGTGTTTGGGTTGTTTCCAATTTGGTACTATTATGAATGGCTCTAAAATATACTCCTTGGACATAAATCTCTTCCCATTTTGGTATTACTTTCTAAGTAGGGCTGCTAGATCACACAACATGCACATTTTATATTTTTTTTATTACTTTACAGAAAAGTTATACCTATTTATAGTTCTACCAGCTATACTTGAGAGTGCAGTTGCCTCACAGCTCACAAGCCTGACTATTGTCAGCTATGTGATTTTAGACAATGATTTGACAGGGTAGAAAAGACCAGTTATCTAGTAAGTTTTACTGATCATTTTTACATTTATCTATTCAACAAACAACATACTGAATGCATGTAGGTGCCAGATGCTGAGTTAGAACCGGAGAATTTGAGGATCAACAAGAGAGATGTAGTCGCTGCTCTCAAGAACCATTTTTTGAGGGGAATGAGTCAGACACTAAACAAGTAAGTAAATAAATAAATAAACAAACAAAATAATTACATATTGAAATTACTGTCCACAGGAAATAAAGACATTTCGAAAGTAACAGGAGGACCAACTCTGGGTAAGGAAGTTAGAAATAGCATCTCTAAAGAAGCGGCATTTTACCTGAGATAAGATATAAGGAGTAAACTGTATTACAGGCAGAGGGAACAGTATGAGCAACGACTCGAAGGCAAGAAAGACTTCAAGGTGTTCCAGGAAAGAGAGGATGTTCCCAGGAGGCACACAAATATTCCACCTAACAGTGTCCCATAGCTGCAAGGGCAGGAGAGGGAATCCATGCTTCCCACTGAAAAACTGGAAACTTTCCTTTCTCAGGAAGAAGATATAGCACTGGGCATCATAGCACAGCATCTGGATTTTCATTCCTGAAAGATCCTCACAGAGAGCACAAGCAACTGGTAAACCACAGTCTTTCCTGATGCTAGGAAAGTTACTATTAATCAGCTTTTGTTTTTCCTCATTGACATATAATTGGGAAAGGAGAGCCCCAGGATTCCTGATAAGCAGCATTAGTCTGCATTATAAAAAGAGGTAACTAGAGACAATGGTACCTGTACAAGCAACTCCAGACTTCGTAATACAATAAATTACAATAGAGCAGCCAAAACAACATTTAAATAATCATTAATTCCTATTATTGTGGGTCAAATACAAGCCCCAAAGAATGGAAGATAAATTTATCTTTCAGTGGCTTGTGTGAGTCCCTTGGATGAGGGAGGGGGAGGGGACGTGAAATATCACCAAAAAAATCAATATCTTTATTGATTAATCAAGCCACTGTGATTTATTGGGCATTCATTCATTTGTTTGTTACAGTTATTTCATGCATTGCCTCTGGCTGTGATAAATGCTCTGGCCTCCTCTTTGGGAAAGAGGGAGGTTTTTTTAGCAACTCTTCTTGCAGCAGGGGCTCTCCAGATGCCTGCATATTTGGTTCCATGGCAAGTGAAGGTGTACAGATTCCTGCAAAGAATGTTCTTAAAGAATCAGATTTATCTGATTTGAGGAGCCCAAACTTCAGTGTGCACACATATCATCTCTGGATTCCTATAAAAAATGCTTACAAAGAAGCGCACAAAGCTAAACAAAAGCATGCTTGAGATCCACGGCATAATGATATGTATAGCCATGGTTAGACTTTACTGCTCTAGAATGGACCTGGCATTTTCTGTATGTGCATGTTCTCATTAGGAGACCAATAGCCCAATTCCTAAATCTGCTAAGTTTTACAAACATTATGTAACTTTATTTTTATTTCCCAAGATTACTTTAAACGTCATTCAGTAGACATAATCCTCCTCTGCCCCTGGATGAAAACTCTGTTTGCAAAGCTTTATTGCTTATTCTTGGGCAATAGATAAACTCTGTTTATTTTAAAAGGTTAACATAGTAACAAAGTCAGTAAAAAGAATGTCCAGTCCAAGGTATCAAAACGCCAGACTTGAATTATTACATCTTTTGCCTCCCTGCAAAGGAAGGAAGTAGGGCCCTTCTTCTCTGTAATTCCTCCTGAGGATTTAAACCCCTAATTGACTCGATACTGCTGTCTGTCTCCTGGCCAGAGATGAAGCAGCAGGGAAAGGGAATGGCCAGTTTTTCCTTGGCTGGGCAGCTTCCCATGCCCTAGGCCTGCCAGATGGTGAAAGCTGACATCCCCAGGGAACCCAGCAGATTGCTAAAGATGACTTTTTTTCTGGAGTGTTTTCCTGAGATCTCCAAAGATTCCCTGCTAAATCCAGCTTGCCTACAATTGCACTTGCCCAGACCATATCAATATCTACTCTAAGAGGCCACTTGGGCTCCCTCCTCAGTCCCTGGTGCACTTCAAAACACTTTTGACTAATGCTCTCTCCTCCAGGTGGTCCTAAGTAGAGAGAACCCAAAAGGACCCCATTCCTACACTCTCTGCCATGTGGCTCATTTCTGGACCACAGGAAACATTGACATCTCCCTTCCCTGGCATATGCTGGGAGTGCACACCAATCCCAACACAGCAGCTAGGGTGACAGTCATCTTACTTTGCATGAAACTGTCCCGTTTTTAGGACTGAAAGTTCCACATAATGGGAAAACTCCTCAGTCCTGAACAAACTAGGGTGGTTGTTACCCTTCCAGAAGCACTTTCTTGGCTATGCCTCCAACTCTCACCCTCCAGAGTGCTTCAATCAGACGAACCCAAGGCTATAATCTACTTGTGATTTCTCAGGCAGAAGCCATGCACTAGTCATCTATGTCTCCCAACCATAAGGGATGCCTTTCAAGCTCATGCTGTGGTTATGATGAGGCCACAGCTAACATCATACCTAATGGTGAAAGACTTAAAACTTTTCCCCCAAAATCAGGAATAAGACACGGATGTCCACTTTCACTACTGCTATTCACTATTGTACTAGAAGTTCTTGCCAGAGCAATTAAGCAAGAATAAGAAATGAAGGCATCCAAACTGGACAGAGCAATTAAGCAAGAATAAGAAATGAAGGCATCCAAACTGGAAAGGAATAAGTAAGATTACCTATATTTGCAGATAGCATGATCTTATATAGAGAAAACCCAAAGGAATCCACAAGAAAACTATTAGAGTTAATTAATGAGTTCAGCAATGTGACAGGGTACAACATCAAAACAAAAGCAACCCCCCCCCCCAAAAAATGTGTTCCTATATGCTAACAATGAACAATCCAAAGAGGAAATTAAGAAAGTCATTCCATTTACAATAGCATCAAAAAGAATAGACTATTAGGAATAAATTTAAGGATACAAGACATTCAAATATTGAAAACTACAAAACCCTGCTGAAAGAAATTATAAAAGAACTAAATCAATGGCAAGACATCCCATGTTCATGGATTGAGAGAGTTAACATCGTTAATACATCAGTATTACCCAAAGCAATATACAAAGGCAATGCAATACCTATTAAAATTCCAGCAGTCTTTTTTGCAGAAATGGAAAAACTGATCTTCAATTTTATATGGAACTGTAAAGAGCCCTGAATAGCCAAAATGATCTTGAAAAAGAAGAACAAGTTCAGAGAATTCACACTTTCCGATTTCAAATTGTACTACAAAGCAGCAGTAATCAAAACAGTGTGGTACTAGCACAAAGATAGACAAATGGATAAATGGAAGAGAATAGCAATTACAGAAATAGGCCCACAAATCTATGGCCAACTGATTTTTGACAAGGGTGCTAAGTACACACAATGGGAAAAGAATAGTTTTTTCAACAAATGGTGTTGAAAAAACTGGGTATCTACATATGGAAGAATGAAGTTAGACCTCTACCTCAAACCATATATAAAAATCAACTCAAAATAGATCAAGGACCTAAATATAATAAATAAAACTATAAAAGACTAAGAAAATATTACAGAATCAATTCTTCATGACCTGAAATTTAGCAATGGATTCTTAGATATGATGCCAAAACCATGAGTAACAAAAACGAGATAAATTTGATTTCATAAAAATTCAAAATATCTGTGTATCAAAGGAAATTATCAGGACAGTGAAAAGACAATTTACAGAATGGGATAAAATAGATTCAAACCATATATCAGATAATGAGTCAACATCCAGAATATACAAAGAACTTTTACAATGCAACAACAAAAAGACAAACAAGCCAATTTTAAAATGGGCAAAGGATTTGAATTAAAATTTCTCCAGAGAAGATATAAAATGGCCAATAAACACATGAAAAGATGCCCAACATCATTAGCCATTAAGGAAATGCAAATTAAAACCATAATGAGATACTATTTCACACCCTCAAGGATGTCTAGTATTTAAAAAAAAAAATGAAAATAAGTGTTGGAGAGGAATCAGAGAAATTGGAACTCTCAGGCATTGTTTGTGGGAATGTAAATAATATAGCCACTGTGGAAAGCAAGTGACAGTTCCTCAAAACTTAAATATACAATTACCATGTGACCCAGCAGCAATCCTACTTCTAAGTATACACCAAAAAAAAAAAAAAGAGTGAAAATGGGGTAGCAAATAGATACTTGTACACTAATGTTTATAGCAGAATTATTCATAATAGCCAAAAACTGGAAACCACCCAAGTGTCCATCAACAAATGAATGGATAAACAAAATGTGATACATACACACAATGGAATATTATTCAGCCATTAAAAATGATGTTATGAAACATGCTGCAACATGGAAGAACCTCAAAAACATTGGGCTCAGTGAAATAAGCAAGACACCTAAGGACAAAAATGTGTGATATCACTTATAAGAGATGACTAGAAATAGCAAATTTGAAGAGATAGAAAAGCACACTAGCGATTACAGTGCGAGGGTCAATTAGGGGAGGAGAGTTGGGGGGAGTGTTTGTAAAAATATATATTTTTTTAATCTCACTTGAAAAAAAAAATGACAAAACTCCCCCCAAACCATCCCCCCAAAAAGCTCAATTAAGGACCCTTTGAAGACCCTTCCCATTGTGTTTGGGAATAGAAAGTAGCATCCCCCACCACTCACTCAAGGGGACACATCTCACACTTCCCTAAAAAGTGTTCATCATAAGCTCAGAAAACCCGTTTGATTTACAAGATTACTCTGGGAGTTGAACTGATGTGTTAAAACTGTGAATTTAATTCCATTTCAGTTCATTTAAGTGGAAACTTTTCATCTTGTTTCATTTCTATGACACAGATTCAGTATTCACATTCAGCAGGACATAAGCAACATGAACTTCTTTGCCTCACTTTTGACCCCCTCCTGAAAAAGCCTCCTGCTCTCTGAAGTTGTACTTTCTACTTTCCAGCTATCTATCAATAGAAATGGACCAACCTTGAGGACTGAAAATGTATCACTAAGACTCCAATCAAAGGGCCTCCACATATGACACAGAATGACTCAACAGACCCCATGGGTCATCATGGCACTAGAATGACCATGGCTAGTGGCTGGACATGGAGGTTGAAATGAAACGTGGCCCCGGGACAGAACAGGTAGAGACACTGCTTATGTGGATAACAATTTGTTGCCCCATCCAGAGTTTCATAAATAACTTCTACTCCATAGACCAAGGATTAACAACACTTCACATTCACAGTGTTACTCTGCTCAGTTGAAGTTGTACTACAAGAAAAGAAAAATGTCTTTCAGCTACTTTTTCTCCTGTGTCTGGTAAAATAGCTCTTCCATAACTGTGGTAATATTCGGGTCTATGGGACTAACTTGCAAGTTCCCTTAACATTCTACCCTCAGTCAAAGGTTGTACTATTTCTTGTAATCATTCTTAATATAGGTATGAGACTGTTTGTCCCATGAGCCCCAGAGTCACACCACAGATCCAGTCTGAAACAACCCCTGTAGCTGTTCAAACCCCAAACCACAGCATTCCTCAGCTCTCTCTTATTCTGGGCTCACAGCCAACTTCCTACATTTCATGACTTTTTCCTTGCAACCCTACACATCTGTTTCTGCTTTAAGATTTTTTTTTTCTAATGGGCTGATTGCCCAAATTCTTCTAATCAGGACAGAACAATCCAATCAGGAAGAACAATTCTTGCTGATTTTTCCCAAGTTCTCCTTGCTTCTGCTTAGAAAAACCTCAAAGTTGGTTTCTAACTATTAACTTCAGCATCATTATCAAGGGCTCCCATTTGCTTTTCCAACATTTGCACCTCCTCCCTCAGGAAGCCACCTCTCCAGACATCTTATTTGGTCACATAGTTCTTTCTGGGCAGCATTAACGCAGAACAGGAAATGAGCAACTAAAATACATTTTCAATTCTTCTGGTCCCAGTCCAATGAAGATCAATTCAATTTCACATATGAGTTTATGAAGGGTGTAATATGTAAAAGACCTCATGCCAGAGTTAATACGCATAGTGGTAGAAAATGATTCATTTTCCTCCAACCATCATTAATACAAGCTGATGCCATAGTAACCCCAACCTACTCCTCTACTTGACAGGAGAGAGAGTAGGACTCTTTCCGTGCCATACACCTCAATATGTGAAAAGATAAAAGAAAATGCCCCCTGGAAAGAGACTACAAGTTAAAAACAGTGGGTTACAGAACTTTGGTATAGATGGCATTGCTTATTAATGACCTCTGAGTGGAAACATCTCCAGTAACATGAGAGGAGAAAGTGTGGACTGCAGCTGATTGGTGGGCCAGCCTATTTACTCCAACCCTATACGCTCATTTCCCTAGAGAGGGCTTCCTTGACCACCCACCACCCATGGACTGGTCTTTATATGTCCCTTCCTATATGTTCCTATAGCAATTCTACTTGCCATATTACAGGATCTATCATATTTTGTTACTGTTTGTTTAACACCAGTTTACTCAACTCCGGTATGGCCTTTGAGAACAGGGCCTCGATTGCCATTACATTCCCCACTGCTGTGCATGCTTCCTGAAAAGTGGTACACATGCAATACTATTTGGTGGATGGATGAATGAATCTATGACTGATCACCCTCACATGTGTTTAGGATGCCTGAACCAAATTTTTGCTTCACCATGATCATTTGATTTTGAGGGTAGATAAGTAAATAATATGCTATTGAATTTATCCAATTATCCCTCACATGCTTTTTTTTTATTTAAAATTCAGTTTTATTGAGATATATTCACATACCATACAATCATCCATAATGTGCAATCAGCTGTTCACAGTAGCATTATATAGTTGTGCATTTATCACCCCAATCTATTTTTGAACATTTTCCTTATACCAGAAAGAATCAGAATCAGAATAAAAAATAAAAATAAAAAAGAACACCCAAATCATCCCTCCCATCCCACCCTATTTTTCATTTAGTTTTTTGTCCCCATTTATCTACTCATCCATCCATACACTGGATAAAGGGAGTGCAATCCACAAGGTTTTCACAATCACACTGTCAGCCTTGTAATCTACGTTATTATACAGTCGTCTTAAAGAGTCAAGGCTACTGGGTTGCAGTTTGGTAGTTTCAGGTATTCACTTCTAGCTATTCCAATACAATAAAACCTAAAAAGTGTTATCTGTATAGTGTGTAAGAATGTCCACCAGAGTGACCTCTCAACTCCATTTGAAATCTCTCAGCCACAAAGCTTTATTTTGTTTCATTTCGCATCCCCCTTTTGGTCAAGAAGATGTTCTCAATCCCACAAAGCTGGGTCCAGATTCATCCCCGGGAGCCATATCCTGCATTGCCAGGGAGATTTACACCCCTGGGAGTCAGGTCCCACATAGGGGGGAAGGCAGTGAGATCACCTGCCAAGGTGGCTTAGTTAGAGAGAGAGAGCCACATCTGAGCAACGAAGAGGCACTCAGGGGGAGAATCTTAGGCACAGTTGTAAGCAAGTTTAGCCTCTCCTTGCAGTAACAAGCTTCATAGGGGCAAACCCCAAGATAGATGGCTCAGCAAATCTAGCCGTCAGTCCCCAGCATTTGTGAGAACATCAGCAACAATCCAGGTGAGGAAGTCCAACACCTCCGCATCCTCCCCCAGCTCCTCAAGGGGGCCCCGAATATATATTTTTCTTCTCCACCCAAATTACTTTGGGATGCCCTCACATGATTTTTTAAAGTTGCTTGTTCTATTAAATGAAATAAAAATAAAACATGAATCAAATTATTATGCTGAATAAATCCTGATACCTGTATTTAGTTTACAAATAATCACTTAGTTCGCGAGCCCCCTAAAAATCTAATAATTTGAAGTTAAATTTGGATGAGTATAGTTCTCCTTAGACTACAGTTTCCACCATATTTAATTTTGAAAATATGCTGAAATAGGAGGCACAATTAAGAACCAAGGTGTAACTACTTACCATTTTCTTAATGAGTGGTTTCTCGAACATTTTATTACACCTCTTCAAAATTTCAACTATTAATACTTTGTTTCAACATGTTCTGAAAAACAAAAATTAATACTGGCAATCCCATGAAAATGAAAACAAGAGGGCCTTCCACAAAAGTTCAGAATCTTTTTAGACTCACAACATGTTGCATTCCCTGGCTGTGTCCTCCAATAAGCCAGGCATCTGGGCCTTTTTAGCATCTCTACCCGCCTGACAGGAAAAGAATTACAGCCCATGCTCACTGCCAGAGTCACTCCATCAACAAACAGGACAAAACTGCTTTCAGAGACTGAACATGCTTCAAAAGAGGCAAATGTACTTCATTACCCCTTTTAATGTCTTTTTCCACGTTTCTTTCTCCCCACTCTTTCAGAAGAGCTGAGGAAATTTACCCTAACCCTAAGGCATTTGCATGTTTGTTCATTTTAGACCCTGTCCTATACTCTCAAAGTGTCAGGAGCAGCCAGCATTGATTTGAACCCATTTTATGAAGATACATTTTCTCCCTGCTTTTGGTTTAGAAAGGCACTACTTTCCTTTAGTGGATGGATGATGTGTTTAATGACCTATAGCAGATGGTTTAATAACATCAGCTTCACTTGAAGTTTCCTCACATGTTGAAAAAGCCATCCTAAAGACATTTTTTTCTCCTACTTTGTTTGGATCTAATCTAGCTAAGGACTGGAAGAATTTCCTCAAGATTCAGGTCAGTGGCTACCAACATTCCTCAGCCAACCAGAAACAGTCATCCTTGATTGAAATTAACACTGTATTTAAAGATTAAAAGGTGTTACTCTTAGGAGAAAGTTGTTATTTACATTTGTTTCTGGATTGGATTCCCTCCTTCTGGTCTAAGAGTGTTTTTAACATATTCCTCCATGACACTTCTCATTCCCCAAGTATGTGCCTTAAAGAACCATCCAGCTCTCACCTGAAGGTACTTTCAGTATGTGGCAGGCAACCACTGAATGATTTTCTACTCATCAAAGACATTGCTTAAGGTCATAAACCACAAGTATGTGGGATTTGGAAAACCATCTGGTGGCCCCCACAGATATGCCCCCATCGGGATGGTAAAATTTATTTTTGTTACTAACTGTAATAATTATCTGTATGATAGTAATGTGAAATCAATAAAAATAGATTATGTTGAGCAGCAATCTCATGATATAGTAGGGAAGGTCTTTTTAAAAATTCCTGCATCATTATTCTAAGAGCCAAAGAACAACCAGCCTGAAATCAGTGCATGTCTTACCAAAATCGTTGAGTCAGCAGGATCAACTTTAGTCCAACTATTATTCTAACGGCAAATGATATTCTGTGGAACAGGATGTCCTTAAGAGGGAGTCTGTACATTTATGATGTAAGTTCACCCATCTCACAGTCTGAGAGTCTCCATTAGCAAAAATCAGGATGGAGTCCCAGAATGCAGAAAACCCTCCTTACCCACCACTCACAGTCTGGCCACCATCAACTATCTGGGATCATCAAAATAAGTTTCATCATGCCCATCCCCTCTGGATGCCCAGGATGTCCATGCTATCACTCATCTCCAAAATCTAATCACCATTGACTCTCTTCTACCTTGTCTCTCCTCAAACTTCCCAAATCTTTCTGTCATTCTCATTCTTAGGAATGACCTTTCTTCAGATTTCGCTGAGAATTGATGTCATCTAAAGAGAACACCACAAGCTCCCACAACCACATCTACCCAATCTTTGGCATTGAGTCCATTTATTCTGCCTTCCCTCCTATTCCTGCACTTTCCTATGCCTCTAATGGAGGCAAATACCTACACTTCTGTACTGGATCCCATTGCCTCTCATTTATCCAAGATAATCACTCTACCAATTTTCTCCTCTTTCTTCTGCATCAATTTATCACTTTCACTGATTTTTCCCACTAACATATAAAATACTGTTGTTTCTCCCACTTTAAACTCCAGCTACTGATTTCTTTCCTTCCCTTTACAGTAGAACTCATCCAGTTAGTTGCCAACTTATTGTCTCTAACACCTCTCTCCTGTTGGCTCTTAGTTCTACTTAAATGAGGCTTTTACCCCAACAACTTCAAAAAAATTGTTCTTATTAAGGTCACTGTGGGGACTCAGGGCCCAGGCTTCCCCTCCCTAATGGGGAATGAAGTCCCATAGCATAGAGCAGCCTGAGTGACCAGGACAGAAGTTGAAGGTCTTCAGACCTCCTCAGGGAAGAAAGTAAGTACAAATGGTATCCTATACAAAGCATTGAAACTCCCCTCCCCTGATCATTGTTAATAACAAATCTCCAGAACCCTGTGTCACAAGACCCTGCTAAAGCTGTTCTCATAACCAATGGAATGTCTTTGTCCTAAACTCTTACAAGCTGTCCCATCACACCCCCACCCATGTGTAGCACAGACTTCCATTTTCCTTGGCCAGCCACCACTGGGAAGAATCTTCTCCTGTTCGTAAGGCCTAATAAACCCATGTCTATCTCTGCCTGGTGTGTTCTTTGGTCTTAGGGCTATACCAACCCAAGTCCAAAAGCTGGGTGGAACAGTCACCTACCCATGTGTTCTATCATATGGTCCAAAGCTTTGGGGATCATCCTCACCAGTAAATAAGCCTTTTGTGCGATTTGAAAAACACTGAAATAATTCATTGCCCCTCTTCATAAATTGAAAATTACCTCTCTTGCACCTCCCCTCTATCTGTCATTTGTGATCTTTCTACAATTGTAATTTCCTGTACAAAAATGTTACACAGATTAGCAGATAAACAGATCAATGAATATCACCCTGAAAAACAGAAAAATGAAATTACCCCATCCAGTGCTTATTAGTGCAAATACACAATGAAGGTTTTGGTGGGGCACATGAGTCAGCCTATGTTGGTGTATAAAATTCTTCCTGCCATATGGGACAGTCATCAAAAATGCAACATTAATTTATTTGAACAGATTTGTGTCATTTTCCCTCTTAGAAAAAGGACCAGAAAAAAAAAAAAAAAAAATACCTCTTTTCTCAAAAATATCCCAGGCCTGCAAATGACTATTATACTAAGGATTTATCCTTCAGGGTTAAACACCATTATCTAGGAAGGACAATTAGTTACCTAGCCAATATATTGACAGAGATTACTTAAAGCAATTAATAAACCATTGCCGCCCATTAATACATATCAGAGTGTGGGGTCAGAGGAAGTAAAAACAGTTTGGGAGAAGGGAAGAACCCAGTGGGATGAGACCACAGCGTGTGTGTGGCAGCATGGCAGGGGTGGGAGGGTTTGGCTGGCAGGGTATTTGAGGGACAGACACCTTGAAGGGAAATGAAAGAGAAATGTTGAAAGAAGTGGGCAAAGAAGCCCTCAGCTCCCTGCACACCTTTACCCAAGGGTAATTTTGCTTGTAGGATGTTTGACCTTTCATTTTTTTCCTCTTAAGACGATCATCACATTTTTGTCATCTGAAAATACTAAGTTTAGACAGAAACTACATCCTCCAAAATCCTTCATAATGTCTTTTTGAAGAAAATAAAGTGATAGTAAGAGAGGTTATATTTGTTGACTCAAATTGGCTTCCAATTATCCTTTTTCCCTTTCAAATGTTTCTTGCCTAAGTTTTAAATGTATCATTTCCCCCTCTATTTGTTCTGTTAGCCTCACCTCCATTTATTTTGTGCAAACTTTGTCTTTTTCTTCACTTTTGACAAAAATTCTCCACCTTTATCTTAAGCCTTCTCTCCCTAGTTTAACAAATTCCCATTTATTTATATATATATTTCTTTTTCCTAAATTACCTATACTCCTTAAGCAAGTGCTTGCATAAGGTCAAGTGGTCTTAATTGTTGGTATGTTGACTGTTTTCACCTCTGCTGGTCATAATAACTCCTGAAAAACTGGGTGGAGGCATTACAGACAACCCTGGGATAAGGGCAGGGGTTAGCCTCTGAGGACTGCAGTTCTTGCCCTAAATCCTAGTAGAAATGTTAGAGCTGAGATCTTACAATGGCAAAGGGGAAGGGAAATTTAAAAATCACTATCGTAGGTCAACTGCTTCATCATGCAGTTAACCAGATCCACGCTCAGAGAGAGAGAGAATTTTTCCAGAGTTTAAAAGCTAATCCCTTACTAAATTGTTACTAGGGAATTTTTTCTCCATCAAAGACCCGAGAAGCAGATTCTGAGACAAGGATTCCTATACAAATGATAAGAGTAAGGAAATGTTCTCAGGAGAAGCTGGTGGGGTCATTAACTCAGTTCCTCCTGGTGTGGATCTCCCAGGCACCTTTGGCTCTACACATATGCCCAGGGGTGAGTGGCCGCAGGAGCCTAAAGGCAGTTGGAGATGACCTGCAGGTGCAGGCTACTAGAAGTTAAATACCCTGGAGCTGGGGGCAAGGGCACACAGAAACAGTAAAAGGGATCCAAGGGGATCTGGGCAGAGCACCAACAGTATCTGCTACAAGAATTCTCTAACTCCACAAGTGTCATCCCATAGAAACCTGGCGAGAGATGGATATTTTTCCACCTTCCTACCTTCAAAAGGCTTTTGAAATTACCTTACAGTATTTTACTTTTTAAAATAGTCATACTACAGATACAAAGATGGCAGCATAGAGAAGAGTGGAAGCTAAGTAGTCCCCCTGGAACAACTACAAAAAACCAGAAACAACTAGTAAATAATCCAGAATAACTGCAGGGGGACAAACGAGACCATCCACTCATCATACACCAACCTGAATTGGGAGGAATGCCCGAGAACACAGCATAAAATCTGTAAGTAAAACCTGCGGAACCAAGTCGTGGGACCCCCTCCCCCATAGCCCGAGCTGCAAAGCCTCGTGGTGCCAGAGAGAAGCTCTCTCCCAGCAAGCAAATATAGCTCAGCTGAGCTCCAAATGGGTTTTAAGTAGCAGGTGATCTGCTCACTACAGGTACGCATCCCCAAAAAACAGACAGAGGCTTTGGGTGGCGACTGACCTGCGAGAGCCGGAGGGTCGCCTTGGACTGGGTCTGAAGGGGACTATCTGTTTCTTTTTCAGCTCAGTGGAGAAAGCCCCAGTCATTTTCAGTTTTCAGGGCTGTGAAGCGGAGAAGGGTGGAGACAACACAAGCAGAGAGAGAGACTATTGAAATGCTAATGACCTCCACCTGGGAGCTCTGTCTTCTCTAGGAGGAAAGGGGTGGGGCCCTTTCCATTCAGAACCAGACCCCAGAGCCTGGGGGAACACGGCCATACCTCCTCACACCAGACAAGAATTATAGGCTAACAGGCATCACCTGCTGGGCAGAAAAGCACAGTGACCTGAGGCATCAAAGGGTGGAGCAATTTTCTAAGACACACCCTCAGGAAACCACATACTGAATATTTCTTCCCTCTGGGACCTGAGCCTGTTCTGGTCTGGGAAAACCTGATTTGGACAACCAAGGAAACCATGCCTAGACAACACAAAATTACAACCTACACTAAGAAAAACAAAGTTATGGCCCAGTCAAAGGAACAAACGTACACTTCAACTGAGATACAAGAATTTAAACAACTAATGCTAAATCAAATAAAAAAGTTTAGAGAAGATATTGCAAAAGAGATAGAGGCTGTAAAGGAAGCACTGGGCATGTATACGGCAGAAATCAAAAGTTCAAAAAAAAACTAGTTCTATGGAAATGAAAGGCACAACACAAGAGATGAAAGACACAATGGAAACATACAACAGCAGATCTCAAGAGGCAGAAGAAAACACTCAGGAACTGGAGAACAAAACACCTGAAAGCCTACACGCAAAGGAGCAGATGAAGAAAAGAATGAAAAAATATGAGCAACATCTCCGGAAACTCAAGGATGAAACAAAGTACAATAATGTACGTATCATTGGTGTCCCAGAAGGAGAAGAGAAGGGAAAGGGGGCAGAAGCAATAATAGAGGAAATAATTAATGAAAATTTCCCATCTCTTATGAAAGACATAAAATTACAGATCCAAGAAGCACAGCGTACTCCAAACAGAAGAGATATGAATAGACCTACGCCAAGACACTTAATAATCATATTATCAGATGTCAAAGACAAAGAGAGAATCCTAAAAGCAGCAAGAGAAAAGCAATCCATTACATACAAAGGAAGCTTAATAAGACTATGTACGGATCTCTCAGCAGAAACCATGGAGGCAAGAAGGAAGTGGTGTGATATATTTAAGATACTGAAAGAGAAAAACCACCAACCAAGAATTCTGTATCCAGCAAAGCTGTCCTTCGAATATGAGGGAGAGCTCAAAATATTTTCTGACAAACAGACAATGAGAAACTTTGTGAACAACACACCGGTCCTACAGGAAATACTAAAGGGAGCACTACAGGGTGATAGAAGACAGGAGTGTGTGGTTTGGAACACAATTTGGGGAGATGGTAGCACAACAATGTAAGTACACTGAACAAAGGTAACTATGAACACGGTTGAGAGAGGAAGGTGGGGAGCATGTGAGACACCACAAGAAAGGAGGAAAGATAAAGACTGGGACTGTGTAACTTGGTGAAATCTAGAGTATTCAACAATTGTGATAAAATGTACAAATATGTTCTTTTACGAGGGAGAACAAGCAAATGTCTACCTTGCAAGGTGTTAAAAATGGGGAGGCACTGGGGGAGGGATGCAATCAGCATAAACTAGAGACTGTAACTAATAGAAACATTGTATTATGCTTCCTTTAATGTAATAAAGGTGATATACCAAGGTGAATGCAGATAAGAGGGGGGGATAGGGGAGGCATGTTAGACACTTGACATTGGTGATATTGTCTAATTGTTTATTCTACTTTGATTTAAGGTTATTTTTCCTTTTGCTGCTTCCTAGCTGTCTTTTTTTTTTTCCTCTTTCTTTTGCCTCTCTACCTTCTTTGACTCTCCCTCCTGCTTTGTGAAGAAATGTAGATGCTCTTATATAGATAATGGTGAAGGTGGTGAACACATAAATGTATGACCATGCAGAAAACCATAGATTATTTACTTGGGATGGAATGTATGGTGAGTGAACAAAACCATATTAAAAAAAAATGGGTTGATGACAAAACCTCGAGGGCAATATACTGAGTGAAATAAGCCAGACACATTAGAACAATTATTGCAGGGTCTCACTGATAGGAACTAATTATAATATGTAAACTCATAGACATGAAATATAAGGTACCAAGATATAGGATGAGGCTTAAGAATGGGGAGTGGTTGCTTAGTATGAGCAGAATGTTCAATTAGGGTGAACTTAAATGTTTGGAAATGAACAGGGGTGTTGGTAGCAAGATGTGAGAATAACTAACAGCGCTGAATGGTGTGTGAATGAGGTGGAAAGGGGAAGCTCAGAGTCATATATGTTACCAGAAGGAAAGTTGGAGGTCAAAAGATGGGAATGTATAAAACTGAATCCTATGGTGGGCAATGTCCATGATCAACTGTACAAATACTAGAAATCACTTCCATGAACCAGAACAAATGTATGACAATACAATTAGAAGTTAATAATAGAGGGGCATATAGGGAAGAACTATATACCTATTACAAACTATATACTACAGTTAGTAGTATTTCAACATTTTTTCATAAACTAACAAATGTACTATATCAATACTAGGAGTCAACAATTGAGGGGGGTTGGTTAGGGATAGGGGAGGATTAGAGTTTCCTTTTCTTTTCTTTTTTTTTTTCATCTTTCACTTTATTTCTTGTCTGGAGTAATGAAAAGTTTCTAAAAATTGAACAAAAATTAAGTGTGGTGGATGCACAGCTGTACGAGGGTACCCAGGGGCAAGTGATTGTACACTTTGGATCTTTGGATAATTGTATGGTATCTGAACAATCTCAATAAAAATGGAAAAAAAAATAGTCATACTACAATTTCATCTTAATCATAATATTTCTCTGCTGTGGCCCCCCTGCTGCTTAGAGATTTAAGTCCAAATTCTTTAGCCTGACATCCAAGGCCTTTGAAAATATTACCCTAAAGGCCATTTAAAGTCAACTTTACACAACTCAGAAAAATGCTATATTTGAGGCAAGTTTGTTTGTCATCCCTTTTACATTTGACACTATTCTGCCTCCATGCCTGTCTCATGCCAACCAGCCTCCCCGCACTGCCTCCTATACGTCCATCAATCTGAATCCATCGCTCAAAATCTCACTCAGACTACGTATTCAGCACAGTCCTTTCCAACCACTTTAGTCTAGACATGTACCTCCTTCTGAGTTCCCATTACAAGTTTTATCTCAACTATGCCTTTGATAAGACTACTCTGAAATCTTTCCTCTCATGTTTTTCAGCTATTTTTAAATCTCTCTCTACTGTTCAAAAGTCTGGAGTTTCTGTCTGGTTTCTCCATATATACAATAAACTTCTCATTATATTCCCATTAGCATCTGTAGAGCCCCACATACAAGATCATAATAAGTATTGATTTTATTTGAATGAAAATGACATTATATTTCTTCCTTTAGGAAAATTATTAAAATACCTACATCTTTTTTTCATTGTATCTTTTTTTTTAATTTAATAAATTTTATTTTGAAATAAATTCAATCTTACAGGAATAGTTGCAAAAACAGTACAGACCCCACACATAGAACTTCATCATACCCCGACCCCCCTCCCCCGATACCCCGATCCATCACCTTTAAGATCCTGTCACACCACCATTTCTTTCTTCCCTCCCTCTCTCCCTCCCTCCCTCCCTACCTATCATCCATCATCTATTGCTCTGTCCTCTGAACATATGAGAGCAAGCTGCACATATCTTTGAACAAACAGTATAATTCACATATACCTTTCCCATGGACAAGAACATTCTTTTATGCAATCTCATTAAACGCAGCTAAGAAGTTCAAGAAATTCAGCATTGATACAAAGCTTACATTCTACATTTTCTTTTTTTTTTTTTCCTTGTGTCCCATCTGTGTCCCTTTGAGCCTCCTCTCCTCCATCCTCAGATCCTATCCAGGATCATCCTTGGCATTTAATTGTCATCTATTTAGACTGTTTTTTTTTTTTCAACTGTGGAAACATATATATAGCCTAAATCTTCCTGTTCCACCCCCTCCCTAGCACTCCATTAGTGGGATTAACCACATTTAGAATGTTGCAATGCTATCACCTTCCCACCATCCATTACTAGAAGTTTCCCTTCACCCCAAACAGAAACTCTACTCTCATTTCTTAACCCCTCATTGCCCCTTCCCCCACTTCTTGGAATCCCTACTCTACTTTTCATCTCTATGGTCATATTCTCTGATACTTTCTTTGTGTTTACCGTGGGGCTTAAATTTAACATCTTAAATCTATAACAATCTTGTTTTTCTTTGATACCAACTTAACTTCCATATGACACATAAACTATGTTCCTATACTCCATCATTCCCCCATCTTTATGTAGTTCTTGTCAAAAATTACATATTTTACACTGAGTCCAAAACCACTGATTTATCATTACAGTTCATGTATTTCAGATCCTGTAGGAAGTAAATAGTGGAGTTATAAATCAAAAATACAGTAGTATTGGTATTTATAGTTACCATGTGATCTTTACTGGAAATCTTTGTTTCTTCATGTAGTTTCAGTCAATTGTTTAGTGTCCCTTCCTTTCAGCCTGCTCATTCCCTTTAGCATTTCTTATAGGACTGATTACTCATGATGAAGTCCCTCAACTTTTGATTATCTGGGAATGTTTTCATCTCCCCCTCATTTTTATCCTCCAGGTGTTTGTGAATTCTCTAAGACACTGATGGTTATTGACTTCTATTTGTATTCCATTGTGGTCAGAGAATGTGCTTTGAAGAAATTCATTTTTTTTTAATTGAGGCTTGTTTTTATGTCCCAGCATACGGTCCATTCTGGAGAAAGATCCGTGATCACTAGAGAAGAATGTGTGTCCCAGTGACCTGGGATTAATATTCTATATATGTCTGTTAAAATTCTCTATATCTCTCTCTCCTTTCTTTGTTTCTCTGTCAGTAGTGCTCCCTTTAGTATCTGAAGTAGGGCAGGTCTTTTATTAGCAAAATCTCTCAGCGTTTGTCTGTAAAAAATTTAAGCTCTCCCTCAAATTTGAGGGAGAGTTTTGATGGATAAAGTATCCTTGGTTGGAAATTTTTCTTTGTCAGAATTTTAAATATGTCATGCCACTGCCTTCTCACCTCCATGGTGGCCGCTGAGTAGTCACTGCTTAGTCTTATGTTGTTTCCTTTGTATGTGGTGAATTACTTTTCTCTTGCTGCTTTCAGAACTTGCTCCTTCTCTTCAGTATTTGACAGTCTGATCAGAATATGTCTCAGAGTGGGTTTATTTGGATTTATCCTATTTGGAGTTTGCTGGGCATTTATGCTTTACGTATTTATATTGTGTAGAAGGTTTGGGAAGTTTTCCCCAACAATTTCTTTGAATAGTCTTTCTAGACCTTTACCCTTCTTTTCCCCTTCCGGGACACCAATAAGTCTTAAATTTGGATGTTTTATTTTATCTATCATATCCCTGAGATCCATTTTGATTTTTTCGATTTTTTTTCTCCATTCTTTCGTTGTTTCATTTTCTGTTCTGTGGTCCTCGAGGAGGCTGAGTCATTGTTCAGCTTCCTCTAATCTTGTATTATGAGTATCCAGAGTCTTTTTAATTTGCCTACAGTTTCTTTAATTTCCATAAGATCTTCTATTTTTTTATTTACTCTTGCAATTTCTTCTTTATGCTCTTCTAGGGTCTTCTATATATCTTTTATATCCTGTGCCATGCTCTTCTTCATGTCCTTAATATCCCGTACCATGCTCTCGTTGCCTGTCTGTAGTTCTTTGATTAATTGCGCCAAGTACTGTGTGTCTTCAGATCTTTTGATTTGGGTGTTTGGGTTTGGGTTCTCCATATTGTCCGGTTTTATCATATGCTTTAAGATTTTCTGTTGTTTATGGTCTCTTAGCATTTGCTTTACTTGATCTTTAATTTGTCAGAATTGCAGCTTGGTGGCGTACACTTTCTCTAACTAACCAGCAGAATACGTCTGTGAGTCACCTATTCCCCTCAAGTCAGTTCTCCCCAACTTTGTGGTGTGTGGGGATCTGATTCTTGTGGGGTCCAATTGGTGCACTTAATTTGGGTGTGTTGTTGGTGCTGTCTGCCCTGAATGAGGAGTGTGTATCTGAACAGTTAGGGAGGAAGGGCAGCTTTAATAATCAAACTTCCCAGGTGTTTCCGGAGATTTAAGGCTGTTCTCTGCTGCTGACCCAAAATTCCTTGGTATTGGCATAGGTTCCCTGGAATTTCTGAGTGGTTCCCCCTTCCCTGATGTTCTCTTCCAGGACCTCTGCTGAGGGAGGGAGGGACGTGCCACGTCACAAGTGCACGCCGGCCTCCAGGGAAGCCCTGGGATGCTGGGCTGTGCAGGGGCATTTCCAGCCCGCTTCAAAGATGGAATGGGACGTGTTAACTTCCCCCTTTCCGCACAGCTATGCCCTCCCAGCTCCGGGACAATCAGCCGTGGGTGTAATAAAGGCCACTGCCCACGGCCGATATTGTGGCATGTGAGCGGTGCTGCGGGAAAGACTCCCTGTCATGCTGGGTTTCTTGGCACAGCTCTGTGCTGTGGGTTCGGTCCTGGGCAGAAGTGCCCCTGCCTGCCGGGGAGATGGCTGCAAGTCGTGCATTTTTTTTTCTCCTTTTGGCTCCCCTTTGCTCCCCTGGGCCCGAGACAATCAGCAGTGGGTGTGGGAAGGGGTATCCTCCACACCAGACACTGAGGCATTAGCCCAGCCCACTCCCGTCTTATCTGCAGCTGCTCCCAGGCTTCTTTTTTTTTTAAAGAACTAGTCTGTCTCCAAATGCCAACCCACCATTTCCCCACACCGCAGCGTGGCTGAGGGACTTTCAGCCAACTCACTCACTCATTTCAGAATGCAGACTCCTGGTTTCACCAAATGCATGTTCCCTGTAGATTTAGCAGACCTTGTCTGGCTGGTGCTACACTGGAAGTGGTGTTCTCGGTCACTTTCTGGTTTTTATCTAGTATTTTTCACTGAGGTGTTTGTTTGCCCTGTCTCACCTAGCCACCATCTTAGGTTCTCCAATACCTACATCTTGAAGAGGAGAACTGTCTTTTCAATATGAGACAAATGTAGGTTGTTAAAGACTAAGAAAAGTAATCCTACGAAGAGAAACAACTGGAAAAAAATGTATTCATATATAAATAAGCACACAAAAGCCAATACCTTTCCATATGCCAGGAATAAACTGATTCAAAAATATAATGGAAAAAAGATTGTGAATAATCTTAATAAGAAATTTACATATCTTAAGAAAATTGTGACTATGACATTTTACTGAGAAATGTGAAAATAGATTTGAATAAATAACAAATGAACCATGTACCTGAATGGAAAGACTCAGCAATACAAAGAGCTCTGTAATTCCCAAATTAACTTATGGCTTAATTTTTGGAACTTGACAACATACTTCTCAAGTTAATCTGAAAGAAAACATGGATACAATATTCAAAAAAAGACTTTCAAAGAAAAATATGAGCATCTGCCCTGACAGGTATTAAAATATACTTATGATAAAAGTTAAAAGGTTATTTAAAATCTAAATTGACAATATGCCTTTATGCCTTCTAAATGTGTCAAAAGCTAAAATATACTGTACAATTTAAAAGAATAATAATAATAAAGTGAATTAATGAATAGCCGAAAGAGAAGAAATGAAATCCAGAAAATAGAGAAAATGTCTCTTGGAATTAATAAAGAATACTAATACTTATATTAACACCAGATACAGTGGCCAAAAACTCTTTATGGAGAGGGCTATTAAACATTTAATTTTTTTGGCATTCCTATGAAAAAAATCACAATAAGTCTTCAGTAAAATATGCCACATAGATCATGCAAATATTCCACAAGAAAATAATCCTGAACATTTGAAAGAATAGGTGCTTATCAGTCATGTTGCAGTGCAGGAAACAGAAACCACAAGATATTTCTAGCAGAAAGATATTTAATAGAGGATATTAGGCCCCTTTGAAATCTTTGGAATGGTTGGGGAAGTAGAAATCAGAGGACCACAATTAGGTTTTTTATTTAATTAAGATCATGCCAGAGCAGGGAACTTTGCTACTGACATTTTACATGCCCACATCCAGGCGCTGCCAGCCTCTACACATGATGGTGTCCTGTAGTCCAGCAACGCCACTACAGAGTCCATCAGCCCCCTCCACATTCCAGAGCTCAGGCTGTGAATCTAATTGGTACAACCCAATTCACATGCAGGGATCAGGGACTCTGTACAGAAGGGGGTAAAATGGAGTTGGAAAGATCCTTTGTAAACATAACCATAAATAAGACAAGTTCCTAAAGAAGAAAAATGAGTGACATATTTTTATGAAAAAAAAGTTCAATCACACTTCTCATTAAAGAAATACAAATTAAAATCAGAATAAATAAATTTTTCTTCTAATTTTTTAACAATAATTTCTGAGAAGAGTAGTGAGATGAGAATTTTCATGCACTACAGAGGATAAATAGATAGAACTCATCCAGACAGCAATTTGGCAATAGGTATCCAGAGCCTTAAAAATGATTATAACATGAAACAGTAATCCACTTCTAAAAACTGACCCCAAGGAAACAATGTGGTATCTAATTTATGATCAGTAATATTGGCAATGGAAGAAAATAGGCAGCTTTATTTATTGCAAGTGCGAAAAATTAGAAAATAACTAGTGCCCAAAAAAGAACAATAGTTAGTGAGTTATATAGCATTAATAAAATAAGTTCTTACATAGCTCTGCAATGATATTGGAAAATGTTAAGTGAAAACAAGTAGGACACAAAAATACTTATAAAATATTAACCTAAATTTTTAGCTATTCACAAACTTAATGTAATAGAGAGAAAGGACTGGAAAGAAAAACATAAAAGAGCTCATTTTTTTATAGTTAGGGGATGAGAATGATTAAAGATAATCCTCATCTTCTTTTCAATGCTCTATGTTTTCCAAGTATTCTACAAAGCAACTACCATTTCTTCAGAACCATTAAAAATAAATGCAAAGTTATCACTGAAAAATGAAATTAGTCCTTTAAGAAGCTAACTTTTGGTTTTTCCTCTTTCTATTTAGCATGAAAATGTTTAAAGATTTTTTAAAAGGTTAAGGATTTCATCTCAATTTCCAATTGGGTCTTAACATGCCCTTTTTCTTAAAATGTACTTTTGAACATGTGGTCAGGAGGGAGGAAAATCTGAAGCTTGGCAAAAATACTGTATAAAGTTCACTACTGTTGGGCTTCAGTCATCAGAACTCCTCACAGTCATCTCAATGTGTGGTTCTTATCAAGTAGCAAAAACTATGGTCAGCAAAACTAGCAGACACATTTCCTTCCACATCTATTTCACCAACAATGTCAAGAAATAGCCCAATTTAAGTTTCTACAAAAATTTGTAATTTTTTTCAAGAAAGAGAAAGTAGATTCCCCCATGATAAGATCATACTTTCTTCTTATAGTAAAACTCCCATGAAAATATGAATCCACAAGATGTCACATTTTGTTAAGTGATCTCATTAAGAAAAAACTTTGAGAAAATGGTGACTGGTAATCCTTCCATTTTCAGAGATTATTTCACACGAACTGGGTGGAGGGAGGATGGTTGAACAAGAAACAAAAACAAAACTGAATAAAGAACATTGCTTTATGCAAGAAGCATGTCATCACTAGAAACCACACAGCTCACCCACCCCCTTGAGGATTCAAAGCCGTTTCCTTCTTCATTGCAGGCTTTCCCACTCTTGCCATCATGCGTTCACAGTGCCCTCTGCAGTTCTGTATTTCCCCTGTAGCACCAGAACTAGAAACTCCACATACTCATTCCCTTCATTCCTGGTGTCCTCACGATTGATCAGTGTCCAGCTGGTTTTCTTCAGCCCTCCAAGTGCCTGCTACGGTGTGGGCTCCCAGGGAATCTCAAGAAAACCTTTGTCTTTCAGCCATATCTTTATCAATCTCCAAGGTCATGGCTGAGCCTTTTCCAGGCCATTCCTGTTTTTGGCCTCCTTTCGTTATTTACATACCAATTAATTCACATAACTAAAAGAAAGACAAGAATTTCATCCAATTAATTACATTTTACTTCATTTTCTTAAGTTTCTTTTAAGAACTGCCCATGTGATATATTCCAGAGACTCTGTCTTTGGCTGAGGCAAGAGTCTAATAAACACAGAGACTCAGTTACCAGCCTGGGAACAAGATGGATAAATTTGCTCTCAACTTCAGTCCTGGCATAGGTCCAGAATCTGTTCCTGTAGCATTCAGAGAGTTTGTGTGTAGTTTGGCTTACGATTTTGCCTTTCGTAAAAAACTGAGATGATTTTTTCCATGTATAGTGTTACAACTGTGAGGACAAAATGTAGTTTTCCAAAACTTCAGTCTTCTCATTTTCTAACATACTTCTGAATTAAACCTTCATAGTTTATTGATCAAAACCACTCTTCCTACTTATGTACAATTGTAACTATATATTGCTACACTAACGAAACTTAAAACTATGGTATAGTCTCATTGGAACAAAAGAAGCTTTCCTCGTTGTGTGAATTTTACCTCAATAATAAGCCTCTGTGCACCAGACTGATTAGATTTCTTTAAATAAGTGGCTGCCATTGCAAATCCAAAATAATAGATGGCTGACATGTGATACTAATAGTAGCCAATAAAACAGCTACAGAAAAATTTTCCCAAATGCTTTATAAATTGATTATCTATAACACCCTATGATAAATTGACCCATAATGTCATTTGATGGCTATTTATTTAAGCAGAAATTCAGCCTGGGGAATTTGAGAAAGAAAATCCCAGCACTGCAATTATGAAGGTAATACATTTCACAGTCTGCTAGAATGGCAGATATTAGTGTGGTTTCATATGCCCCATTTTAAGCCACAGGCCCTAAAAGAAGACATTTACTAACACTAGTTTGGTCAGGAGATAAACCGATTCTGAGTAGAAATTTGATAGTTTGTCTAGCAGCACCTCAAACATCAACCAACTCCAAATCAACCCATACACACACACACACACACACACACAAAATCATCAATAGGACCAGCATTTTCCCAGGCTCCTAGGGTCAAAATGAGTTACCCTTTTCAGTGCACTCACAATTCAATTATCACCAATTCCAGTTCCTTCTTTCTTCTTCTTGTCTCTCTTTTATATCCCTTTTATTGCACTCCCATTGCCCTAAGATAATCCAAGCCATTATTCCCCACTCTCAATTCCCCACCTCTTCCACTAGGCCTCTCTGCTTCTAATCTTTCCCTCCATTCTCTGACTTCCACATGAATTTTCTGTAAGTTCTGCTTTACTTCAGTGAGTCTCTATTGCCTAGAACAGCCATTTTCCAATTGTCTTTCCGCTGGGACATTCACATGTGATATACTCTCATGAGATGTGTAGTCTGGGCATGTGTATTAGTCAGCGTTCTCTAGGGAAATAGAACCAACAAGAGATATCTGTAAATATGAGATTTATAAAAGTATCTCACACAACTGTGGAAGGTGCACAAGTCCAAATTCTGTAGGGCAGGAAGCACAAGTCCAAATTCCATAGGACAGGCTGCAAGCTGGCAACTCCGATGAAGGTCTTTGATGAACTCCCCAGGAGAGGCTGGCTGGC